>NC_090647.1:544248922-544578922 GCF_040937935.1 Hyperolius riggenbachi
ACTGCCCTCAGCCAATCAGTAAGGAGCAGGAATGTGGGACGGGAGATGACAAGCTTCCCTCTCCTCAGCAATGTACCAAACAGAGCAGACTGAGATGAGATTTACTGCAGCAGAAACATTTATGATTATATTGGAATGCTTGCATTACAGGGTCAGGTTAAAGACTGCATAATAAACACAGAGCAGAGGATAATGTGATTTGATTTTATGGTTGACAATCGCGCTTTAAGCCAGACTGTTTCCACCTGAGAGCCAGTGAGTCCCTTTCAGGAAACAGGAAAGTTGTAACAGGAAAGTATGCAGATTGGGAGGAGGCGTTACGGAATTAACTTTATATCGATTGACACCAGAAAGGATGATGCATTTCGTGGAACCTGCCTGCTTCTTCTGGTTTTTAGTACAGTATCTTCAATTATGCCTTGCTGGTGGTTATTAATGGCTCCAGGGGCATAGATGTACATACCTCTCCGTGATCGCCCATGTGTGTTCTCATCGCCGCCTGTTAGTACATCGATCAGTGAATGGGAACACAGTTTAGATTGTGAGCTCCTCTGAGGACATGACTAAATACTCTTTAAAGTGAACCAGAGACGAAGCACCCTTGTGTATTTTACCATAGAAATCAGTGGGAACATTAGAGAAAACATTTACCATGCTCTCTGTTCCATCCTCACTGCTAAAAGTGTCTGTTATCTAGCTGAGATAAGAATCCCGGACTGAGCATTGATTCTGGCTTTGCTATAATGACTCAGCTATAATGATTCCTGAGCAAAGCCAGCAGGGGGCAGGCTTGGACTTGAAGACAGCAAAGAACACAGTCTCAGCTATAATTATTCTGTAGCAAAGCCAGACCGACTGCTTAGTCGGGATTCTTATCTTAGAGGTAATAACAGGCAAATTAAACAGAGAACAATGTAACAAAGAGCAGATTAGGTGTTTACTGTCATGTTCCCACTGATTTATAAGGTAAAATACATGAGGTTGCTTCATCTCTGGTTCTCTTTAAAGTGCTGCAGAAGATGTAAATGTTCTATAAACACATAATAATAATATGGAAGGACATTAGACCAGGAGTATGGTAGGATTATCTTATGAGCTTCTCTGAAGACTGTAAGTGACATGACTATGTACTCTGTAAGGACATTTAGTGACATGACTATGTACTCTGTAAAGTGCTGCAGAAGGTTTTATCGTTATAGAAGTACATGATAATAATATGGTAGGACATTAGATTATGACTATGGTAGGATTATATTGTGAGCTCCTCTGAGGACAGTCAGTGACATGACTATGTACTCTGTACAGTGCTGCGGAAGATGTTAGTGCTATATAAATACATAATAGTATAGTAGGACATTAGACTGACTATGGTAGGATTATTTTATGAGCTGACATGAGTATGTATGCCGTAAGGACAGTCAGTGACATGAGTATGTACGCTGTAAGGACTGTCAGTGACATATGTACGCCGTAAGGACGGTCAGTGACATATGTACGCCGTAAGGACAGTCAGTGACATGATATGTACGCCGTAAGGACAGTCAGTGACATGAGTATGTACGCCGTAAGGACAGTCCGTGACATATGTACGCCGTAAGGACAGTCAGTGACATGAGTATGTACGCTGTATGGACTGTCAGGGACATATGTACGCCGTAAGGACAGTCAGTGACATGATATGTACGCCGTAAGGAAAGTCAGTGACATGAGTATGTACGCCGTATGGACAGTCAGTGACATGAGTATGTACGCCGTATGGACAGTCAGTGACATATGTACGCCGTAAGGACAGTCAGTGACATATGTACGCCGTAAGGACAGTCAGTGACATATGTACGCCGTAAGGACAGTCAGTGACATATGTACGCCGTAAGGACAGTCAGTGACATGATATGTACGCCGTAAGGAAAGTCAGTGACATATGTACGCCGTAAGGAAAGTCAGTGACATGAGTATGTACGCCGTATGGACAGTCAGGGACATATGTACGCCGTAAGGACAGTAAGTGACATGTACGCCGTAAGGACAGTCAGTGACATATGTACACCGTAAGGACAGTAAGTGACATGTACGCCGTAAGGACAGTCAGTGACATATGTACACCGTAAGGACAGTCAGTGACATATGTACGACGTAAGGACAGTCAGTGACATGACTATGTACACTGTAAAGTGCTGCAGTCAGTGGTCAACGCTCTATAAATACTAAATGATAATGCACAGATGTATTCAGCAATATTTCCTGCTGCAAGCTGTTTACAGGTCTTTTCTCTTACACGAGCCCCCAGTAGCTGCAGAGAGTCTGGAAATGTTGTCACGTCTTCTGAAATCCTCAACGCTGTATAGAATAATTGTTCTGCTAGTCATGGCTGAAGAATTGCTCCTTTTATCTTCTCTTCAGGTGTGTGAGCTCGATATCATCTTTAATTTCGAGAAAGCCTATTTTATCCTGGACGAGTTTCTTCTGGGGGGAGAAGTACAGGAGACCTCAAAGAAAAACGTTCTAAAAGCCATCGAGCAGGCCGACCTGCTGCAGGAGGTAAGGAGAATGGCTATCCCTGCTGCATGTCTATCCAGCCTTGTGTGTGCTTCCCGCTAATAACCACTGACGACGGGATGTCCAGCCTCTTCAACTTGCTGCCATGTCAAAGGCCTAAGAAATGGCTATAGAGCAAATTAGTGATACCTGTGGGAGCTACAAACACTGCCACCTCCAGGTTATTCTCTGCATTACCCAAATTGCATTTTTATGGTATATGGGATGTGTCTAAAACAGGGGCATAACTAGAGGGGAGCATCTCCTGATAGCGGGGAGGACCAGAGCTGTCGGGAGCCCCAACTACAAATCGTCCTTTCCTCCGATACAGGGGACAATACTTCAGATCAGCAGGAGAGTTTGGCAAGCAGAGGGTTTACCCAAATTAGCTATTTGCAAAGATGTGCAGAGCTCCACAATATGGACAAAATTACACAACATGCATTCAAAACAGGTACAGCAAAGGAGGGTGTTAGCGTCAGTATGAATAATATGTGCTCAAATTACTCCCTACTGCCCCACGGCATTGACTGGCCCTTACCACAGATCAGGTGTTTTGTGGCTACACTTGTTATGGGTGTGCAGATCATGATGGCCACACTTGTTTTGTTTTATGAATCGTGCGAGATGGGCCCCAAGGCTGTGAATGGCACCAAGAGAGGCAAGGGAAGGAGTATGAACATTGGGGGTCCCCATGAATTTTAGTTACGCCAATGGTGTAAATAAACCTACCTTTGTAAATCACTGCTGCCAGTCACATATATCCTGTCTGACTGTTGGAAGCTGAAATATTTCTGATTAGGGCTTCTTGCATCTTTGTATAGCTCCCATCTAGGGAGTGCTTTTGTAAAGAAAAAGTGAAATACCGAGAATCCCCCATAAAGAGACGGACTAGTCAAAAACCTGTCAGTTTCGTCAGATTTCTAACTATTGTAAGTGGCAGAAAATGTTCCTTTTTATGGCTCCTTTTACTCTGGAAGAATTTACATGTATTTTACATTTTACAATCATTTGCAATAGAGGTCCTTTAACCACTTCGCATCCAGACCTTGTTTCCCACTTATTGACCAGAGCAGTTTTGACAGTTTAGCCATGTCCTTATTTAATCAGAAATAACTTTATCCCTACTTATGACACATAAATGAAATATACACTGTTTTTTTTTTCAAGACAAACTAGGCTTTCATTGTATGCCATTTTTTCTATGAATTATAATGGGAAAAGCAAGGGAAAAAAAAAATAGAAAAAAACACATTTCTCAGTTTTGCCAATTCCAGTTTTAAAATAAAAAGTGCTACTGTAGATAAAAAAACACATTTTGTTTGGCTATTCTTACTTGCTCATCACTAAACTTAGATTATGTTCCGGTCACAATTTATGGTGAAGATATTTGATTCTGAAATAATGCTACAGAGTGTATTTTTCACTATGAAATGAGAAAATAAAAGAATTTTTAATGGTAAAAATTAATCTCATAAGCTCAGGGAACATATATTCCCATTCACCAA
Organism: Hyperolius riggenbachi; assembly: GCF_040937935.1. NCBI lineage: Eukaryota > Metazoa > Chordata > Amphibia > Anura > Hyperoliidae > Hyperolius > Hyperolius riggenbachi. The sequence continues at coordinate 544,252,966 of NC_090647.1, forward strand.
TTAGTGCTGCATCAGATAGTGCCAGAAATGTGCACAGGAGCAAACCCGATCCAGCACAGCACTGCTTCTGTACAAGTCAGTAGAGCTACCGACTTGTGGCTTAGATGAAGTCACAGAGGACGTAGATATACTGCAGTGGTGAATAAAGTGGTTAAGCATGGGACCCCATGCACCCTGATATAGGTGCCATCTGTTTGAAAGCCTCTATCTATCTAGTGAACCTCTAGGAGGGGGAGGGGTTAGGTAAATGTGCAGTGTACTCAGACATTAATTATACAGACACAGTGGCAATTCCTACTGCAGTGCAGGTCCCTTATGAACTACCTGACCTGGTGATACTACTTGGCTCCTGGGTGCCTAGACAGACAGGTGGAGATCTGATTGGCTTACCTGCTGCCTGTAACGTGACGCATTAGAGTAGAGTTCAGCTTAGATGCCTGGCTATAGATCCTGTTTTGATGTTTGCCTGGGCAGCACGTTCCTGTGGTTTGGCACCCCGTCAGTGTCCCCCCGCTGCTCGTTGCTCTGCCTAGCTCTGCCTTTATCCTGCTCTCAATGTCCTTATCTGTAAAAGTCTGTTATCCATGTTCATGTTGTCCTATATGATTGTACTACAGTGTTGTTGTTGTTTTCCATTTTTGTCTGTCTAGGTTTATTTCTTCTTTTTTTGTGTCTTGTATTTTGTGGCTAATAATCTGTTGTGTCTGGTATGTGTCTATTCTGATGTATATATGCACCTCTCTACGGTCTCATTGCCGAATCTCAGAAGCTAGACTCCCTTCTTTGACACTTTTTCAGGTATAGTTAATAAACACTAACTTTTTTCTAAGATTATCAATGCCACTAACCAAATGAGTCCATTAATCCAATCAGGAACACAATCCAAAGTTTCAGACAACTTTTTATTTATTTTTATTTTTGTATAGAACCAGAAAGGTCTAATACTTTTTAACCAAGAGTTAGCCTTTAAAGGGAACCTGAGGTGAGTGATATGGAGGCTGACATGTTTATTTCCTTTTAAATAATGCACATTGCCTGGCTGCCCTGCTGAGCCTCTGCCTCTAATACTTTAAAGGGAATCTGAAGTGAAAATAAACTTCTGGTATAATGATTTGGATGTGAAGTACAGCTAAGAAATAAAACATTAGCAGCAGAGATACGAGTCTCGTATTGTTTCCAGTACAGGAAGAGTTAAGAAACTCCAGTTCTTATCTATGCAAAAGAGGTTATATGGGCTCCACAACTTTCAATATTTCAGAGAGCTCTGTCTTCTGAAGATTGTTATCTCAACTGTCAGTCACTGTATTTTCTTTTTCTCTGCCAGAGGACAGTTCAAAAGTTCACTGGCCTGCTCTGTAAAATCATTTAGAATGCTGAGTAATGTGTAAACTGCAAATATTAGAGAATGATGCAATTTATTTAAAAAAAACTATGTAACTGAAAATTAAAATGAGACTATTTTCTTTTCTACTAATGTTCTATTAATTATCCGTACAACACTTACAATTCATTATATCATAATTTTTTTTTCACTTCAGTGTCACTTTATGCCATGGGACCCAGAACAAGCATGCAGATCAGATTTCTATGACCAATCTGACAAGATTAGCGGCATGCTTGTTTCTGGTGTGATTCAGACACTACTGCAGCCACGTAGATCAGCAGGGCTGCCAGGCAATTGGTATTGTTAGACAGGAAATAAATATGGCAGCTTCCGTAGGTCTCACACCTTGGTTTCCTTTTGAAGGGAACCTGAAATGGGGGATATGGAAGCTGACATATTTATTTAATTATAAACAATACCAGTTGCCTGGCAGCCCTGCTGATTCTGTCTGAAAAGGTGCCCCATACACTTTGCAATGTTCCTGTATGATCGGCCATTCCATCATTTTACGGATTGAGGGAGAACTGATTATATTCCATTCTGCTTGTTTGATGGAACTTGGCCGATCGACCAATTCACTTGATTGGATAGAGTGGAAGATATCAGTTGATCATAAAGGAATTGGCTAGTGTGAGCATGATTTTCATCAACGCAGAATCTATTTTCGATTTTAGAACATGGAATGACATCATTCAGTTTGTATAGTGAAGGAGAATTGCATAGCATCTCGCATGTGGGCCACTAGTCGATCGATTAACGATCAACCACACTACTTTATTGCGCTGTAAAATCGAGAAAATCGAATACAATACCTTTGTACTTTTACCCATAGAGAGGAACTTTAAACCAAGATTGAACTACAACCCAATCCGTAGCCGATACCCCCTTTCCCACGAGAAATCTTTACCACAGTTTGCTGTCTGTGAGCCCCGTTGCATTGTGGGAAATAACTGCTTTTTCCATCTGCCAAGCAAGCAATATCTCCCTCTGTGCATAGAACTCTCAGTAACGAACATTCCGTACAGATCACCTGGCAGAACTAAAGATGTCACCACCAGGGATAAATGTCAGAATGTAAATCAGGGAGAGGAAAGATTGTACAATGGTCCAACACGGACTAATCTATAAAGGAATATTGTAAAAAAATAAGCAATTTTGTTAATTATATTATTTTCACTACAGTTCATCTTTAACAAGCATGCAGATCAGATGTTTCTGACAAAAATCTGACAAGATTCGCTGCATGCTGGTTTCTGGTGTGAATTAGACACTACTGCAGCCACAGAGATCAGCAGGGTTGCCAGGCAACAGTTATTTTTTTTTAAAGGAAATCAATATGGCAGCCTCCATGTACCTCTCACTTCAGTTCCCTTTAAGAGTACTAGGGAAAAATGATCTAGAATGCCATGTTGGTTTTTTCTTACACACAGTTATACTTGGTAGCTACAAGAGATGAAATTCCACTAATCCTCTTCAGAGCAGACATACGTTGTATTCAAGGCTGTTGCTTGTACCTGAAGTCTGTGTGTTATTCCCCATTGATGGCACTTGTGTGGATGAAATTGATGTTTTCTGGAGTTTTTACAAAGCAATAGCTGATGTATTTGGTTGTTGGCTCCACCAACTTTTTCTAACCTTGACATACAGTTACTCAATGACCAAGTTTGTAAGCTTTGGGGTCCTTGGCATGAATGGTTTCAATTTCCCCAATGAAATGAAATAAATGTGATTGGCTGTTTGTGGCTCCACTCCCTTTTGTGAATTTGAACCCCAGTGACCCCGATTGACCGACTGTATCAGGTTTGAGGCTTCTGCCATTAACAGCGTGAGAGTGGTAGCAATGTAAATATTTACCTTGAAAATCAAAGGTGAATTTTGATTGGCTTTTGTAGGCTCCACCCACTTTCCTTATAATTAATTCCAGTCACCCAGTGACTGTGTGGCAAGTTTGAGAACCCTGCCATTAACAGTGTAAGAATGGCTGCAGTTTATATTTTCCCATGTTGGATATTGTTGGCGCCACCCACTGTTTCTAACCTTGATATAGTCGCTAAATTACCAAGTGTATGAGCTTTGTGGTCCTTGCCATCAATAATTTAAATTTATATCTATATAGATTGTTTGCCCATGTTGTTGTCTTTTTAGAAAGTCTGATTACTAGCCTTGGGTAATGCATAACCGTTCGTAAGAAGAATTAAAGAGAATCTGTATTGTTAAAATCGCACAAAAGTAAACATACCAGTGCGTTAGGGGACATCTCCTATTCCCCTCTGTCACAATTTCGCCGCTCCTTGCCGCATTAAAAGTGGTTAAAAACTGTTTTAAAAAGTTTGTTTATAAACAAACAAAATGGCCACCAAAACAGGAAGTAGGTTGATGTACAGTATGTCCACACATAGAAAATACATTCATACACAAGCAGGCTGTATACACCCTTCCTTTTTTAATCTCAAGAGATCATTTGTGTGTTTCTTTCCCCCCTGAGGGGGGAGTGCATAGCAGAACCACAACACTGAAGAACTTGGCAGCCTTCCAGACACAGGCCGACAAGTCTGACAGGAGAAAGATACATTGATTTATTACAGAGACTGTGATAGTACAAAGTGCTGCAGTGAGCCAGAACACATTAGAATAGCTTTTGGAACTTGTAGGATTGAAAAAAACAGGATGCAATTTTTGTTACGGAGTCTCTTTAAGCCTTAGACTGCTGCGGAGGTCTACAGGCGTTTCCACATCTATACGCCACTGACATCTAAAAGACTGTACAAAAAATGTCCCCTTGGGGGGAACTCGCCTCTGGATCCTATGGGCTTCCCCCATCCTCCTCCGTCCCGCAGTGGTCTCACTCTGGCCCATGGAATGCACAGCCGTCAGGCTGCGCAGTATTTACCTTTCCCTGGCTCCAGCGCAGGCCTCGTTGCGGCTCTCTGCTCGGATATTGGTGGAAATAGCTGATCTCAGTCGGGTTCGCTGTACTGCGCAGGCACAGTAGAGCGAACCCGACTTGGATCAGCTGTTTCCACCTATATCCGAGCAGAGAGCCGCAACTAGTCCTGCGCTAGAGCCGGGAAGGCAAATCTTCACATGCCCGCCGTTTTGATGCTCTATCGCTGCCATCGTGTCCCGAGGATGACGGGGGAAGCCTTGATAGGGTCCAGAGGCTTCCCCCTCCCGAGGTGAGCACCCCCAAGGGAACTTTTTATTAAATACAGATTCTCTTTAAAGGCGTTTTACTACAGAATTACTTCCGCCCACAGTGGATGTCTAATGGCGTTTTTGTTTCCCCATATTCCTGTGCTACGGACGTCTAAAGGCGTAAAAAGGGTTTAATACAAACTTTTGGCTCAGCGACAACTTTCTTCTTGACTTGAAATATGGACATAATTCTTACGTAGAAAATGTAGCTTGAAAATGGACCAATCGCATGCTTTCAATGCAAGATTTGGTTTGTTTATTTACATTTTAGCTTTTAATAATAATTAGCATAATTCTCCATCCTCTTAAATACACCACAGTGACAATCCTTACTGACTAGTGTGGACTTTGGTAAATGCTCTGAGCTGCCCGCTCTGATTGGAGCTGTGGTAAGACTGCTATCATTACACCCCAGGTGTCGGAGGAGAGATCAGGTGGCACACAGTGGCGTTAGGATTAGAGGATGCAGAGGCCCTCCTTAATCCGTTGTATTAGCTTTTTATTGGTGCTCTGCTGATAATGAACACCTCTATATGAGGGTAGTGGAAATTCCTAACTGTTTCCTTACGCTTATTACACCTCTCTGTCTCCTAGGTTTTTGGGCTTCATATCAATAGAGTGCTTGGGGCCCCACCATAATTGACAAAACTAAAGTAAATCAGAAATCCAAAATTGAGAGGGGACCATGACAGGTGTATAGATCTGGTAACTTAACCTCCCTGGCGTTCTATCAAGATCGCCAGGGCGGCTGCGGGAGGGGTTTTTTCTTTTAAGAAAAAAATAACTATTACATGCAGCCAACTGAAAGTTGACTGCATGAAAGCCCACTGGAGGGCGCTCCCGATGCGTACTTCTGATTGCCTCCGGCGATCAGAAGTAACAAGGAAGGCCGCAATGAGCGGCCCTCCTTGTTTTACTTTACGAGCGGTGTGACGTCATGGACGTCAGCTAACGTCAGCCGCCTCCGATCCAACCCTTAGCGCTGGCCGGAACTGTTTGTTCCGGCTGCGCTGGGCTCGGGCGGCTGGGGGGAACACTCTTTCGCCTCTGCACGCAGCGCATCGCCGCGCTGCGTCGGCGATCAGGTAGCACACGCGGCTGGCAAAGTACCGGCTGCGTGTGCACCTTTTTATTTCATCAAAATCGGCCCAGCAGGGCCTGAGCGGCAGCCTCCAGCGGTAATGGACGAGCTGAGCTTGCCGCTAAGGAGGTTAAAGGACAACTAAAGCAAGAGGGATATGGAGGCTGCCATATTTTTTTTTCACACGCTTCCCTGCTAAATGACGGAGCTCCGCTCCGAGATCAGCCTGCTAGCCAGTGATCGCGGCTGGCAGGCTGTTAGAGGAAGAAAAAAGTTTTGTTTTGGTTGTACAGTGCTGCGATCTAACACAGCGCTGTACAGGGGACAGCTTAGTGACAAAGCTGGCCCCTCAAGGGGCTCACAATGTGATCCCCTCTCATAGACTAATGCCTATGAGAGGTGATCACTGATTGGATCTAGGGAGAGGTAAAATAAGCAATTTTATTAAAAAAAAAAAATAATAATAAAATAGATTTTAAAAAATTACTAATCGCAGCAGTAATCCGATGCCACCAACAGAAAGCTCTGTTGGTGGCAAGAAAAGGAAGCAAGATTCATTTGGGTGCTAACTTGTATGGCTGAGCAATAGGCTGTTAAACCTGCAGAGAGCAGAATTGTAAAAAAAATAGCCTGGTCACTAGGAGGATGTAAGCCTGTGGTCCTTAAAGGGAACCAGAGACGAGCGGATCCTTAAAAATTAAAAAAAAAAAAAAAAAAAAGAATTTATACATACCTGGGGCTTCCTCCAGCCCCATAAGCCTGGATCGCTCCCACGCCGCCGTCCTCCGCTGCCTCTATCGCCGCTACCGGGTCCCGTCACTTCCGCCAGAGGCGGCCAGTTGTACGCATGCGCAGGGTCTCCCTCCGGCTTTGTACGCATGCATCTGCGCAGTACGGAGGGAGCGCACTGCGCCTGCGTCGACTGGCCAAAATTACGGGACTCTGTACCGGTGGACAGAGGCAGCAGAGGATGGCGGCGTGGAAGCGGTCCAGGCTTATGGAGCTGGAGGAAGCCCCAGGTATGTATAAAACTATTCTTCATCTCTGGTTCTCTTTTAAAGGGAACCTTAACTGAGAGGGATATGGATGCTTCCTTTTAAACAATACCAGTTGCCTGGCAGTCCTGCTGATCTCTTTGGCTGCAATGGTGGTTGAATCACACACCTGAAACAAGCATGCAGCTAATCCAGTCTGACTTCAGTCAGAGCACCTGATCTGCATGCTTGTTCAGGGTCTATGGCTGAAAGTATTAGAGATGCAGGATCAGCATGACTGCCAGGCAACTGGTATTATTTTAAAAGGAAAAATCCATATCCTTCTCAGTTTAGGTTCCCTTTAAGCAATACCAGTTGCCTGGCTGTCCTGCTGATCCTCTGCCTCTAATATCAGCTGTTTCTGACATTGTCAGATCTGACAAGATTAGCTGCATGCTTGTTTCTGGTGTTATTCAGACCCTTCTGCAGCCAAATAGACCAGCAGGGCTGCCAGGCAACTGAGATTGCTTAAAAGGAAATAAATATGGCAACCTCCATATTCATCTGATTTCAGTTGACCTTTAAGTACAGAAATCTCACCGCTAGCTACGAGAACATATAGGAAATAGTGTTCAGCTCCTTGGAATCTAATAAAATGTAAACTTCATATCTGGATTTGCTGATTTTTCCAAGACCTCAGACGCCTGTTTGCAGGGTTGAATATTGCTGCATTTTGGTGTCTGTGCCTAAATGATAATTATAGTGCAATTTTTTTCATGTTTTCAAAACTTTCTCATCCAACTCTTATTTCCGTTCTGTGTGTTCTTTGTAACAAGCCCAGGGATTGCCTAAGTGAATGGCTCTTTTGTGAATTTATGAGGCGTTTGTGTCAAAGCAAGTATTTCATCTGCTTGGATGTTTGTTGTTTTGCTGCGGTTGGCAATTTTCTGCGCAGGTGGTACTCCAGTGCTCATATTTATAGTACACTAAGCTGACATTCAGTTCCCACTGAAGCAGAGGTGCGGAACAAATGGTTCTTGTTAATATACACCTGGCACCTGTTTGGGCGGAGGTACTGTGGACTTTGCTTCTTCTCATATAGTAGTCTAGTACAGATTGTCTGTTTAGGGTGTACTTGGCTGCCCTTAGTGCAGAAGTACTGTATTTGACCCACCACCCCCAGGGCTGTGGAGTCGGTACAAAAATCATCTGACTCAGACTCCTCAGTTTTTGAAACCTCTGACTCCAGGTATCCAAAATCGCTCCGACACCTCAAGGGATATGGAGTGGGTACAAAAATCATCCGCCTCCAACTCTGACTCCTCAGTTTATGAAACCATCCACTCTTTCTTACTCCAGGTACCCAAAATGGCTCAAAACCTCTCCCCCCCCCCCCCCCCTTCCTCCAACATGAGGAAAATGTACCGTATCTTTTGCATTATAAAACACACTTTTTCGCCCCCAAAAGTGTGTGTGGGGATTTTTGGATTGATTATAAAGAAATTTGCGTACACGTTTACGTGATCGCAACACGAAAATGCATAGAAAAAACTTTTTGGTGTGTCTAAGGAGAAAAATACAGTACATCTTATGGAGTGAATACTTGCCCCGCCCAAGTTTTCTCATCCACTCCCCCTCCCTCCCTTCTCCAGGTTATTAGTGCCTCCTTGTGCCCCTGCAGGATACTAGCTTCAAGGTATGGTGGAACAATCCTCTATAATCTCCAATTTGGATATGCCTGGGTTGGTCTGGCAGCACACCATATCAAACTGCAGTAGAAAGATGAAGACCAACACAATCCACCTCAGTATCTAGCTCTTTTATTGCTTAAGTGGATCCGAGATGAAAAACTAACTATAACAATTAACTTGTCTATATATCTTCTCTAAAGTTGCAAACAGCTTCAACAGTTTATGATTATTTCTTCCTATGATACAATGACAGCAGCAATGTTATGCTTGTCTTCATTACACACAGGCAAGCTAATCTGTATCTCCAGCCCTCAGCCTGTGAAAACTTCACTCCCCTCTCCTCCTCTCCTCTGCCTCTGAAATCTCTAGCTAGTAACCTCCTCCCGCTCCTGCCCAGACTGAGCTCCCAGAAGCTCTTGCTACAGGTCTCAGAGTGCCAGTCCTGATGCTCAATGCTTCACCCTACACCCTCTCAAACCCCAGTCCTGATGCCTAGCCCTTAACCCTATATTCCCCAGCCCCCCCCCCCCCCACGCGCACACACACACACACACACACACACACATACCTCCACCACCACCCCACCGCCCCCCCCCCCCCCCAAAAAAAAAGGGCAATAAACTGGTGCCCAGATCACACCGAAGAAATACAAAACCCTGCTTAATCTGTAAATATTGGGCACTGCCATGTACCTACATTTCTGCTTTGACATTGGCGTCCGATTAGTCAAATCATGCGCATGCGGCTCCTGGACAGACACCGTCATTTCCTTGTAGGCGACACAAAGAAAGGCACAGGGCAGTCCTCCTGGGGCAGCTTTATCTCAGGAGAATACAGTGTTATTTGACCAAACAAACTGAAGTTGGCTGAACATTTCCTCTGTAGAAAGGTCAAGGCAGGTAGTCTGGAGGCCGCATGTAGACCTGTGAGGTCATCATATGGTCAGGCGTGAAGTGGTACTAGGAGTGTAGACATACTTGGCATTGACCTTCTATTCTACAATTGTCGGGCAGTCAGCTGGTGTTGATGCAGACGTACACTGCTTGTCTTCTGATTATGTAGAAGTATAGACCACTTAGCTGCTACTTGAGAGAGATATGGTGCACTTCAGACCTATTGATGTAGATGTGCGTTGCTTTCACATCCCTTTGCTTCAGAAGCCATGTGCCCTTTCTACTTCTACAGTAATGGCAAATCTGTGTCCATTGAGTCACATTGAAGGTGCATTTATTTTTTGATAAGGTAAAAAATTACCTTTTGTGGAATAAAACACTTTAGTGATATCTGTACTGTTGTGTTGCTAGTTTGTAGTGGTTATTCACCTTTCTTTGTTGTAGGGAATTTAGAACATTCCAGTTACCTAGTTAGTAGTTCTTGGTAGCCAGAAGAGTGGATGCTTATTAAAAATCCTGCAATGCATTTAAAGAGACACTGAAGCGAAAAAAAATTATATGATTTTTGTGTAGTACAGCTAATAAATAAAACATTAGGAGCAGAGACATAAGTCTAATATTGTTTGCAGTACAGGAAGAGTTAGGAAACTCCAGTGCAAAAAAGCCATTGAGCTCCACAAGTCGCAGAGAGCTCTGGCACAGCGTCTGGCACTGCATTGTTTTCTTTCCCGCAGAGAACAGTTCAAAAGTTCACTATCCTGCTCTGTAAAATCATTTAGAATGCTGAGTAGTGTGTAAACTGCAAATATTAGAGAATTATGCAATGTTATAAAAAAAACAAAAAAAAACGTTATAACTGAAAATAAAAATATTTTCTTTGCTAGTAAGGTTCTAGTGATTATCTGTACTACACAACCAATTCGTTATATCATAATTTTTTTTCCCTTCAGTTCCTCTTTAAGTGGGATTAAACTCCCTAAACTAAAATTGAAATACCTACTCTTTGGTACATAAAATAACATCTAAAAGCATTCCCTGTGTGTAAAAATAGTAACTTTCAATGCTGAGAGCAGTAAAAGTTTGTACTGCTCTGCTTATCTCTGCTAGTTGCCAAATGTAATCATTGCCGGCCAGAAGCTCTCTGCCTGGTCTCTTCACTCTTCTCCCCCTCCTTCCCTGCTGAAGTGACTAGTCAGTTGCCACAGAGACATGTCTATTCTGCAGAGGAGGAAGAGGAGCAGCATGAAGAGACCAGGCAGAGAGCTTATCCTGGTCAGCAAGGATTACATTTTGTATTAACCTTTCTCCAAAGAGATATTTTTCATAATTTCTTAAATACCTTTAAAGCTCCCAGCTTTCCACCAAGCAGCAAATTAACCAAAAAGAAGCTTGATGTAACTTTTTAGTACTTTTTCAACTGTTAGGAACTGAAACATTGTTTTTTGATAAGATAAAAATTTACCTCTTGAGAGAAAACTCAGGAAAAAAAAGTTAATTGGATGTGGACCATAGTATTTTATCTGCCATTGCCTTTGCTTGCTTCACATATTACAGTATGATCTCGTTATAATAAACTAAAGTATAGTGAACATTGGGGTATAGTAATCATTGGGGTATAGTGAACATTGGGGTATAGTAATCATTGGGGTATAGTAAACTACCTCTCCAGGTGCCGGACAATCACCATTATAATTCTATGGGGAAAACGAGTGGTATTGTAAACCTTGATATAATAAAACTTCTGGTATAGTAAACATGTTTTTGGCCCCTATGTGATTCTGACTCTGGCCTTAGCAAAAAGTGGGCAGTGCATGCGTATGTCAGTGTGAAACCCATGGTCTGCTGCCCTCTTCAGGCTGGTGCTGCAAGTCCCGCCCGCGGTGGTATCGGATCCACTCACAGGAAGTTAGTGGCTACCTCTATTCAGTGATGGCTGCAATTTTAAGGGTGCCCTGAATACTATACCAGCAATTTGTCCAGCCTGGCTATGCAGCCCTAAGGTATGCTTAAACTTGTAGTCCACCAAATGTGCAAGTGCTTGTACTGTACTTCCAATGGGAGGACTGAGTTTGTCCTTTGCAGCAGAGAATGTATCAGGGGATGCTGGGCCATTTCTAGAACAATTTCTGATCTAGTAAACCACTTTTCACGATCCCTTGAAGTTTGCTATAACGACATTATACTGTAATTCATTTATGAGTATTGATTCATACAGAGCAGACATCTTTTGCTGTAAAAGTAAATATCTTGTGACCTTCTGTGTGTGTGTGTGTGTGTGTATAAGTCAGACCGTATAAAGTAATGGGTTCTGTTTCTATTCCGAGCTATTTCTTTCTTCATCTTGTGGTTTTATGTTTGTAGAGCCAGACTGAAGACTGGGGAGGTTACTCAGAGGACATGCTTTGATAATAGCCTCCTCTCAGGGCCTTGCCTATCCAGAGACTGCCAGCGCTGCTGTACAACCGGTAATTGCACTCTTGTGTTGTGGTGGCACGTGCCAGGCAGGGTGCTGTGCAGAGAAGGCTGCATGCCTGATAACGTGGTGGTGACGGGCGCTATGCATGAGGGCAGTCCGTCTGTGCATGTCACTAACCTGGAGAGTGGGGTTTTTGCTTAGTTAGGAAAATCAACCTGTCCACGCATTGACTTCATGTATACTGAGAACCTGGGTACTTCTAAGTGCAGAATTTTTTTGAAGTCGTCAATTGTGCTGGCCTTTGGTCAGCAGCATGCATGTACTTACCTAGGATGGCTTCTCTGCCCCCCCCCCCCCCCCCCAATCCATATGGAAGCCTCCAAGTGGCTGGATGGTGTACTGGTTGACGGCTCTTCCTCTGACACAGGAGACCAGGGCTCAAATCTTGGCTCTTCCTGTTCAGTAAGGAGACATTGGGCAATACTCCCTATGGTGGCCTCTAATGATCCAATCTTCTTCTGCCGATCTTACCAATTCTGTGTAACATAAGGGAACTACCTCAATATATTCACTCAATTTACCCTTCTACTACATAGATTTGGTAAAATTGAATCATTAGTGGCCACCTTTACACTGCTATTGCTTATAGAGCGCGCCCTAGTGGCGGCACCTCTGGCGGTTTTAAGTCCGTCAGGAGAAAAGCACCAGGACTGTGGAGTCGGTACAAAAATACTCAGACTCAGACTCCTCAGTTTAGGATTCCTCCGACTCCTCTAATTTGCATATTACAATCTTGTTGATTGAAAGTATGTAACATGAAATTCATTTCTTAACTGCCAACGCTTAGGAATTTTAAAAGACAACTGAAGTGAGAAGGATATGGAGACTGCCATATTTATTCCCTTTAGTCATAGACTACAACTAGTCCTTGGTAAGAGTACTTGTAAAAGGTACAGACCGGAACAAAGAACATCTATCAGGCCCTAGGCAATGTAAGTGTGGGTACATGTAAGAATGATGTGCAGGTACTCTGCACGGGAATAAGGAGATTCTTCCTCTATTACACATTCTTCATGCACAATCTGAACCAGGTTTATGGGCAATAAACAACACCTCTGTGTTCAATGTGCACAACATTCTCAGTGGATTCCCTGCAGCTCTGTGGAGAGTGCATATGTAGAGTATAGTACTACTGGGTAACAAAGTAACCCTGAGACAGATGAAATTAAAGTTCCATACATACCTGGGGCTTCCTCCAGCCCCCTTCAGTTAATGATGCACTGTGAAGGGAAACACCCCTCCCCTCATGGCTGAGTCTGCAGTCAGAACTGGCATCAGAAAAGTGTGAAAGGGATTAGATAACAGTAAACAGAGAGATAAGGATTCAGATGTATCCACCAACACTTAGCAGCACTTCCCAAACATTTCCTAACTCAATTGAAAACATGTCAATCGATAGTGTCCCTTTAATTGATCTGGGGCCAGTAGATGCAATCACATCAATTTGAACTACCTTTCCCAGCATGCATCGTGACTACCAGGGACAAAACAGTGGTTCTGAAGCACAGGGAGATAGAAAATAGAGGCCTACCTATAGGCCTACTGACCAGCCTCCTGTAGATAAGTACGTGCCTGCTGCACCTTTTACAGCCCACACAGTTAAATGACCACTCTCGCGAAAAACCATGAAATTTAAAGAGGAGCTGTTAGGTATAAGGTCTCAGAGAAAATAAACACATATATCAGTAGCTAAAGATTGGCTGTACTTACATTACATATGCATTTCACTGTCCACGTTTGGATTTCACAGAATTTTTATATAGTATATGCAGAGAATGATGCTCCTGACAGCCCATGGCAGGTTCCATGTTTGTGAAGCCAAATGTGTCGTCATGTCCTGCCTGCTTCTGATCAGAGGAGCTCATACAGAATAACACAGTGTGCAGTGAATATTAATGAGCCATGTGGCTAGGAACAATAGCGGACTCCTGCAGAGTAATCTGCCCAGGAGATTTATCTGTGCTGTGGCTGGACTGCGTTAGAAGCTGCTGAAACTTGATCCCGTCTTCTCCTTAGCAGCCGAGGGGAGGGCCCCAGAATGCTTTGCAGTATGGAATGCGGCTTGCGTCCTCCTTAGGAGCTTAGATGTGCTGATAAGCACACATTAAATGTAAGAGAGATCTTTATCTTTAGTAATGTCTTTTTGGCTTCTGTCTAAACTGTTTAACACAGGAGAATAGAGGTTTAAATTAGCTTCTGCAGCCTGACAGTTACTCTTTAAAGTACACGCAAACACATACAAATTAGAAGCAGAAATTCATTTTCTCATATGTTGTGGTCTTTTACAGTAGATAGTAGAAATCTGATATTACTGACAGATTTTGGACCAGCCCATCTCCTCAAGGGGGATTCTAAGCATGACCATAATTCTTTATAAAGACACTCCTTGAAAATAATTTGTACAAATATGCTGGCCAGCCTCGTTCTTGCTGCACAGTTTTGTGGCAGTTGAATGGAGCAACCACCATTTTACTTAGTGTTTTTGAAAATAAAGAAACCGCTGAGATTCCCCCATGAGGAGAAGGGCTGGTCTAAAACCTGTCTGTTCTGACAGATTTCTATTACCTACTGTAAGTGACAGCAGCATAGAAGAAAAGAAATGTATGCTTCATTTTACTCTGGGAAAAATGTACCTCTTAAAGGTATACGTTCACATGTACTTTTAATTTTACGATTTTCGCAATAGTGGTCCTTTAATAAACCTCCCTTAGGGGGAGGTGTTCAAAAATTCATGCATAGTCCCCTTGAAAGATTGAGGCTCAGATTTGCTGGAGTGGCAGCGTATCTGTAGAGCATGGGTGGAGGTCCATGGTAGTCCCTCCGTACCTAGGAGCGAGTAAATGCTCTTCTGTAAGATGAATGGCAATGCATCTGCCCACCCCCCCAAAAAAGTGCATATTGGGTTTGCACAATAGCAATGTACAATCTGATCACAGTGAAGCTGAACCTGAGGGAACGGTAGAGTTGGTGTTCAATTCAGAACATTTTCGGAATTCACTACGGCACCACAACTCAGCACCATTCAACATTGAACCTATGGACAGGGTCAGGATCAGTTCCCTTACTTGCTCTTCATGACGCATTTCATGTGAGGCCAATACTTCCTCTTTCCAGAGCCTAAAGGAGGAAGTATGGGGTCACGTGAAACAAGCCATGGAGCGCAAGTAACCTCCCCCTGACCCTGTCCGCTGGTTCAATGCTGAATGGTGCTGAGGTGTGGCACTCGGGTTAATTTCGAACATGTTCTGAATTTGATCACCAAGAAAAGTGAAAAGGCCTGTGCTTTCCCATAGGTCCTCTCTGCATGCCCATTGGTACGCTGCTGTCTGCTCTGTGGAGCGGCCTGCCACCAGCCTATATATCTACCCAAAACCAAGGCTGCAGGTCTGTGAGGAAATGCAGTGACTTGATATTTGTCCAAGAGGAAAGAGGGACTAACACTCAATGTGGCAAGCTCACTTGGGATACAACGTGGCCCCAACGTCCTCATAGTAGACTTTATTGGCAGTTAGGAAAAAAGAGCCGGGCACCAGAGGATTGCTGCTTATGTCTTTAATCCTCAAGATGCATCACACCAGGCACAAGGGTGTGAGAGGTGGCCTGACAGCGTTTCACGGGTATAACCCGCTACTTCATAGGTCCTTTGTCTTCTGATGAAGCCGGTTACACCCGTGAAAATGCTCTCAGGCCGCCCCTCACACCCTTGTGCCTGTTTTGATGTACGTTGTGAATTAAACACGTAAGCTGCAATCCTCTGGTGCCTGGATCTTTTTTTCCGAACTGCCTTGATACTTGTGCCAGCTTCTTATAGCGTTTCAAAATCCAAAGAGATGAGATGAGGCCCATGTCCACTTTAAATCTTTGTCGCCCCAAATTATTAGTTGCCAGCTTTAGGCCTGGAACCCACTAGATCATTTTTTGAGCGTTTAGGAAGCCCTTTCACTCGCTAGTGATTTCCCTAAATGCTCTGCCAATATAAATTGATGGAACTGATTCCACTAGAGTTATTGCGATTAAGGAAATCGCAGGACATGCAGCATTTTGTGAGAGTTTCTATTCTAATGAATTGTATAGGAGCAGGGAAATCGCTCCCAAAATCTCATGCAAAACGCTATCGCAAATCGCCAGCGATTGCAATAGCGTTTTACGCTTTCTAGTGGGTTCCAGGCCTTAAGATAGCTGATTAACTCCTTATTTGGCTCCTGGCCAAGCAGCGTGCTTTATTCTATGAAGGAGGAGGAACAAGCTGCTTTGTGATTGACTCTGATTCTCGGTGGACACAAGTAGACACTCGGGAATGCAACCAAACTATCATCACATAATCGTTTGTAATGGCCTGTAAGTGTGTGAAGGCCTACCTACCTACCTACGCTTAAAATTAAAGTGAACCCGAGGTGAGAGTGATATGGAGGCTGCCATAATTATTTCCTTTTAAGCAATACCAGTTTCTTGGCAGTCCTTTTCGCCATAGCCCCTGAACAAGCATGCAGCAGATCAGGTGTTTCTGACATTATTGTCAGATCTGACAAGATTAGCTGCATGCTTGTTTCTGGTGGGATTCATACACTACTGCAGCCAAATAGATCAGCAGGGCTCCCCGGCAACTAACGAAATAAATATGGCGCCCTCCATATCTCCCTCACCTCGGGCTCACTGTAACCACTCACCTACTGTACATCTAACAATAACTATCGTTACCCATCTATGGCTATCATTCATAAAGGAGCTGTCGGTAAGGGGAATCAATGCGGGAAAACACCGCTGCCGGTATTTTAGACTTCTGGGTGGGCATTCATAAAAAAGTATCCATGTGCGGTAGCAGTGCAGAGATTCCCCGAACTAGGCTGGCGGTAGGCTTGCGGAGACACGGAAGCTGCCGAGTTGATACATTTCTCCGTGTTCCACTCTACTGCAGCTGCCTGGGAGGTCTCTGTGTCTCCATTCACTTACATTGGTATCGCCACATCAGAGGGAGCGGTACTTCCTGACCTCACACCGCTTGCGGTGATCTTTATGAATTAACATTTTGCTACATTTGTTCCGATAATCACCGCACAAGGCGGTGATTTATCACTCTGCTCGGTAGTGTCATTTTTTTCATGCGGAAAGAGCCTTTATGAATCCTGACTTTGCTACGTGTGCGGTAAAGTCAGCTGTTTTAAGCATTTCCGCATGCGGAAATGCTTTATGAATGATAGCCTATGCCTGACATCACCTACATCTAACATAAACCACACCTACCTACCTATGCCTAAAAAGAACCACACCCACATACATCTGACAGGAACCACACCTACCTACGCCTAATGTTAACCCTCCAAACCTACTTCTAACATTAACCACCCCTACCTACCTATGCCTAACATAAACCAACCTAACGTTAACCTCCCACCCCCACCTATATCTAACATTAATCACCTCTGCCTATGCCTAAAATAAACCATACCCAACTACGAATAACATTAACCCCCCCACCTACATCTGACATTAACCACGCCTACCTACATCTGACATTAACCACGCCTACCTACGCATAACAATAACCCCCCCCTTTCTACATCTATCATGAAGCACACCTACCTTTGCCTACCAATAACCGGTGCTCCATAGCCAATACTCTATCGCTGGTTTCCTACCACAGAGACACCATAGCCGACATGCTCCGTCGTGTACCTGAGCTAGAAAATCAACTATTGATAGACTGTCCCTTCCATTGCAGGATACTGCCTCCTTTTTGTCTGTCCTCACTTTGCTTGGTCCTCATTAGTAGACTGCAGATTGTGGCGGTGTGTGAGCGGGTCACTAACGTCCGTGCCTTGTGGGTGTGCGGTGCAGGCCTGTGTATGCGTTTGATGCTAACTCCCGTAACTATTCTAATTACATTGGAATCTTTGTAAAGCTCAGTAAAGTTGTTGGGTTTTAATAAAATTGCTATTTTTTTTTTAATAATATTAATTTATAGATTATTTATTTTGTGTTTGCCCATTGTAAGATTTTTCCTCTCTCTGGTTTACATTCTAACATTTATCACAGGTGGTGAAATATTTAGTCCTGCCAGGTGCAGATCTGCGAAATGTTTGATTCGGAGAATTCCAAAGCCAGTGAAAATAATACCTAGTCTCCCAGAATGCTTTGGGAGGAGAATTCCACATAGCTAAGCATCACTGGGAGGGCAGGGTGGGGCTGCATACCAATATACAGCAATATATAGATACAGGAAGTGTTCCTGATGCTGAAACCAGGATAATTACTGTAAAAGAGGGTATCCTGAATAATTGACTGCATTCTACTGTACAGTGGCTTGCAAAAGTATTCGGCCCCCTTGAAGTTTTCCACACTTTGTCATATTACTGCCACAAACATGAATCACTTGTATTGAAATTCCACGTGAAAGACCAATACAAAGTGGTGTACATGTGAGAAGTGGAACGAAAATCATACATCATTCCAAACATTTTTTACAAATAAATAACTGCAAAGTGGGGTGTGCGTAATTATTCTGCCCCCTGAGTCAATACTTTGTAGAACCACCTTTTGCTGCAATTACAGCTGCCAGTCTTTTAGGGTATGTCTCTACCAGCTTTGCACATCTAGAGACTGAAATCCTTGCCCATTCTTCTTTGCAAAACAGCTCCAGCTCAGTCAGATTAGATGGACAGCGTTTGAACAGCAGTTTTCAGATCTTGCTACAGATTCTCGATTGGATTTAGATCTAAACTTTGGGCCATTCTAACACATGGATATGTTTTGTTTTAAACCATTCCATTGTTGCCCTGGCTTTATGTTTAGGGTCGTTGTCCTGCTGGAAGGTGAACCTTCGCCCCAGTCTCAAGTCTTTTGCAGTCTCCAAGAGGTTTTCTTCCAAGTTTGCCCTGTATTTGGCTCCATCCATCTTCCCATCAACTCTGACCAGCTTCCCTGTCCCTGCTGAAGAGAAGCACCCCCATAGCATGATGCTGCCACCACCATATTTGACAGTCGGGATGGTGTGTTCTGAGTGATGTGCAGTGTTAGTTTTCCGCCACACATAGCGTTTTGGCCAAAAAGTTCCATTTTGGTCTCATCTGACCAGAGCACCTTCTTCCACATGTTTGCTGTGTCCCCCACATGGCTTGTGGCAAACTGCAAACAGGACTTCTTATGCTTTTCTGTTAACAATGGCTGTCTTCTTGCCATTCTTCCGTAAATGCCAACTTTGTGCAGTGCATGACTAATAGTTGTCCTATGGACAGATTCCCCCACCTGAGCTGTAAATCTCTGCAGCTCGTCCAGAGTCACCATGGGCCTCTTGACTGCATTTCTGATCAGCGCTCTCCTTGTTCGGCCTGTGAGTTTAGGTGGATGGCCTTGTCTTGGTAGGTTTACAGTTGTGCCATACTCCTTCCATTTCTGTATGATCGCTTGAACAGTGCTCCGTGGGATGTTCAAGGCTTTGGAAATCTTTTTGTAGCCTAAGCCTGTTTTAAATTTCTCAATAACTTTATCCCTGACCTGTCTGGTGTGTTCTTTGGACTTCATGGTGGTGTTGCTCCCAATATTCTCTTAGGCCTGGTGCACACCAGAGGAGTTTTTCCTCAGCGTTTTGAGTTTTTAAATCTGCTGCTAATGTTATCCTATGTGTCTGTGCACACTGGAGCAATGAGGTTTTGTAAAAAAAACCCATAGCATTACATTGGGAAGAGCTTTTAGAGGTTTCAAAAGCTCTTCCCAATGTAATGCTATGGGGTTTTTTACAAAACCTCATTGCTCCAGTGTGCACAGACACATAGGATAACATTAGCAGCAGATTTAATAACTCAAACCGCTCCGAAAAACTCCTCTGGTGTGCACCAGGCCTTATGCTAGGTACACACCATACAATTTTCTGTTAGATTTCCTCTTAGATTTACCTGCCAGATAGCTTTTTTCCATGTTGTAGGTAAATCTAACAGAACAATCTAACAGAAAATTGTATGGTGTGTACCTAGCATTAGACAACCCCTGAGGCTGTCACAGAGCAGCTGTATTTGTACTGACATTAGATTACACACAGGTGCACTCTATTTAGTCATTAGCACTCATCAGGCCATGTCTATGGGCAACTGACTGCACTCAGATCAAAGGGGGCTGAATAATTATGCACGCACCACTTTGCAGTTATTTATTTGTAAAAAATGTTTGGAATCATGTATGATTTCCGTTCCACTTCTCACGTGTACACTACTTTTTATTGGTCTTTCATGTGGAATTTCAATAAAATTGATGCATGTTTGTGGCAGTAATGTGACAAAATGTGGATAACTGCAAGGGGGCCGAATACTTTTGCAAGCCACTGTATGTCACTACAGGGCCTCTTTAATAAATCACACTGCATCAAGGAATTGTAGTGAAAATACCATAATGAATAATAAATAAAAAAATTTTTTTTTTTTGCACTTTTCGTTTTTAAATATAACTAAGTGTTTGCACATTGTAAAATCTTTCCTCTCCCTGATTCACATCCTGAAATGTATCCCAGGTGGCAACATCTTTAGTCCTGTCAGGTGCAGAATGTTTTTACTGAGAATTCCAAAGCCCAGTACAAAATATTCCTAGGGGAAGAATTCCGCCTAGCTAATCAGCCTAGGCTAAGTATCACTGGAAGGGCGGGGCTACATCGGAATATATCGATATAGGAAATGTTTTTGATGGTGAAACCAGGATAATCACTGTAAAAGTGAGTATCCTGAATACTTTACTGCATTCTGCTATACAGGTCCTTCTAAAAAAAATTGCATATTGTGATAAAGTTCATTATTTTCTGTAATGTACTGATAAACATTAGACTTTCATATATTTTAGATTCATTACACACAACTAAAGTAGTTCAAGCCTTTTATTGTTTTAATATTGATGATTTTGGCATAAAGTTCATGAAATACCCCAAATTCCTATCTCAAAAAATTAGCATATTTCATCCGACCAATAAAAGAAAAGTGTTTTTAAAACAAAAAAAGTCAACCTTCAAATTATGTTCAGTTATGCACTCAAAACTTGGTCAGGAATCCTTTTGCAGAAATGACTGCTTCAATGCGGCATGGCATGGAGGCAATCAGCCTGTGGCACTGCTCAGGTGTTATGGAGGCCCAGGATGCTTCGATAGCGGTAGAACGCATGCTTGACGGAAAAGATGAGTTTTGAGGGCGCGTTTAAAAATATCAAAGGGTTGGAGAGTGACGGATATGTTGTGGAAGGGGATTCCAGAGGAGGGGTGAAGCACGTGTGAAATCTTGTACAGGTGAATGTGAGGAGGTGATTCTAAAAGAGGACAAAAGAAGCTCCTGTGCAGATCGAAGATTGCGGCCTTGTTTAAATCACATGTAGCCCTCAGCTGAGTCTGAATTCATTTTATCATGCCTAAGCTGTTTATTCGCCCGGCGTTGCTGAGTAATGTATTCTGTAGGCCGTTGATAACGCAGCAGATCTGTGCTCTCTACCTGGGGGTGTAACATTGAGGTCACTCTAGGTCTGTTAGCAGATGAATATTTCAGCAAAGAAAACACATTAGCCGTCCCCCTTCCTTTAGAACAGTGCTGTCCAACTGGCGGCCCGCGGGCCGCATCCGGCCCGCCAGGCCACCTGCTGCGGCCCGCTCGTCTCCCTGGGATGCAGGCATGGCTTGCGCTATGGGCGCCATGCCTGCTCCCTCTTATTGTGTCCCCGCTGGCCTCTCCGGTGTCCCCGCTGGCCTCTCCTATGTCCCCCTGCTGCCGCTGCCTCTCCTATGTCCCCCCGCTGCCGCTGCCTCACAGATCAGACCTCACAGATCGCGGCGACTGATGTAAACAGAGGGCGCATGGTACCCGCACGGAGTACGTCACATGCGGAAGTGAATCATTAGTCACTTCCGCATGTGACGTTCTGCCGCGCGGGTGTCATGCGCGCGCTCTGCTTGCTTCAGTCGCCGCGATCTGTGAGGTCTGATCTGTGAGGCAGCAGCGGCATCGTCAGTGGGGACACCGGAGAGGCCAGCGGGGACACCGGAGAGGCCAGCCCCAGAGGTAACGGGCTCGCTACTGGTGGGGTCACCTGTCACTAGCTGGGGGGGCTCCTGTCACTATCTAACTGGGGGGGCACCTGTCACTATCTAACTGGGGGGGCACCTGTCACTATCTAACTGGGGGGGGCACCTGTCACTATCTAACTGGGGGGGCACCTGTCACTATCTAACTGGGGGGGCACCTGTCACTATCTAACTGGGGGGGCTCCTGTCACTATCTAACTGGGGGGGCACCTGTCACTATCTAACTGGGGGGGCTCCTGTCACTATCTAACTGGGGGGGCTCCTGTCACTATCTAACTGGGGGGGCACCTGTCACTATCTAACTGGGGGGGCACCTGTCACTATCTAACTGGGGGGGCACCTGTCACTATCTAACTGGGGGGGCACCTGTCACTATCTAACTGGGGGGGCACCTGTCACTATCTAACTGGGGGGGCACCTGTCACTATCTAACTGGGGGGGCACCTGTCACTATCTAACTGGGGGGGCTCCTGTCACTATCTAACTGGGGGGGCTCCTGTCACTATCTAACTGGGGGGGCACCTGTCACTATCTAACTGGGGGGGCTCCTGTCACTATCTAACTGGGGGGGCACCTGTCACTATCTAACTGGGGGGGCACCTGTCACTAACTGGGGGGGCACCTGTCACTATCTAACTGGGGGGGCACCTGTCACTATCTAACTGGGGGGGCACCTGTCACTATCTACCTGGGGGGGCTCCTGTCACTATCTAACTGGGGGGGCACCTGTCACTATCTAACTGGGGGGGCACCTGTCACTATCTAACTGGGGGGGCACCTGTCACTATCTAACTGGGGGGGCACCTGTCACTATCTAACTGGGGGGGCACCTGTCACTAACTGGGGGGGCTCCTGTCACTATCTAACTGGGGGGGCACCTGTCACTATCTAACTGGGGGGGCACCTGTCACTATCTAACTGGGGGGGCTCCTGTCACTATCTAACTGGGGGGGGGGCACCTGTCACTATCTAACTGGGGGGGCACCTGTCACTAACTGGGGGGTCACCTGTCACTATCTAACTGGGGGGGCTCCTGTCACTATCTAACTGGGGGGGCACCTGTCACTATCTAACTGGGGGGGGCACCTGTCACTATCTAACTGGGGGGGCTCCTGTCACTAACTGGGGGGGCTCCTGTCACTATCTAACTGGGGGGGCACCTGTCACTATCTAACTGGGGGGGCACCTGTCACTATCTAACTGGGGGGGCACCTGTCACTATCTAACTGGGGGGGCACCTGTCACTATCTAACTGGGGGGGCACCTGTCACTAACTGGGGGGTCACCTGTCACTATCTAACTGGGGGGGCTCCTGTCACTATCTAACTGGGGGGGCACCTGTCACTATCTAACTGGGGGGGCTCCTGTCACTATCTAACTGGGGGGGCACCTGTCACTATCTAACTGGGGGGGGACACCTGTCACTATCTAAGTGGGGGGCACCTGTCACTATCTAAGTGGGGGGCACCTGTCACTATCTAAGTGGGGGGCACCTGTCACTAAAGGGGCATTCTGCTTATTTATGTGAAATGCTGTCTATTTATGTGCCTCATGACTGCTGAATTTGTCTTGTTGGGGGCCTCATGATTTGTTGGGGGCATCATGATTGCTAAATTTGTCTTGTTGGGGGCCTCATGATTTTTTGGGGGCCTTATGATTGCTAAATTTGTCTTGTTGGGGGCATCATGATTGCTGAATTTGTCTTGTTGGGGGCCTCATGATTTGTTGGGGGCCTCATGATTGCTGAATTTGTCTTGTTGGGGGTCACATGATTGCGAACTGTGAGACTATGGAAAAGCTGAATCGTCATCATGAGACAATAGCATTAAACCTACTTTTTTAGCTTTTTAAAACGGAAAATAAAACTGGGAGGTTCTAAAAAAAAACCCACATTTTTCAGGAGTAGGATGGATGAAATTGTTTATCTTCACAGTTTATTTTCAACTTGGATTTTCCATAATGTTCATGTATGAGTTAAAACGTTTGTATGTAGTTTAAATTGCTGTTGCCACTTTGCGATAAGTGACTTTTGGGTTGCAGTTTGGACACTCGGCCTCCAAAAGGTTCACCACCACTATCCTAATCTAATGTCCCACATTGCTAAGTTCATGTAAATTTGTCTCCACCCGTGGCCACACCCGCATTCTGGTCCATGGCCACACCCATTTTTCGGCGCGGCGCGCTACGCGCGCCGCTCAATGGTACCCTCGTGTTTTCTGGCGCGCGTACTTCACCATTATTTTAAATTGCATTTTGTGAAAAGCGCTGCCAATCTAATTATCCTTTAATTGCATTTTTTCCGGGGGGGGGGGGGGCAGCGGCTCTAGCAAGAACCTTCGGCCCTCCACCATGGGGTCTGAAAAAAAAATGGCCCTCCATGCCCATGAAGTTGGACAGCACTGCTTTAGAAGATCCGGAAATGTGCTGAGCTCCCGATACTATACAAAGTAATGAAAGCCTCACAGCCAGACACCAGCCGTATACAGGTAGAAACACGCCGGTATCCAAGTAACCCAGATTGTTCTACAGCTGAATGCTGAGCTTTTCATTCGCTGGCTTAAAACAAAAGATAATACAACCCCTGCTTAGATGCAATCTGTATTTCACATTAAACAAAGAGAAAAGCACACATCTCAGAAACGCTGTGCAGGTCGCTCTCCCACGATACAGCTCATCTGCAGCAGATTGCCTTTTTAAAGTGAACCTCAGTCGACATTAAAGAGGAACTCCAGCCTAAACAAACATACTGTCATTAAGTTACATTAGTTATGTTCATTAAAATACATAGGTAATATAATCTCTTACCCACCCTGTTTTAAATTAACCTCCTTGGCGGTAATCCCGAGCTGAGCTCGGGCTATGCCGCCGCGGAGGGTGCCGCTCAGGCCCTGCTGGGCCAATTTGCATAATTTTTTTTTTCAAACACGCAGCTAGCACTTTGCTAGCTGCGTGTTTGTTGCGATCGCCGCCGCCAATCTGCCGCTACCCGGCGTGAAAGAGGGCCCCTCCCGCAGACCCCTTGCGCAGCCTGGCCAAGCACCGCCAGGCTGCACTATGGGGTGGATCGGGACCCCCCCTGACGTCACATGTCGATGTCGTCATCACGATCGTTGCCATGGCGGCGGGGGAAGCCCATACAGGAAATCCCGTTCAGAACTGGATTTCCTGTTGGGATTATGCGCCGGCGGCGATCGAAGCGTACGGGCTAACGCCGCAGGGAGGGGGAAAGCATGTAGCTAGCGCTAGGCTAGCTACATGTTTAAAAAAAAAATTAGGCAAAAAAAAAACCCTCCCGCGGCCGTGCGCCGCAATAAATCATAACGCCGGGGAGGTTAACAGGCAAATGTTTGATTTCATGATGGCAGCCATCTTTTTGGTTGAAAGGAGGTGACCGGGAGAATGATACAGTTCCAACTGTCCCGTGTCCTGAGCACCTCTCCAGTTGCTAGGCAACGTGAACAACAACAGAGGAAATCCCATCATGCTCTGCACAGCATCAGGGAAACGAAGCTCGGGCTTTTTTTCTTTCATGGATGGGAGCGTAGGTAAAAATGCAGCAAAAATGATGCTTTGGTAAATGAAACAAAATTCTGATGCTGTGAAACTGTTAAAGAAACACCAAACCTTTTCAGTGCTGCTAAGTAGATTTTTAGTCTGGAGGTTCACTTTAAAGTGAACCCGAGGTGAGAGTAATATGGAGGCTGCCATACTTATTTCCTGCAACAACATACTTCTCTAAGAGGGATGTCTCTGGATCCTGTAGAGGCTTTCCAGGCTGTTCTTCGGACCACTGTTGACACTTGTAGACCCTCCAAAGAAATCCAACACGAGCTTGTCCCTCCTCTTATTGAACGTGGCCATCCCAGTGGCGTAACTTTAATTCATGGAAACTTTGGGCCCGCCCCAATGTTCACACCCCTCCCCTAGGTGCCCTTCACGGCCCTAAGGCCCATCACGCAAAGATCATATAATAAGTGTGCCCATTATGATCTTCACCCATAACAAGTGTAGCCACAAAAACACCTGATGTGAAGTATAGTCCCCTGTATCAGAGGAAGGGAGGGTTAGTAGTCGGGGGGCCCCCACAGCTCGGTGCTCCCCTGTAGTTACGGCCCTGCGGCCATGGTGAGGCGTTTGGCACAAATATCCCCCGACTCCCTCAGTAACTTTTGGATTGCCTGGTTAGCAAGCTTATTACTTGATTTTTTTATTTTATGCCTGACAGTTACAAAAAAAAAAAAAAAAAGCAAATTGTCTGCCTCTAATTAGTGACGGACGGATGGTTTGAAAATGTTTCCGCGAATGTTCGCAATCCGAATGTTTGCAATCTGGATGTTCGCGGCGAACCTCATTGACTTTACTGGCAGGTGAACGTCAAAAACCTTCTGGGCATATTTGCAGCCACAGTAGCTTTTGAAAAGGTGTCAAAACTGTCCAAAAAACATGCCAGAGGAGGGAATAAATGGCAAAATTGTCCCCTAAAAATATGTATTTTACACAGAGGCTTTTTTTTCTTTACTGTTTTAACCTCCTGAGCGTTACGCGGCTCAGGAGGTTTTGCTAGCCTGAGTCCCCAAGTATAAAACTGTTAAGTCATATGGCTGCATAAGGTGTTAGCTAGCACTAGGCTAGCTAGTATAAGTGTCCACAACCCCCCGATCCAGCCGCTTATACATTACCCAGCCTCTATCCAGCGATTGTGCAGCCTCCCCGCACAGCTCCGGTCTTCTGTATGGAGAGGATCGTACATGACGTCATGCGCAGTCCCGAGATTCCCCATAGAGAAGATCAAGGCTGCGCGGGGAGGCTGCGGCGATCGCTGGAACCAGGCTGGGTAATGTATAAGTAGCTGGATGGGGGGGGGGGGTTATGGGCACTTATACTAGCTAGCCTAGTGCTAGCTAACACCTTATGCAGCCATTTAACCTAATAGTTTTATACGGGAAGACTACAGAGGCCAGTAAAACCTCTTGAGCGGCATGCTCAACAAGCAACAAGTAGATTTTTCACATTCTGTACCACCTGACTCAAGGGTGAAGAGTCAAAACATAGCTCTATGTTCAAATAGGAGGCAAGCGCGAACTTCACGTAAAGTTTGCAGTAAATACCAACGATGAACAGCGAATATTTGCAGCAAACTGTCCGCCGTGGCCAACCACAGACCATCACTACCGCTAATACTCTTAGCCGTAGACCCTGAACAAGAATGCAGAGCATGTGTAGGGTTAGGTAGGATCTGCGCACAGTATGGCACCATGAGGGAACCTGCACAGAGTAAGCCAGCACTTATTCAGTAAGGAGACCTTAAAGCGGATCCGAGATGAAAAACTAACTATAACAAGTAACTTGTCTATATATCTTATCTAAAGTTTAGATAGTTTGCACAGCAAATCTAGCTGCAAACAGCTTTAATAGAATATAATTATTTCTTCCTGTGATACAATGACAGCAGCCATGTTGTTTGTAAACATTACACAGAGGCAGGCTTATCTGCATCTTGAGCAAAAAAAACGAATCCTCCTCCCTCCTCCCCTCTGCCTCTGAAATCTCTGGCTAGTAACACCTCCTCCTTCCCCTGCCCAGACTGAGCTCCCATGAGCCCTTGCTACTGTCTGAAAATGCCTTGGCTCTCTGAAAACCCGTGGGCGTGGCTTGTTTAGTTTATAGGGAATTAGAGTATTAAAACAAAAACAAAAAAGTATTTGGCTTGAGGAATGCCCTATAAACAATAGGAAAGGAACATCATTATGCAATGCGTAAAAGTTCATCTCGGATCCACTTTAAGCAAGACTCCCTAATGCGGGGAATACACGGTACGTTTCTGTACTGTGTATCGAGCCGCTGATGGCTCGATTGATAATATCCGACGCGTCAGATACCTCGACGGATCGATTCCGCGCTCGATATCGCGGGCAGAACAATAGAATAAAACGAAAAGAAAAGAAGTGCCCGTGGGGACGCGCCGGAACCTAGCGTGTGGCTCGGTACAGAAACGTACCGTGTATTCCCAGCATAACACTGCTACTGCCTATAGAGCACGCCCTAGTGGCTGCAGCTCTGGTGCTTTGAGTCTGCCAGGAAAAAAGCGCGATATAAATGTTATTTGTCTTGTCTTAATTATGTGGAACATTAAAGGAAACCAGAGATGAACGCTTTGGCACAAAATAAACATATCCCCTGATAGATTTTACAAAATAAATGCTATACCTGGTATTTTTGCTGCTCTGGTGTGCCGGTTTTTATGGGGTTTTTTTTTACTAAAACTTCATGCAGAACACAGTTCATCAGAAAAGCATATTATTTAGTGGGCTGTGTGCAAAATGAAATCACCATTTCTAAAAACCTTGTATGACAAACAAATACAGATTTTAAAAAAAAACCTTTTTCAATATACCCTTACATTAGCAGACACTAGCAGCTCCTCCCATCTCATCACAGCTCTCTGTGATGCTGCAGTATACAGAACAGGAAAGCAGAGCCAGAAGGGGGCAGGCTTGGGCTTGAAAAGCCATCAGAGAAGACACTCAGCTATGATTCCTGAGCAAAGCCAGACTGAATACTCAGTCAGGGACTTTATCAGTGCTGATAACAAGCAGGCTGAGCAGTGAAGGATAAAACAGAAAGCAGGGTAGGTGTTTTCTCTAACGTCCTCACTGATATATATGGTAAAATACATGAGTGTGCTTCATCTCTGGTTCACTTTTAAGTTAGCCAGTAAATAGTATCATCCCGATTTGAAACTTCCTAGTTAGCAGAGGCTAAGATTCCTGTAATCTGCAGATTTCCAGAGGGTTTGTGGAGTTCAGCATCTCACAAGAGGGGAGATAATGCAACGTGAAGGGCATTGCTTTTTAGCCATAGAAAAGGTGGGAAGAGGCTGTCATTTATTTCAGTATTGGTAATGGACAATACTTCCTGAGCAGATGGAAATGCAAGTACAGACTTCATGGCTCTGATCAAATTACTTTTCTCCAAAGTGTCTCCGAAGGGGATTTTTTTATCATCTTATTTACAGAATAGCTTTTTAGCACCTTGCAAGTAAAAAAGTGCTAGCTACCACCCGCCGCATGTACCTACCTATCGCCACCAGCAGCATGTACCTACCTTACCTACCTATTGCCACCAGCAGCATGTTCCTACCACTCGCCTAGTAGCAGCATGGACCTATCTACCCTCCCTACTGCCAGCAGCATGTACTTTCCCTACCTACGACCCGCCCAGCAGCAGCATGCATCTACCTGTCCTCCTTAACTACCGCCCGCCCAGCAGCAGCATGTATCTACTCTCTCCCTACCTACCCTCCCTCCTGCCCACGGCAGCTACCTACCCTTCCTAACACCTGCAGCTACCTACTATACATATGCTTGTCTAGCCATAGCTACCTACTGTCCCTACAGCCCACCCAGCTGCAGCTACCTAACTGCAGTCTCTTCCACCCAAATTGCAACTACCTACCCTTCCATACAGCCCGCCCAGCAACAGGTACCTATTCTCCCCACTACTTTACTCTAGCTACCTACCTTCCGCCCAGCTGGTGCTACATTACCTACCTACCTACACTCTTCCTGTTCTGCAGCAGCTACCTAATCTCTCTACCTACCCTCCCTCCCAGTCACAGCTACCTGACCCCCATAGCAACTACTTCATCTCCTTACCTATCCTCCCACCCAGCTGGAGCTACCATACCTACCTATCTACACTTTCTCCTGTCCTGCAGAAGCTACCTAATCTCTCTACCTACCCTCCCTCCCAGTTGGGCTACCTACACTTCCTATCCTGCTGCAGCTGCAGCTACTTACCCTCCCTACCTATCCTCCCACCCAGCTGCAGCTGCCAACTTCCTGAGAACCTGGAGAGGTTTAGCCAGGGTGGCATGCATATGGGGGAGGAAATGGGCCCCAGGGTGGGGTAATGGCTGCATTTTATATGTGAGGTGACCGATGCACTTTAAATGTGGGGTAATTGCTGCATTTCATATGTGAAGTGATTGATGCATTTTAAATGCAGGGTAATTGCTGTATTTTATTTGTGGGGGTTATTGCTGCTATGCATATGTGGAGCGATTTCTGCTTTTCATATGTGGGGTAATTGCTGCATTTTATATATGAGGGTAGTTTCTGTATTTCATATGTGGGGGTAATTGCTGCACTTAAATATAGAGTGGCCTTTAATGTCTGAGCTGTTTCCTTCTTAACCAAAACTGACAGTATTCCGTATAAATTGCTGTGTTGGCACTCTGTGATAAATAAGTGGATTTTGGGTATCCGTTTGGGCACTCAGCCTGTAAAAGGTTCCCCATCACTGCTTTTTGATAATTGCATCCCCATATTTCAGGGAAAGCTTTGCATTGCGAGCATTTCCAGTCACAGAGCTCTTTCATAATTTACAGTAACAGCTGTCATGTATTCCTAGCAATGGTTGCTGCATTCAGCCTGCCTCAGTGTGTGTGTCTGGTTGTGTTTCTGGCTGCACTGAGGAATGTACGTGTCCTCCTGTGAGGTGTGAGGAGGATGAGGAGAAGGCGCAGCACAAGGTAACCTTGGCGAGATCCGGGTGAAGATGGATTGCAGGTGCGCCTTGGGCTGTTTCCTCAGCCTTCTCATTGTCTGTGAGCTCGACTCCTTCCTGCCTAAATTAATGATGTCTCTTGTAATGCATTATGCAGCATGCAAACGGCCTATTATCACAGGCCCAGATCATTTTCCAGAAGCTGCAGCATTATGATGGACTGTCTGGCTTTAATGGGGCTTTTTGCTGTCTTGAATCTCTAAACCGGAAACCTAGACGCATCAAATGGCGCGCTGGTCACTTTGTCGTCCGGGATAGTGTGTGTTGTGATGTACAGTGTGTCCTATACAGTGACTGCTGCAGTAACTGAATTACTATGCAAACAGTTATCTACTCTCTATGTGTCAGGTAGCGTTGCCTGCTGCAGCTCTGCCTGTTAACTAGCCAACCCCGCCATTGCCACATAACGCCAATCCTTTGCTCACTACACTGGCTACCCTTTTCCATATTAACATGCTAACATTCAAATCCCTACACGACCTAGGCCCAGGATACCTGAAAAATTTGTTGCAATTGCATCACACCTACCACAACCTCAGATCAAAAGGATCCAATAACTTGACCACCCCCAGAGTTCAACTAAAAACCTTTGGAGCCAGAGATTTCTGTCATGCTGCCCCATCCCTGTGGAATGCCTTGCCTAATTTAATCAAGACAGCTCCAACCTTGAGCACATTTAAATCAAAACTAGAAAGCTACCGGTTTAGTCTGGCATGTACGATCACATAACTTTTTACCCCCTGTACACATCACTATGTACTGATCTGAGACAAGCTTATGCGCTTTTGGTCCTATGGGAGAAAAGCACTTGACAAATGTTTCATTGTTGTTGGCTATCAAACCTATGTATGTACTTTATGTATATACACTAAGTAGCCAAGACATTAGAGACACCTTCTAATAACGAGTTGGTCCACCTTTAGCTCTGATTACAGCTGATATTCTTCTTGGCATGGACTGAACAAGATGCTGCTACGTTGCTGAGGAATGTTGGCCCATGCTGACATAATGGCAGCTCTAAGTTGGGTCAGATTGGGTTGGTGGCGTTTCCAAGTTTTTAAGTGATCTTTTGACTTCGTCCCTCGAAAGCTCAATACGATTGAGGGAGATCGGGGGACTGAGCTGGTCATGGAATAGGTTAAACTTTGATTATTGTTCCTCAAACCAATATAAGACCGATTGAGCATGGTGGAAAGGGCCCACAACAGGTGTCTTTTCCTATTTTTCTGTGATACCAAAGGCACTCTTGATGGTCTCCTGCTGCTATAGCCCATCCTTTGCAAAGACCGTCTTATGTGTTGGGATATGCTTAGTGATGCACTTGCATTGAATACAACTGTTGTTGCCCTTCTGTTGCTGCGGACTATGGGCTTGGCCTATGGGTTTCATGTGAAACGCACACGTGATCGTACGGAAACCTTCACTTGTAACGCGAAGTAACGTTGTTTGCATGAGAACCTTTGCGCGCGGCAGAACACGTGATCACTGCTGTGATAGCAGTTATCACGCTTTAGAGAATCGAGCCTTATGTGTGCTACTTGCCTTTTACCTCTCTCGTTCACCAGCCTTTTTCAACCAGAATAGTTTTTATTGCTTGAAGTTTTTTGCCAATCTCTAAACACCCAAGATACTGTTTAGTGAGAAAATTCAATAACAGCTGGTGCCAGCAACTCTGAAACCACAATCATTCTTCATTTATAGCCCTTTAACTCTTTCGTCTTACCTATTTTGACATTAAATTAAGCGAGAACTACGTTGTCCGAAGCTGAGTGTTCCTTATATCGGTAACTCTGTGTTGTTACGTCACTGTTACATACAGTAGTTACATAGTTTGGTTGAAAAAAGACATCTGTCCATCAAGTTCAACCAGAAAAAAAACACACACCATCCTCAACCCGCACATTTCTCAGTTGATCAAGGGGAAGGTTAAAAATTACCAAGGAGCTATAGTTAGCAGACTGTGCTTTATGCAGTTCTCATGCACAACTGCTAGTTCCATTAGCACCTATGAGCTCACTGGCTCCAGCCTGCTGATCACCTGACATCTAACTGCTAAACAGTAACCAGCACAACTGCCATCTTTGTGTTTACTATTTACCTGCGTCAGTGTTTTACTTCAGCTTACATCTAGAAATATGCCTGAAGAAGGGGACTAGATCCCAGAAAGCTTGCATTATTTCACTTTATCAGTTAGCCATTAAAAGGTATTATTTTTACAAAGACTTTATTTTTTTCTACCTAACGTACATTAGCACCTATGCGAGCACTACTGCCCATAACAAAGGTTAGCTTGATAACCTAATGAATGACCGGTACTGTTCAAGAGCTAATTGAGGGTTGGTTCACACCCGGCGATCATTCGTGTCCGCGATCATGATTCGGCCGGTTAAAACTCGCAGTGTGCTGTGATTTGCGCTTGTGATTCCTGTTCAATAGAACGAGAAACACAGCGCGATCGCCCCCATAACGCTGCATGCAGCTCGTTTGTGATTGATCTCAAACGCTGCAGTGTGAATGTATCTATAGGGACACATTAGAAGCAGCGCTTTGCTGATTGCCGGTGATCAGCCAAGCGCTAAGAAAGTGGCCAGTGTGAACCAGCCCTAACCCTTTGCCTGCCAAGCATGTGCCTAATACCTGCATGGCAGGCAAATGCTCCTACTGACAAAAACGCACCCGTACATTTTCCCCCTGGAAGAAGTGGGAGGGGAGCCGACATCATTCCTCCCTCCCTCTCCATGGGGCCCCCCCTGCTGTGTGTATTTATCTCACCCGTTCGTTCAATCCATGCGATGTGTCCCCGCCGGCCGCCATCTCCTCTCTTCCTCTTTCCTATATGATGCGCAATCACACGTCATCACACGTCATACAGGGAAACGGGAAGAGAGGAGCCTGCTCTATGGAGTAGAACTTGAACCACCCAGAGTTTGCCCAGCAAGCTCATGGTGAACCAGAACTCCTAGGAGTGTGTGTATGGGGCTGAAAGAGACTAAAAAAGCCTCCTTACTAAAATGCTTTGCAAAACAGCCCTCTCTTCTCCCCCCCCCCCCCCCTCCTTCTCTCTCCCTCCCTCTATCTCTCTCCCTTCCTCCCCCCCTCCCTCTCCGCCTCCCTTCCTCCCTCCCCCCCCCTCCCTCCCTCTCCCCCCTCCCTCCCTCTCCTCTCCCTCCCTCTCTCTCCCCCCCTCCCTCTCCCCCCCCCCCTCCCTCTCCCCCCCCCCCCCCTCCCTCTCCCCCCCTCCCTCTCCCCCCCTCCCTTCCTCGCTCTCCCTCCCTTCCTCGCTCTCCCTCCCTCTCTCTCTCTCTCCCTCTCTCTCTCTCCCTCTCTCTCTCTCCCCCTCTCTCTCCCTCTCTCTCTCTCTCTCTCTCTCTCTCTCTCCCTCTCTCTCCCTCTCTCTCCCTCTCTCTCCCTCTCTCTCCCCCTCTCTCTCTCTCTCTCTCTCTCTCTCTCTCCCTCCCTCCCTCCCTCTCTCTCTCTCTCGCCCTCTCTCTCTCCCTCCCTCCCCCTCTCTCTCCCTCCCTCTCTCTCTCTCTCTCTCTCTCTCTCTCTCTCTCTCTCTCTTCCCCCCCCCCCCTCCTTCTCTCTCCCCCTCCCACCCTATCTCTCTCTCTCTCTCACACCATTGGAGCAAGTCAGTTGATATGATTGTTAAGCGGCTAAATATATTTAATAAAGCAGGCCTGTGCAGGCTCATTACCTAGCCATCGGAACGTTTCCGTGTTTTGGTGTTCACAGATTTAGCGCTGTTGGAAAAAAAAAATTGAATAGAAATGTAAATGGTTTTAGGCAGCACTGTTATTTCAGACGCTTATTGTATTTCTTCTTCTTGTGAAAGCGCTGTGCAGATTTTAGCAGCTGCTGGTCTGTGTTAGCCCCTTTCTTGCTTTATTTTTGGCGCATGCAATTTGTATCGACTCCGAGCTGCTCAGCCGCAGAATATAAATAACGAGCGGCAGTGTCTCGGTGAAAAGGAGAGTGTTATAAAATCATCCTAACAATGTTAACCAACCCCCCGATTTTTTTTGTGTGTGTGTAACCACCAATCAATGAAATGAAATTAACCTTCCCATCTCTTGATCATAGCGCGTGGCTGGATTCATCCGGCGGCCGCTAATAAAACCGATTACCCCCCCCCCCCCCCAGTGATTTCCCGATATGTAATCTATGACAGAGGGGAAGAATTACAGAGCTCATATTCCTGGTATTTTATTGATTTTCACATTTGAAAACAAAAATGTGTGTGTGTGTGTGTGTGTGTGTGTGTGTGTGTGTGTGTGTGTGTGTGTGTGTGTGTGTGTGTGTATATATATATATATATTTGTTTTTAAGATTGTAGTTTGCAGCCGTTTTTGTTATCTAAAAGCAAACCTGAAGGGAACATGAACTGATGAGATAAGCAATTGTATCCTATAGTCCTAATCCTGCATGCCTATTGGTCACGTTGCAAGCCTCACACTGGCGCACTTTCTTCTACCGGCTTGAAGGAGGAAGTGCCCATAGTAAGGCTTGCAGTGCATCCAATAGGACGCGTGCAGCCTCTTTGGAATGCAGGGCGGACGGTGGAATTATATGTAATGAACACCTTATATCCCCGCCGCGCACCTGCAGCAATGAAACTTCATTTGAATCACAAGAAACCACTGGCGGTTACTTGTGATGAGCATCCCTGTTCCTGAACCCTTGTTTTGTATTTAAAGGGAATTTAAAGTGAAACATTAACCCCTTCAAAATGAAGGAAACACAGCCTAGTTCTAAATAACTGAATATAAGAGGCGCCCTAGTGGTTTATAAAAGCATTTAAAAACAGTTTAAATCGACAAAATGTTTAAGGTGGCTTACCTCAAATGACGAAAATCTTTGTATAAACAAAAGATTTTATTAGTAGCACAGGCAACGCGTTTCGCGGGTCTGAGCCCGCTTCGTCAGGCCAATAACAGTGCCTATAGCAGCAGAGAGAAACTCCTCAATATACCAATATGTTAAAAGTAATATACATACTAGTTCTAAATAGGATGGGGACTGTACATTCATGTTTATCTCATCATGTTACTTCAGTTGTCCTGATTTCTGAAGGTCTTGGAGTTCCCATACGCATCACATGACCTGGGCAGCTTGCGTCATCTGCCAGTCTCTCGTTTACACCGTGCGCAGCTCTGTAAATCTTCCCCACTGAAACAACTGGCCAGAGGCTTGTGTCTCAACCTTCCTTTCTTTTGTAGCCCCGTCATGAGTTCTTTAATGTGCCAGTGTATTAAATGGCTGCACTCTTCATGCATGCAGAGTATCTGAGGACTGTCAGCGGGACTCGGCGCGGCAGAAAACGGCCCCCCGGGAAGCGGTGACATCATGCTGAGAGGAGTATTAAGCTTCCACCATAAACCTCATATGTCTCGTATACCTTATGTGCCTCATGTATGTATGTTTTCATGACTGAAGTTGCCTATCTCTCATGACTGGATTGTTAAGTCTTTAGTTTTGTTTTATTCAATTATTTTTGTTTAGCTGTACAAAATAAGTTAATAAAAATTTTTATTAGAAGCCTTTTGAAATGCTGCAAAAAAAGTTTCATTTTTTGGGAGCTCCACTAGATTTGCAAGCTGAGAAGACTGTTGCTTTACTGCTGCAGTAAAAGAGACTAACATTTACAAAAGCAAAGTCCTCAGACTTGGAACTTGATATTAAAGGGTGTCTGAAGTGTAAAAAAAAAAAAAAACTTAACGAGAGGGAAGGCTCTGGGCCCTATAGAACTTTCCTGTTCCTCTCTTGGTCACTTCATTCTAAACCTGGCTCCACTGTTAGCAGTCTGACTGATGGGTCAGGGATTGCTCTCTTCCTCTGTGAGAGGCTTCGAAAGTCTTTGGGAGCCCGAGGGCTTCCGAAGACTGGCCGATCCATACTGCGCATGCGGCAGTGCGCACTCTTTCGCATCAGCACATGCATGGTAAGGTTCAGGAACACTCGGACTGCCGAAGGCTCTCGCAGCTGGAAATTTGAGCGCAGGGGGCCATCGCTGGAACGGGGGGGGGGGCACCCAGGAGAGGAACGGAAGTCTCTGTACGCAGTGTTCCCCAACCCTGTCCTCAAGGCCCACCAACTGTGCATGTTGTGGAAATACACAGAGGTAGATAATTGGCTCTACTGAGGCACTAATTACCTCACCTGTGAATGTTTTTGGTTTCCTGCAAAATGTGTAGGGTTGGTGGGCCTTGAGGACAGGGTTGGGGAGCTCTGCTTTTTTACCCTTTAAACTCACTTTAAAGGTTTGTTAATGTGGCCCTTAATGTTAATTATTAGGGTGACATTGTGGGAAATTGGCTCTTTACCAATCTGCTATATGGAGGGGTTGGTTGGTGAGCAAGCAGCCACATTCTTTGCTTGTGATTTATATTGTGGAGCAGCAGTTCGCATAGTAGATTCTTGGCCAATATGGTGCCGAACATCGTCTTAACCAAGGCTTTCCTAGTATGTGGGCAGGGCTGGCACTACCATAGAGGGAACCTGGGCAGGTGCCCCAGGGCTCTAAAGTGTTCACTCCCCCCCAGGGCTCTAAAGTGTTCACTCCCCGGGACAGGTGAGTCGCTATGCTACCAAAAAACTTTGGAGGGGAGCACGATAAAGTTGGGTGAAGATCTGGTGGGAGCGGTTCTCAGTAGCCAGATTTGGGGTCCTGGTGGGGTGAATTTACACCAGGGGGGGAGTGAGGGAGCCCCCAGGTTACTTTAAAGCTGCATTTGCTGCCAGGGGGTAAGGGAGCCCCTAGGTCACTTTGGGGGAGAAATTGCTGCTGGGGGGGCGATCAGGTTACTTCGGGGGTGAATTTGCTGCCGGAGGAGGGGGGGAGGGGTCCAGGTTACTTTTTCTGCTCGCTGGGGCCTCTTGTAGCTAGAACCAGCCCTGCCTGTGGGAAGCTTTAGCCCCTGTTATCTACCGGTATGAGGTTGCTGTATTTTTACTGCAGTGTAATAAAATGAGACCCTTTAGAACTTGCCAGTCAAACAAGCAGGTGGAGTATTGTATAAAATCACATTTTCATTTTTAAATGTATCAACTTGACCCCAAACAGTTTAGCAGGCATACTTAATAGCAGTAATATATCCTGAAGGCCTGTATCTCTGTGCCATGCCTGTGCTTAAGGGGCGTAACTACATAATGTTTAAGTCATTCCCTCCTCACCCTCCCCCCTCCCCCCCCCAACATTTAACTAACCTACGTCACAGGGGAGCCTGCTCCTGTATGTAATGAGAGCAGCAGTGGAGCGTAGATAACCTCCTTCCAGCAGCGGGACATCCCCTCTTCAGTGTACAAGCACAGTACAGCCAATCACCACGCCACCCTCCTGTCACCAGGATGGGAGCCATGCGGCGATGTAATGTATAACACTGCTGCGCTGTATTACGTATAGGAATTGGGTTTGTGGGAGCTGTTGTCACCTCCCTGTTGGAAACTGGGACCTGGAAATCAGTACATTCTGTCAAGAGCAGCAATGGCTGTTTTACCTGCTTTGGTTTTCCTGGCTTATAAACCAGCACCATGCATTTTATGGTAACGATTCAGTCCTGTGGGTTTCTCTTAAAGTGGATCCGAGATGAACTTTTATTCATTGCATAATTGTGTTCCTTACATATATAGTTTATAGGGCATTCCTCAAGCCGAATACTTATTTTTTGTTTTAATACTCTAATTCCCTATAAACTAAACAAGCCTCGCCCACAGCTTCTCCAAAACGCCAAGGCACTCAGACCCATGTAGCAAGGGCTTATGGGAGCTCAGTCTGGGGAGGAGGAGGAGAAGGAGGTTGCTAGCCAGAGATTTCAGAGCGGAGGGGAGAGTGAATTTTTCACAGGCTGAGGGGTGGAGATGCAGTTGCAGATTACCTGTGTAATGATGACAAACAGAACATGGCTGCCCTCATTGTATCACAGGAATACATCATCATAAACTGTTGAAGTGGTTTGCAGCCAGATTTGCTGTGTAAACTACCTAAACTTTAGATAAAATATATAGACAAGTTACTTGTTATAGTTATTCATCTCGGATCCGCTTTAACCACTTCAGGACCGCAGGCATACACCCCCCCCCCCCCCCCCCCAGTGACCAGGCCATTTTTCACAACACAGTGCTGTGCAGCTTTGTCAGCTTGCTGCACAGCCCTACAACTTGGCACACAAATTAATCTAACCTTTTATTGTCCTTAACAGGACATTCTTTTGAAGGTGTCTAATCACTCCTGCGATCCTTTTTTTTTTATTCTTTTATTCAACTTACACCGTCTGACTTTCCCTCCCTCCCCCTACCCAGTCCTGAATTGACTAAGACGGCGATCCGTCCTCTTCTCTGCCTCTTGTAGGCATCAGCCTATGAGAGGGCTTTGATCCCCTGCCACTCTGAGGGACAGCCGAGTGTCCCTTGTACAGCGCTGCACTAAATAGCAGCACTGTACGGATGTATGCAAAGGGGATTTCTTTCCCCTTTCGTTTACGAAAGGCCGACTAGCAGCGATAGCAGCTAGTAGGCTGATCAAGGAGCAGAGCTCAGTAGATGTCCCTGCTGAATTACAGCTCCAGAACTTGATGCCAATCGACGTTAGGCGGTCCTGCTGCTGCCACCTTCCCGACGCCCATCGACATTAGGCGGTCGGGAAGGGGTTAAAGAGAATCTGTACTCTAAAATTCTTACAATAAAAAGCATACCATTCTATTCATTATGTTCTCCCGGGCCCCTCTGTGCTGTTTCTGCC
Organism: Hyperolius riggenbachi; assembly: GCF_040937935.1. Lineage (NCBI taxonomy): Eukaryota > Metazoa > Chordata > Amphibia > Anura > Hyperoliidae > Hyperolius > Hyperolius riggenbachi. The sequence goes on from NC_090647.1 coordinate 544,292,007, forward strand.
ACTCCCTGCTGCAATCCTGGCTTGTAATTGCCAGTTTTAGGCAGTGTTTACAAACAAGACATGGCTGCTAACCAGCATGTGATAGGTTCAGAGAAGCTCAGTCTGTGACTCATACAGAGCCTGGAGGGGGTGTGGAGAGGGTGTGTATAGCTTCTCCCTATCACAAGCAGAGCAGCACATTCTTGCCTGAGCTGACAAAGGAAAGATTAGATTGGATAACCGAGATATTACAGCGACTGTGCAACTAGGAAAGGCTGCAGTGAGACAGACCATATTAGAACAGGTATAGGAACTTATAGGATAGAAGAAATAAGGCTCAACATTTTGTTACAGAGTCTCTTTAAACGGACTTACCTCAGTAGGCGGAAGCCTCTGCATCCTATTAAGGCTTCCCTGATCCTCTTCAGCCTCAGGGATCCAGCGCTGGCAGCCTCCGAAAAATCCGGCAAGGCTTGTCGGCGCAATTGCAGTAGCGCCTGCAGCTCTTGGCAATATTTAGCATCTGAGTTCCTGCGCAGACGAAGTAGCTGCTTTTCAATGGGCTCCAGCGGAAATAGCAGGGACAGATCGGGTCCAGGCGTAGGGCGACGATTTAGGTGTCGCCAGAAAGAGGAGAAAGAGAGCTTTAAAATGATATCCATCTTTCCATAGTTACATTGTATTACACAGGGCGACTTTTTCTGCTGAATGGAGCTGCTGACACTGGGGAAAGTGTGGTCCTGTGTAATACCAGTAACTATGGAAAGATGGATATCATTTTAAAGCTCTCTTTCTCCTCTTTCTGGCGACACCTAAATCGTCACCTTTTAGTTTTCTCTATTTTCGCGATTGAAATCGCGGCCGCGGCAATTTCAATCACGAGAATAGCGAAAACTAAAAGGCGTAGGGCGGCGTTTTATATATCATTGGAAAGAGAGCTTTAAAATGATATGCATCTTTCCATAGTTTCTGCACTGCTCGGAGTCCCTTTAAGAAACTGGATAAAGATAGACACCGCCCAATAGCCTTTCCCCCACCACACAGATTCTCTCACAGATTTTACACCAGCAACATTACTTTGGAACAAAAAAACGATGAGGATAAATGCATGGGCAGAAAGAGCAGGAAAACCAGCTTTTAGGAAATGCTTAACCTCAAAAGGCGAGTGGAGCTAAGCGGAGCAGACTGAGAAAGTTGGGCGCACTATAACACATAATGTAAACTATGCGCACAGACAGTAATTTGGACGCCATCAAACGACAGAACTCAAATTACCACTGGCGTAACAATAGGGAAAGCAGCCCCTGCCCCCGCTCATGGCCGTTTTGGGGGGGCAGGAGGGGACGCAGCATGAGGGGAGAGCTTTGCACATCAGCGGGGGGGAGGGACAGCCCCCTCACCTCGAGCTCTCCCCTCTGCGCTCCCCTCCTGCATCTATCTAAGCGTCAGCAGTGGCGGCGGCAGCTATAATTACCACCATTCCCCACGGAGGTTGCCGATCTGCAAGGGCTTCACATTACTTCCTGCTAAAACAGGAAGTAATGTGAAGCCCTTGCAGATCACATTACTTCCTGTTAAAACAGGAAGTAATGTGAAGCCCTTGCAGATCGGAGACCTCCGGTGGTGAATGGAGGTAATTATACCTGCTGCTGCTGCCGCTGCTGACACTTAGATATATGCAAGAGGGGAGAGCCCGAGGTGAGGGGGGGGGGGACTGTCCCCCCTCCCCGCTTATTTTCAAAGCTCTCTCCTCATGCTGCGACCCCTCCTGCCCCCCCCCCCCCAAACAGCCATGAGCGGGCTCCAGGGTGGGGGTGGGGGCCCACTCAAATTCTTGCAGGGGGGCCCGGGGACTTCTAGTTACGCCCCTGCATATTACTTTAAAAATTGTCTAATTCGGCCGCTGGCAATAGCTGCCAGCCAAATGACGTCTTACCCCCAAGTCCATGGCAGCCTGGAGGGGAATGAGTAATTAATGCCACCGGGACTTTTGCAGGAGCAGGCTGTACCCTGCACCCAAATCTCCCGGCGCCATTTGTGCATGTATGCGGGGCTACATACCAATATATAGCAAAGGAAAAGTTTCTAATCGTGAAACCAGGAGATTTTTCATGTTAAAGTGGGTATCCAGCATATTTTACTGTATTCTACTATATACTGTTACAGTTCTTTTTTTTAAAGCCACACGGACAGCCATGCTATCCCAGGAAAAAAAACTTATTCTGCTACATAACATATGAATTGTACTGTCCACTTTTTGATTTCAGTGGATTTTATATAGTAAATAAAGAGAATTCTGTTCCTGCCATTTGCCATCTTGATTCCCTCTAACTGAAGCCAATCCTGATGTCATTTCCTCCCTTACTTTTTTTTCTGCCCTCAGCCAATCAGTGAGGAGCAGGAATGTGGGTGGGGTGATGAGCAGCTTCCTTCTTGTTGGTAATGGCAAAAATAGAGTCAGGCTAACTGAGATTAGATTTATTACAGCAGAAACATTTCTGAATAGATTTAAATGCTTGCATTGCAGGGTCGGGTTGCTGGCTGCATAATAAACACAGAGCAGTGCGTAAATAGAATTTGGTTTTGTGGCTGACAATTCCTCTTTAAAGAGGAACTGTCTCGAAAATCTTAAAATTTAAAACACATACAAATAAGAAGTACATTTCTTCCAGAGTAAAATGAGCTACAAATGACTTTTCTCCTCTGTTGCTGTCCCTTACAGTAAGTATTAGAAATCTGACATTACCGACAGGTTTTGGGTTAGTCCATCTCTTCATGGGGGATTCTCAACATGGCCTTTATTCTTTATAAAGACATTCCCTGAAAAAGATTTATACAAAGATGCCGGCCAGCCTCCCTGCTCACCGTACACTTCTTTGGCAGTTGGACGGAGCAACTGCCATTCACTAAGTGCTGTTGAAAAAAAAAAACACCCTGAGAACCCTCCCCCATGAGAAGATGGTTAGTTTAAAATCTGTCGATAATGTCAGATTTCTACTACCTAAGTGACAGCAACATAGGAGAAAAGTAATTTATGGCTCATTTTACTTTGGAAGTAACATACTTCTTATTTGTATGTGTTTTACATTTATTTAAGATTTTCACGACAGTGGTCCTTCAAGCAGTTATGAATCTTGTGTAGCTGAGACCTCCTAGTCATCTGAATCCTAATGAAAACAGCACAAACAGAAACCAAATGCTATAAAAAGGCCCCTTTTGTCTGCTTGGTTTATAGGCCAGCTTACAATCGCCATATAGATGTTCCTATAGACGCACTGTATAATGTTCAGGCATGATGCGTCATCAGAGCGCTGCAGCACATCTGTCTTCATAAAATGTGTGATTGAATTGTGGCATCCGCCGCCCTGAGCAGAAAATTAATTCCTTTATATTTGCAGGGGGGGGGGGGGGGGGGTGATAAATAACAATAAAAGAGATGTCTTCTCAAGGTAAAGCGCTTGTGTCTGTTTACCGGTCATTAGGCAGTTGCAGTGAATGGTTTGATAGCCATTCGTTCATTACCAGGAGAGGAAGGAGCCACTTGCGTATAGATATTCCAGTTAGTCTGACAGATGAGAATAAGATCAGTGGGGTTTTTTTGTCATTTTTTGCAGAATGAAATGAAATCCACACAAATCGCCATCACTTTTTAAATACCTTGTGATAGCTGCCCATTTCGGTGTCGCTTGTGTAACCCCTTCACACCGGACTGTTGTCATTGCGTTACTTTACCCGTTTTTACCACAGGGTAGCGCTAAAGCAATGAAAATCTGTGGGGCATTTCAGATTAAGTGTCTGGAAGCGCCAAAAGCAACCGATCTGATGCAGCAGCAACATCGTGTTATCAACGAGCACCTGCGGTGACGTGTGTTGACCCGAAGTCATGTAAGTCAATGGCACCGCAGATATTTTAACCACTTCTCCCTCCCCCGGGACGAGTAACTACGTCTTTGCAAAATGCCCTAACTATGTGCAGGGATGTAGCTACTACGTCCCTCCCCGCCGTGTGTTCCCGCTCGTGCACCCCCCCCCCCCCCCCCCCCCATGTGCTTGTTACCGCCGCCAGATCATTGAATGGAAACACCGTTCCTATTCATTGATCTAATGGAAGCCGCCGTCTATGAGACGGCATTGCCATTCACAAAGACTCATCACTTCCTCTTTGAATCACCTCCTCTTTCATAGTAATAATATGCATAAGGAAGTCAGCTGTGAGGACATCTTGTGGCCAAATAGTAAAATTACACCTACAGTTTTTTCAATAAAGTACCTATTTTTACCTTATTTTTTTACATTTTAACCACTTGAAGACCGTAGGCTTACAACCCCCCCCCCCCCCCCCCCCAGGTGACCAGGCTATTTTTTACAATTCAGGCTACTGCAGCTTTAAAGAGAGTCTGAAGCGAGAATAAATCTCGCTTCAGACCTCATAGATAGCAGGGGCATGTGTGCCCCTGCTAAACCGCCGCTATCTCGCCGCTAAACGGGGGTCCCTTCACCCCCAAATCCCCCTCCATGCAGCGCATCCCCTCTTCCTGGTTGGGGCAGGGCTAACCGCCGCAGCCCTGCCCCACGCGCGTCTGTCAGCGCGTATCTCCGCCTCTCCCCGCCCCTCTCAGTCTTCCTTCACTGAGAGGGGTGGGGGAGAGGCGGCGATGCGCCGCTGATACACGCGACTGGAGGCAGGGCTGCAGCCGTTAGCCCTGCCTCCATGAACGACCAAATTTACGACCAAGGTATGCGGGGGTGGGTTTGGGGGTGAAGGGACCCCCGTTTAGCGGCGCGATAGCGGCGGTTTAGCAGGGGCACACATGCCCCTGCTAACTATGAGCTCTGAAGCGAGATTTATTCTCGCTTCAGAGTCTCTTTAAGGGATAGCTGCAGGGCCATACAACTCAGCATGCAAGCGATTTGACCCCCCCGGTGGGCTCCGATCACTGCTGGCATGCATGTTTATTTTTTACTTGTTTGTATTTTTTTGTAGCCTTCCTGGCGGTAATACTGATCTGAGCTCTGATCTGAGAAAAATTAGCTATAAGCGGTAATCCCGAGCTCACGACATGGTAGGGAATTCCCTGCTCTTTTGAGTTTTTAGGAGTCCCGCCCGCGATCGGCGCTGTGCGGCGGGACTCCAGCCTGTCTGTCTGCAGCCTTCTCCGGCCGCCGGAATCCCGGAATGGGAACTGTGCTACCATATCCCTTCTCTTCCTCAGGGGCCAATCAGTGCGGCGGTGGTGGCGTGACATCACGGGACGAGACAACATTTTAACCACTTCTTGACAAAGGACATATATATGTGGCCAATGCACTACCAGTTTGTTACTAAATGTGACACGTAACGCTTTAACCATGACGAGTTGTAGAATACATTTTGGTGTGTCTAACAGCTTGGACCCCCGTCACATAAAAAATAGGTAGGGACAAACTCAATCAAAACATAAAAAAATCCTTTTCAAAATTGTGATCAAACTTGGGAAAATTGTAAGAAAACTACGAGACATGTGGTAACATTTTAACCGTGATTATTAGAATACAATTTAGACAGTTTTAGGGTTGAGGCCCATGTCTTGTGTATTCTTTTTAGTCACAAACTGAATCAAAAGCAATTACATTTTCACATTTTCTGTACCAAAATAAGAGACTTGTAAAATATAAAAGAAAAAAATATACATTGTTACCATAGGAACATGGCTTTTTAAATATGTATGCCATGAGGGTATATTACTATTATTTTTGCAAATAAGATCTTGTAATCATCGATAGTGTACAATGAGAAAGAAAAAATAAAGAACAGAAAGACACCTGTCTTTCCAAATACAATAATGTTACCATACATTGTGCTAGGAACAAAATCTAAATGTTTTAATAACCAGGATGACTAAGCAAATAAAATGTGTGGGTTTAACCTCTAGTTAGCACTGTTTATTGTAAAGCTATACTGAATGTAAATGGAGAAATAGTGTTTTTCTTCTATTGTTTTTCCTTATTTTCCTTTTAAAATTTAAAAGGTAATTACTAAACAAACTTATCACAAAAAAAAGCCTAACTTGTCCTGAAAAAAAACAATATATAGATCATTTAGGTGTGATAAGTAGTAATAAAATTATTGGTGAATGAATGGGCGCAGCGCTGATATGTGAAAGTTGCTCTCGTCCTGAAGTGATTAAAGTGGCCTGAAGATTCACAGAGGCCAGAAACAGAATGAGAGAGATGCATCCTGCATGTGTGTGTGTGTGTGTGTGTGTGTGTGTGTGTGTGTGTGTATGTATATATATATATATATATATATATATATATATATATATATATATATATATAATATATATAGTGTGTGTGTGTGTATGTATATATATATATATATATATATATATATATATATATATATATATATATATATATATATATATATATATATACACAGTGGAGGAAATAATTATTTGACCCCTCACTGATTTTGTAAGTTTGTCCAATGACAAAGAAATGAAAAGTCTCAGAACAGTATCATTTCAATGGTAGGTTTATTTTAACAGTGGCAGATAGCACATCAAAAGGAAAATCGAAAAAATAACCTTTTATAAAAGATAGCAACTGATTTGCATTTCATTGAGTGAAATAAGTTTTTGAACCCTCTAACAATAAAAGACTTAAAGTGAACCTTAAGTGTCCCCAAAAAAATGAGTTTTACTCACCTGGGGCTTACCTCAGCCCCCTGCAGCTGATCGGTGCCCACGACGAGTCGCTCTGATGCTCCGGGTCCCGCTGGCGGCCACTTCCGGTTTCGCCGTCAGGACCCGTCAGGCTGGGGAACGCGGCTGATACTACGCGTTCCCAGCCAAAATAGCACCCCTATGCGGCCATATGTCCGCATACGGGTGCCTATGCGGACATATGGCCGCATAGGGGTGCTATTTTGGCTGGGAACGCGTAGTATCAGCCGCGTTCCCCAGCCTGACGGGTCCTGACGGCGAAACCGGAAGTGGCCGCCAGCGGGACCCGGAGCATCAGAGCGACTCGTCGTGGGCACCGATCAGCTGCAGGGGGCTGAGGTAAGCCCCAGGTGAGTAAAACTCATTTTTTTTGGGACACTTAAGGTTCACTTTAATACTTAGTGGAAAAACCCTTGTTTGCAAGCACAGAGGTCAAACGTTTCTTGTAATTGATGACCAAGTTTGCACACATTTTAGGAGGAATGTTGGTCCACTCCTCTTTGCAGATCATCTCTAAATCCCTAAGGTTTCGAGGCTGTCTCTGTGCAACTCTGAGCTTGAGCTCCCTCCATAGGTTTTCTATTGGATTAAGGTCCGGAGACTGACTAGGCCACTCCATGACCTTAATGTGCTTCTTCTTGAGCCACTCCTTTGTTGCCTTTGCTGTATGTTTTGGGTCATTGTCGTGCTGGAACACCCATCCACGACCCATTTTCAGTTTCCTGGCAGAGGGAAGGAGGTTGTCGTTCAGGATTTCACGATACATGGCTCCGTCCATTTTCCCGTTAATGCGATTAAGTTGTCCTGTGCCCTTAGCAGAAAAACACCCCCAAAGCAAAATGTTTCCACCCCATGCTTGATGATGGGGACGGTGTTTTGGGGGTCATAGGCAGCATTTTTCTTCCTCCAAACACAGCGAGTTGAGTTAATGCCAAAGACCTCTATTTTGGTCTCATCAGACCACAGCACCTTCTCCCAGTCACTCACAGAATCATTTAGGTGTTCATTGGCAAACTTCAGATGGGCCTGCACATGTGCCTTCTTGAGCAGGGGGACCTTGCGAGCCCTGCAGGATTTTAATCCATTGCGGTGTAATGTGTTTCCAATGGTTTTCTTGGTGACTGTGGTCCCTGCTAATTTGAGGTCATTCACTAACTCCTCCCGTGTAGTTCTAGGATGCTTTTTCACCTTTCTCAGAACCATTGACACCCCACGAGGTGAGATCTTGCGTGGAGCCCCAGAGCGAGGTCGATTGATGGTCATTTTGTGCTCTTTCCATTTTCGAACAATCGCACCAACAGTTGTCACCTTCTTTCCCAGCTTCTTGCTAATGGTTTTGTAGCCCATTCTAGCCTTGTGCAGGTCTACAATTTTGTCTCTGACATCCTTGGACAGCTCTTTGGTTTTTCCCATGTTGGAGAGTTTGGAGTCTGCTTGATTGATTCTGTGGACAGGTGTCTTTTATACAGGTGACTAGTTAAAGGGAACCAGAGAGGATGAACTATACATACCTGGGGCTTCCTCCAGCCCCATACGCACGGATCGCTCCCACGCCGCCATCCTCCGCTGCCTGGATCCGCCACCACCGGGTCCCGTCATTGCCGCGAGTCGGCAAGTCGGCGGGCGGACGCGGCCAATTCTCCGCATCACAGGGTGCTCTCTCCATAGAGATACGCATGTGGCTGCTTACTGCGCAGCCGCATGCGTACATGTATGGAGGGAGCCCCTGTGATGCGGACAATTGGCCGCGTCCGCCGGAAGTGACGGGTCCGGTACCGGCGGATCCAGGAAGCTGAGGACGGCGGCGTGGGAGCGATTCAGGCTTATGGGGCTGGAAGAAGCCCCAGGTATGTATAAAATCTTTGCCCTTTTTCACCCCTCGTTCCTCTCTGGTTCTCTTTAAGACAGGTGTCCTTAATGAGGGTGACTAATTGAGTAGAAGTGTCTAACCACTCTGTGGGAGCCAGAACTCTTAATGGTTGGTAGGGGTTCAAAAACTTATTTCACTCAATGAAATGCAAATCAGTTGCTATCTTTTATTTAAGGTTTTTTTTTTTATTTTCCTTTTGATGTGCTATCTGCCACTGTTAAAATAAACCTACCATTGAAATTATACTGTTCTGAGACTTTTCATTTCTTTGTCATTGGACAAACTTACAAAATCAGTGAAGGGGTCAAATAATTATTTCCTCCACTGTGTGTATGTATATATATATATATATATATATATATATATATATATATATATATATATATATATATATATATATATATATATATATATATATATATATATATATATATATATATATTACGTGTATGTTCTTTTAAATAATGCACATTGCCTGGCAGTCCTGCTGATCCTCTGCCTCTCATACTTCTAGCCGTAGACCCTGAACAAGCATATGCAGGTCAGTTGTATCTGACAAAATTCTGGCAAGATTAGCTGCATGCTTGTTTCAGGTGTGATTTAGACCCTACTGACCAGAAAGAACAGCAGGGCTGCCAGGCAACTGGTATTGTTTAAAAGAAAATAAGTATGGCAGCTTCCATAGGTCTCACATCTCTGCTAACTTTTAGGACTAGGTTTACACTATGCCGGATTGCACCATGTAGGATGTGATGTGAATTTTATTAACTTTTCTTAAAAATACGTCCCTTTATCTGATAAGGATCTCGGGCATTGTTCTTGTCAATTTTAAGACCCCAATAACTTCATCAGTTCCTTATTAGGTTTATGTTTTAATACAATTTTCTGTAAGAGGATTGACACCGGAAGCCGCTTTGGTCTTGGAAGCGTAATTCTTTTAAGCTGAATTCCCTGGTGCAGGAGGCAGTAATGGCAAAATCAATAATGGAATTTTAAAAGAGCACTGAACACGTTTGTGATGACTTAATGGCTGACCTTTTAAGACGAGGCGGTAGGAGAGATGTTATTCATGAATGGTGATGTGTTGCAGACTTTTCTGCTAAAAGGACCCCCGTCCCCTTGTTTTCAGTGACAGTCGACTTGATGCCAACATTGACTCAAATGAAAATTGAGCACCTGAACCGGGCTCAATGATAAATGTAAAGTCTTCAATGTTTAATCAGAAAGTAGAATTGGAAAGGAAGAAATAAAAATGCTCTGTAGGCAAGTTATGCTCTTTATACACTGCAGAAACAACGCTAAAGGAAGAGGGGGGGGGGGGGGGGGGGGCACACAGAGCTTAGGGCTGGTTTGGATGGGGGGGGGGGGGGGTAGCAACTTTACTAGATTACAGGTGAGCAAGTGAGTAAAACTCTTTATACTTCCAATCCTTCTTTTGTTTTTTTATTTAAAGCGGAAGTGTAAATACTTTTTAAACACAGTGTTTCACTTACCTGGGGCTTCTGCCCCCAGCAGCTGTCCTGTCCCGCCCGAGCCTCCGTTCTCCCGCCAGCGTTCCGTACCTAGACTTCCAAGCACGATGCCAGCGCAGCCCTACCAAGCGTATCTTTTCTTCGCCTTCCCCTCTGCAATAGCAGGGGACGCGAACAAAGGATACGCGTGCCCCGCAGTGGCCCATTGGCTAAACCGAAATTAGCTGGCGGTGGGAGAATGGAGGCCCGGGCAGGACGACTGCTGGAGGCTTGCATAAGCCCCAGGTAAGTGAAACAATGTGTTTAAAAAGTATTTACAGTTCCGCTTTAAGACTTTACTTGTATTATTTAGCCCACTTCAGGTGCTCTTTAACCCTGTAGCAGCCAAATTAAGTAAAACTTTTATTCGGCTGCAGGCCCGAATTTTTCATGCTGTTGGGGAAATGTGCCTCCCCCAGCCAGGCTCGTCAGAGAGCGCTTTATAGTTACCTATCCGGATGGCTGAATCGGCTCCTCTCCTTCACATCGGTAGCAATGTAGCCCCAACATGTCTTCTCAGTTCCGATCACATGATATAAGGGAATCCAGGAGACCATGTCAGCATTACAGCGCCACCCAGTGTGGAAGAGGGTTGATGTAATAGTCTCTTCCATCTTTTCCATCACCCCTCGTCCACCACCAGGTGGCACTGTAACGCTGACGTGGGCTTCTGGATCCTAATCACATGTGCTATCATGTGATCGGGACCCAAAAAACATGTCGGAAGTTCAGATCCACTGGTGGAGAAAGAGAAGATGTCCAGAACAGATAACTATAACTGCTCTCTGCTCTAGGCAGCCAAACAAGATTTGTCTGCAGAGGTTTACAGTGCAGAGCAGTTTCAAACTAAAAATGTTGTTAGAAGCTGCTAGCAAGTTAAGGGTCCATTTATAAAAAGTGGCAGTCTTTTACTACAGGTCCCCATATTTAGAAAGAGGGCAATCTGCTTTGTTACGGTGGTGTTCGATGCTTTGGCCAATAATTGGATAGTCTCTTCGATTGGGAATGGTAAACTACAATTTGATATGTATGTTATGGCCAAAGCCAGAGGTCGCTCAAAGAATAAAGTTACGTTAAAACCAAGCACACCATTGTTTTTCTTGTGAAATTCCCAAATAAGTTGATGTGTCACATGACCCTCTTCCTATTGAAAAACACAAGTTGGGTTAAAAATGGCAGATTTCAAAATTGGCTACCATGGTCACCACCCATCTTGAAGTTTTCCCCATCACATATACTAATGTGCCACAAACAGGAAGTTAATATCACTAACCATTACCATTTTATTAAGGTGTATCCATATAAATGGCCCACCCTGTATAAATGAATATTGTAAAAAATTAGCAGTTTTATTAATTGCGTTCTTTTGACTACAGGTTCTCTTTAGATTCCGTTGCACCTGGTTATATGTTCCATAAAACCTCAGTGGTCCTAATCCATCAATGCAATGCTGTGAAATCTGGGGCACAGGTCTTTTTTGCCCCAGTTTTGTCTGAGCCGTCGTTATAAATAGGCAAGTGAGTTTCACTGCGTTCCCTCCTTCCTAAATCACAGTAATTGTGACATCATCAAGGCTTATAAAAATATCAAATCGCCATTGTCGTCGTTGGTGATTGTGAGCAGCCATGTCTTGGATAAAGTGGCAACAAAACGACTATTCTAAAGCTTTTTTTCTTTTTTATTCGAGCAAGAAATCCAATCTGAATTCCTAATATATAATCGATCAGGAGTGGTGGATTTGTTTGATCAATTAATCAATGAAAATTGAATGGTGTGTGGTAGATTGCCAATTTCTTGATATACAGTATATGGCCAAGTAATTTTCTCAGTTTTCAATCATTTTTCTTAATTGGGGAAAAAATTAAAAGTTTGTGGTACATGGGTCAGATTTTTCAAATGTTACAATCAATCACAAAAAGTGATTGCAATCCTTGAATTGAACGCCCCACCTACACGATACAATTTTTTGTGGGATTCGATCGGATCAAATTGGATTGATCGATTAAATCCGGCATGTCCGATCGGGATTCGATTCCATCGGTAGTGTGATCGATTTGCCATTGTTTTGCAATGGCATTCGACCACACTATCGAATCGAATCTCGATTGGACATGTTGGATTTAATCGATCAATCGAATTTGATCCGATCGAATCGCACAAAAAATTGTTTTAAAGATATTTTAAAAATTGTATCGTGTGGCTACCTTAAGTGAGTATTCTCCCGCATTCGCCGCAGAGTCCTAGTTGATGGGAGTTCCTCATACAGAACGCTATCGCTTTTTTTTTTTTTTTTTTTTTTTTTAATCCATGTGTATTATGAGAATGCAGAGTTATTCAAAAGGTATATTATCCAACGTGTAAATATTAGGAACAACAATGTCCTGGTTCTTAAAGGACATGTGACAAGTATGTATAGTGCCTAACACACAAATAACTAGGCTGTGTTCCTCTTTTTGCTTTCTCTACCTGATAGTGTTAAGGTATGAAAGTTAAGAGCGTGCTGCAGAGCCATACAACTTAGCACACATATGATTCCCCCCCCCCCCCCCCTTTTTTTTTCTGCCCACATAGGCCTAGTGCACACCAGAGCGGTTCTGCTGCGGTTTGCGATCCGCTTGCGGGTGCGGATCCGCTAGGGTAATGTATTTCAATGGGCTGGTGCACACCAGAGCAGGAGGTGTTTTTCAGAAACGCGTACTCCCGGGCTGCTGCAGATTTTGGATTGCGGATGCGTTTCTGCCTCAATGTTAAGTATAGGAAAAACGCAAACCGCTCTGAAAAACGGCACTTCAGAGCGGTTTGCCAGGCGTTTTTTGTTACAGTAGCTGTTCAGTAACAGCTTTACTGTAACAATACATGAAATCTACTACACCAAAACCGCTACACAAAACCGCAAAACGCTAGCTGAAACGCTGCAGAAAAAGAAGAAAAAGCGTTTCAAAATCTGCTAGCATTTTGTGGATCTGCTAGCGGTTTTTGGTGTGCACCAGGCCAAACAGAGCTTTCTGTTGGTGGGCTCTGATCGCTGTTGCAGCACATTTTTTTTATTTGTTTTTTTAATAAAATGTCTATTTTATTATTATTTTTGTATCCCTGATCCCCCCCACCCCCCTCACCCCTACCAGCCAATCACAGTGATCAGCACTCATAGGCATCTGAGCCTCCCCAGGGGACAGTCGAGTGACACGCCTGTCCCCAGTACAGCGCTGCCATAGATCGCAGCGCTGTACAATGTAAATAGACGGCGGTTTCGCCATCTAACATTCTAATAGCGGCGATAGACTGATGACAGAGCAGAGCTCAGCCACACAAGTAGGGATGCGCGCGCGTTCCCCTGCAAAACCCCACCCCAGGACTTGACGCCAAAGTCGAATAGATCAGCAGGACAGCCAGGCAACTGGTATTGTTTAAAGGACAACGGAGGTCCTGCTGTTTTGTTTGGCTGCAGTAGTGTCTGAATCACACCAGATACGAGCATGCATCTAATCTTGTCAGATCTGACAATAATGTCAAAAACGCCTGATCTGCTGCATGCTTGTTCAGGGGCTACGGCGAAAAGGATTAAAGGCAGAGGCTCATCAGGATAGCCAGGTAAATGGTAGTAGGAAATAAATATGGCAGCCTCCATATCACTCTCACCTCGGGTTCACTTTAAATACCCAGGTGCCCTAACTGCAATCAAAGTGAAATCTGAGCAGTGGCTAATGTCCGCCACGTTTCGCCCCTGATCTTCGCTCTTTGTACGGCTGAGTAATAAGCCCAAAGCGCCCGCCTTGTGATTGGCTGCACAACGGCATTCATTTGGCAGAAAATGAAATGTGTAATATAATGTTCCTGGGGCTGCCTCCACTGGGTAGTTTTGATCACTACAGCTGATTAATAATGTAAAAGAATTAATAGTGATTTATTTCTCTTTCCTTTTACCTATTACAGCATTTCTCAGCCAGACTTCTCTTTATTGCTGCCCCCTATAGAGAGTGATACAGTCTAAATTAAATTACATCCCAGGTCCGGGAGAGGCGGCGATCGTGCCAGGATTGCAGATGAGGCGGCGGGTTTCCCGAGATGCCGGTTCTCACGGAAGCAGAGGAATATTTACCCTGATATCGCTGTTTTCCTGACGTGCCTTTCATGGTTATCCGCGGCTAACTGGCGCGTTTGCCGCCATCCGCATAGACCAGTTTCTCCAGAGGCGACAATTTGTATCAGGATCTGAATCCTCTTTGGGTTTAATTATGAAACCTGTTCAGCCTGTAAGTGTTAGGGGGAACTCCGCACTGCTCAGAGCAGCCAATCGGATTGTTCGGTTTCCTGCACAAACAATAATGCTAGAGTTTGTTCCTGGGGGTAATACTACCTCCTCTGCACACATCCTGGGAGAGCAGAGACTAAAATATTGTCATCCTAATTAAAAAACATCTCGTTTAGAGAGGAACTGTAATGAAAGTAACGTAATTAATAAAACGGCTCATTTTTTTACAATATTCATTTATAGATTATGTAGTCAGTGTTTGCCCGTTGTAAAATATTTCCTCTCCCTCATTTACATTCTGAAATGTATCCCTGGTGGAGACAGCTTTAGTCCTGGCAGGTGATCTTACGGAATATTCGTTACTGAGAGTTCTAGGCACAGAGGGAGATGCTGCTTGCTTGGCAGTTGGAAAAAACTGATATTTCCCACAATGCAATGAGGTTCACAGACAGCAAATGGTCAGGACCATGGTCATGACATCACACTTTGGGAGGGGTTTCACCACAATATCAGCCATACAGAGCCCCCTGATGACCCGTTTGTGAAAAGGTAAAGATTTCTCATGGGGAAGGGGGTATCAGCTACTGACTGAGATGTTCAATCCTGGGTACAGTTTTTTTAAAGTTGAGATGCTAGAAAGTTGAGATGTTAGATCAGATAAATGCATCCAATGAAATAAATGTAATCTTCTTTGTTCGCTATGTAAATTTTTACCATCGTTTACGGTAACTGCTTCAGGCAGCTTGCGGTAGATACACAATTTCCAGGTTCTATAACGACCTTTAGGCCGATGTCACACTTGCTCCCGCGATTTCTTTCCATGGGATTTTGGAGCTTACATCGCCCTCTGATTGGATTTTTCCATCCACGATTTTCTGAGTTCGTTTATTTTCTGTTTTGCTTTAAAAACCTGTGCTTTTTCTGGGGGTGGGGGGGGGGGGGGGGAAGGGAAGTGGAAGGCCATCTAATTTTTCAAGTAAGAAGAAAATGTGGAAGGGGAACAAAAACAAATGCATAAAAAAATAGCAATTCCCTAGCTGGCCATTAACTTCCATGACGATCGCAATGGTGCGTGTTTTGCCACAAAAAGCGTGCAATTCTAGCATGTGTGACCCCTGCTTTTCAGTGTTTGCCTAATGTGCAATATGAAAGCAATGGCCTCAATTCTGCTAGGGTTATCAAACAAATTACCTCATGTACAGTAATTTACCTCATGAGGTAATGACATTTTGCAATGTTGGTAAGTTTGTCATGTTTTACCTCATGAGGTAAATTATGAGGTAATTCATGAGGTAATTTGCATTAATTTTACCGAAAATAACTATTCTCATGGAAATTAGGGGGCATGTTGGCACATAATTTACTGATCAGTGTAAGACCTGCCTGTACCTGGAGGTAAAGTCATTTTGCAGTTTTTAGTGGAGTTCCTATTGCTGTTTTAGTGACGTCCCTATTCAGGCTGTGTAATAGAAAAGAATAGTAGAAATAAAACTTCAAATACTTAATGGATTTTTTTTAATAATGGATGCCTATAAATATACTTTTCATAGGTTGCTACATAAGCAAATACACCTTCCCCCTCAAAAAAAAAA
Source organism: Hyperolius riggenbachi (assembly GCF_040937935.1). Taxonomy (NCBI): domain Eukaryota; kingdom Metazoa; phylum Chordata; class Amphibia; order Anura; family Hyperoliidae; genus Hyperolius; species Hyperolius riggenbachi. The sequence goes on from NC_090647.1 coordinate 544,307,918, forward strand.
AAAAATCTTCCAAAGACTATCGTAACTTATGAAAGACTTATGAAAGACAATTAAAGACTACTATTATTTATTTGCTGCAGGCTTACTGCTGAAATATCTCATGTTTTACCTCACTCTATGCATTTACCTCATGTTCGGAAATAAAGAAAAAACTTTCAGAATTGCTAAAAAACAGAGGAAAATACCTCATGAGGTATTTTACCTACAAAAAAATATTTACCTCACATAGATATTAAAAGCGGACCCGCACTCAGATACGCAACAGCATAATAACTTTTAAAGAAAAACATTTATTACAGCTTGCAGAACTCCTGCAATAAATCCATAGTGTGTCTACTTAGACATACGGTTAACAAATTAGCTGTGTTTGCCAAGGGTTGCTGATCTTCTTTGCTGACACAGCTGAGAGATCAAATTACACTTGTGATTACTTACATATGAGGGGGGATTAGGCTCATTTCTCTCTGTTTTCCTTCTGTCCTGTGCAAGAGTTCAGGTCCTGGAGTTGGACAGCCCTGATCTAAATACATCAGAGCAGAAAAGACACTAGCACATACAGACGTTTGTGTGGCTATTGGCTGCATTCTTCCGCTGCCTGCCGGGGGCTTCCCCCCAGTGTTTTTGTATCATCAGCGGTGGCTGCCTGGGCAGTGGCACATCCCCAGCATGGCTGCATTTGGGCTCAGAAACAAGTTTAATTTAAAAAAAAAACTTTATTTTTTTCCTTCATATTCCAGTGAAACATTTGTCCACTTTACATGTCTTCTCCAGGTTTGTCTGCTCTGCCGAGGAGCAGGAAGAGCTGTAGACTATGGTGGTGGAGGTATGCCGCACTGACCAGTACTTCCTTCCTGCCCTCCATTTCCTCAGTAGCCATGGCAACACCTGCCCTCCATTTGCTCAGTAGCCATCAATAGGGATGGCAACACTTAGAAGATCTCATGGAGAAGCATGTGATCAGTTTGATCAGCTGATAGATTTCTAAGGTTCTGATTTGCTGTGATGACTTCCTAGTTTAACACCTGATCATGACCAGCAAATCAGAGCCTTACAAATCTTATCAGCTGATCACATGCCTAAGTTCTCCTAAGCATCGCCATCCCTAGCCATCAGTTGCCAAACATATCAATACCTTCTAAAGGGGGCCATACACTAGGCGACCAACCAACCAATCGACCGTCCAATTTGATTATTATAATCGAATTGGATGAAAATTGGTGCTGCCAAGTGCATGCTCGACCGACAAAGCGACCAATTTCGGGACAGAAATTTTTCGCACGGTCGATCGCGCATTTTGGAAAATGTCGGGACGAGGTTGGTTGGTCGCAGCGCGGCGGTACGGCAGCCGAATTGCAAACGAGCGACGAGACGACGAAACCCCTGCCGCAATGTATAATTGTATGTAGTGTAGTGCCTTTATACATTACCTGTCCGGTGTCGGCCTCCACGCGGTTTCCGTCCATCTCGCCGGGTTCCACATACACGCTGGCGGCGCTCTGACGTCACGAAGGCGCATAGCGGGTGACATCAGACGCTATGCGCCGGTAGCGTGTATGTGGCTTACCCGGCGAGATGGATAGATGGACCCGGCGAGCTGCTACAGGACAGGTAATGTATACATGCACTACATTACACGCATTTGTACATTTTGGGGGCAGCGGCGGATGGCGTCAGCGGCTCAGCCGATTCCCTGATGATTTCATGCTTAAATCGGACCGGAATTGGCCTGTAGTGTATGGGTAGATTCTATTAGACAAATTTATCTCTAATCAGATTCGATTGGAGATGCATTTCTCTTGGTCGAATCTGCCCATATTCGTTGTAATGTATGGCCACCTTTAGGCATTGCTCACAAAATGGGCCTTATTCAGTTCACCTTTTCTCCTAGAACATAATTTTTCATCTTGTGTTTAAAATAACCTTTTAGCACTCTGCAAGAAAAATACTGTCACAATTTTATGAGTATTTTCTGAAGGCTTAAAGAGAACCTGAGGCAGCATATTGAAATCCTAGTAGGACCCAGAGGCATGTCGTGTGCATAATGACATGCCTCTGGGTCATTGTATCGCCGCTGCCAGCCCCCCTGCTCTGTTCTGCACCCCCTTAAAAGATCGCCAGGCTAACGACAATCTGCTTGTCGCTAGCTGACTTTATTTATGTGAGGCTGTCAGTCAGGCTCGTAGCATCTGCCCCTTGATAACGTGCTCCCCCCACCGCTCTCCGCCTCTCTGTGCTTCCTCCAATAGGAAGCCAAGCCGCGATCCAGGAAGTCGCGGCTTGGCTTGCTATTGGAGGAAGCACAGAGAGGGGGGGAGCACGTTATCGAGGGGCAGATGCTACGAGGCTGACTGACAGCCTCACATAAATAAAGTCAGCTAGCGACAAGCAGATTGTCGCTAACCTGGCGATCTTTTAAGGAGGTGAAGCGCAGGGGGAGCCGGCAACGGTGATACAATGACCCAGAGGCATGTCATTATGCACACGACATGCCTCTGGGTCCTATTAGGATTTCAGTATGCCGCCTCGGGTTCTCTTTAAAGCGAGTCTGAAAGGGGAACTGAAGAGAGAGTTATATGGAGGCTGCCATGTTTATTTGCTTCTAAGCAATACCAGTTGCCTGGCAGCCCTGCTGATCCTCTGCCTCTAATACTATTAGCCATAGCCCCTGAACAAGCATGCAGCAGATCAGGTGTTTCAGACTTTAAAGTCAGATCTGACAAGACTAGCTGCATGCTTGTTTCTGGTGTTATTCAGATACTACTGCAGAGAAATAGACCAGCAGGGCTGCCAGGCAACTGGTATTGATTAAAAGGAAATAAATATGGCAGCCTCCGTATACCTCTTACTTCAGTTCCCCTTGAAGTGTAAATAAAAAAAAAAGATACCTAAGGTGAGGGAAGGCTCTAGGTCCTATAAATCCCTCCCGTTCCACCTACGGTACCCCGTTTTCCACCGCTGTGTCCCCCGTTAGCAGTATTGACCGACGGGTTGGAGAATTCTCTCTCTTCCGCTGCGGGAGGCTTCGGCAGGGAGGTACGTGCTCACACGTGTGCAGTACGGAGAAGCCCGTGTTCTGGAGCACTCGGCCTCTTGAAGACTGCCGGAAGCCTCCTGCAGCGGAATAGAGAGCAGTCTCCAACACATGGATCGGAGACTGCTAACTGGGGACACAGCGGTAGAACGAGGGGACCGTAGGAGGAACAGGAAGACTCTAGGTGGTGAGTATCTGTTGTTGTTTTTTTTGTTTTGTTTTGTTTTGTTTTGTTTTTACACTTCAGACTCCCTTTGAAAAGCATTTTATTTATAAAGTGAAAGTATCACCTTGGAGAAAAAGTGCATTGGATAGAGCCTTGCATTGCGCATTATGTATAACACTGACGCCGGCATCCAGTGCATTTCATTGGTTATATTGTATGCGATGCAAACCGCTGTTATTTGTTTCTTTCTCCACTTTAGTGATTGTGTGATGCCGTGGCACTTGTCCATCATATTGTCACAGTGTGAGCAAGTCCTTAGGGACAGGCAGTGGAAGGCCAGGCCTGACAGGTCCTTTATATATACTACATAGTCATGTCACTGACTGTCCTCAGAGGAGCTCACAATCTAATCTCTCCCATAGTCCTAGTCTTAATGTCCCATTATATTATTATTATGTATTTACTAGTTAAAAGGCATGCCCTTTGAAAAACTGGCCATGATACCCTCCCCCTCACAGCACGAGCATGTTCGCGATCCGAGCGCACACAGCGCATGTCTGCTTGCGCCCATCCTGTCCGAAGTCCGTCCATGTGGCGCACATGCATCAGGCACGACGCACGGTCGCAGCAACAGGGTAGTTATTATATCACAGGTGATATTGGCAGATCGACCATGAGGCAGATCTCTCTCTAATCGAATCGAATCTGATCGGAGAGAGATCTGTTGCCACCGCAGGCCGATTCCAGATCAATTTAATGCTGAAATCGATCCGGAATCGGCCTTGTGACGCTGGCTCCTGCTCGAAGCGGTCCCCCAATGTTCAGTGTGCCGCCCCTCCCCCCCACACCCTATCCCATATTCTTCTCACTTCAGGGCTGGAACCCACTAGAGGCATTTTTTTTTGAGCTTTTAGGGAGGTTTTCAAAACGCTAGCGATTTCCCTAAACGCTCGGCTAATGTTAATGGATGGGCCGAATTCCACTGGAGTGATTGCGATTACCAAAATCGCTATCGCAAGACATGCAGCATTTTGGCGGCGTTAGCGTTTGTGTTTCTGCAATGTAAAGTATATAAACGCTGGCGTAATCACTCATGAATCGCTATACAGAGCGATTGGCTAGCATTTTTACATTACTGCACACTGTAAAAAAAAAATGTAAATTAATTGAAAGGACCAATCAGAATTAAAAATGCTAATCGCAAATCGCTACATAACCGCTGGCAAAAAAGGCTTCAAACACTTTTTAAAATCGCGACCAAAATTGCCAGAAAACGCTCATGAAAACGCTTACAGAATGCTCATTAAAAACGCTAGCGATTCCGATTAGCGATAGCGCTTTGTAGTGGGTTCCAGGCCTCAGGTGTGCTTTAAAGAGAATCTGAAGCGAGAATAAATCTCACTGATTCTCTTATATATAGCAGGGGCATGTTTGCTAAAACGCCGCTATAGTGTCGCTGAACGTGGGTCCCTTACCCCCCAATTCCCCTCCGTGCAGCGCGGGGATCACTTCCTGGTGAGGCAGGGCTAATGGCTATAGCCCTGCCTCTCAGCGCGTCTGTCAGCGCTGATCGCCGCCTCTCCCCGCCCCTCTGTCTGCCTTCACTGAGAGGGGCGGGGAGAGGCGGAGATCCGCCGCCTGATAGACGTGCTGAGAGGCAGAGCTACAGCCAATTAGCTCTGCCTCCAGCAGCAGCAAAATCCACGACCAAGTTGGTCGTGGATTTTGCAGGGGGGGGATTTGGAGGGGTAAGGGACCTCCCGTTCAGCGGCGGTATAGCGGCGTTTTAGCAGGGGCAAACATGCCCCTGCTATATATAACAGAATCAGTGAGATTTATTCTCGCTTCAGATTCTCTTTAAAGCCGCTGTAATCAAGACTTTGATTGATAGGTTGCTAAATCCTAACACTTTATCATTTTTTTGTTCTGAAACAAATTCATTATGATTCCTGTCATGTCGTCCTAAAGAGATTAAAAACACAAATGTTCTGGCGATAAACCTTTCCTCAAATAGTCCCTGTGAAACAATTTGGGCTTAAGCAGCGTAGAAGACGCAATGTTTGGTTAACCCGTCCCTTGTGTCTAGCTGAGCCCTGCTGTGTATTCTGTACTGAAACTGTATTATCCATCTACAATGCCTGCGTATTTTACTGGCATCTCTGAGATAAAACATACTGCGGGTTGTGTTTTTTCCCTCCTTCCGTTTTTGTTTTCTTACACAACATGCGGCAAGCAGATGAAGTCGTATCATTTATCACTACAATCCCCTGTAAGGTTCTGCACGATGTGACTGTATAAATGGGAAATACATTGACTGAACCTCAAGAGTGTATATTTCAGTGCCTGCCAGAATCTACTGGGGGAGGCTGGGCATACAACGGAAGGATGTTCAAAGAGGAACTGTAACCAAGGATTGCACTTCATCCCAATCAGTAGCTGATACCCCCGCCTTTCCCATGAGAAATCTTTACCTTTTCTCAAATAGGTCATCGGAGGGCTCTGTATGGCTGATATTGTGGTGAAACCCCTCCCTCAGTGTGATGTCATGACCATGGTCCTGACAGTTTGCGGTCTGTGAACCTTGTTGCATCGTGAGAAATGACGGCTGTTTCCAACCAAGCAGCATTTCCCTCTGTGCATAGAACTCTCAGGCCTCTTTCACATTAGCCAACGCGTGCAGGAGCCGTTCTCCTGCACGCGTTGATGGCCTGCGGCGTGTCGGCGGTGCGACGCAACCAGCGGCGGTAGCTATTAACTAACTCGACGGGAAAACGCCGGCTCCCGGCGGTTCAATGCACCTGGGTACGTTGAACCGCAACGATGCACTGAAACACAGCGTCAGGTGTGACAGGTAAAATGAAACTCTATGGACTTTCATTTAACCTTGGTTAACGCAAAGTATCAACTTTGCGTTGAAACGCAGGGAAAGGGCTCTGGTGTAAAACAGCCCTGAGTAACGAACATTCCGTACAGATCACCTGGCAGCACTAAAGATGTCACCACCAGTGATCCATTTTAGAATGTAAATTAGGGAGAGGGAAGATTTTACACTGTGCAAACACTGACTAAATATTTGTTCTTTTTCTTTTATTGTAAAGTGGATTTGTAATGAAAAACGTTATGGATAAAATTGCTTTTTTTTTTTTAAACATTAATTTATAAATTAATATTGAAAAAAAATAAACTGTTTCATTTATTAAATTATTTCCACTGCAGTTCCTCCTTTAAATAACAATAAAAAAATCTTCTAGGACAGTGTTTCCAAACATGTTATTGGGATGTACCTTTTCAAACCCTGTACTCGCCAAGTACCCCCTAGTATAGATAACATTATCATTAGTACCCCTTGACAAATATACCATTAATTATAGTACATAAGTGGTTCTTAACAATTTCCGAGCATTTTATTATTGCTTTTTATTAGCTAAAATACTAAGTTGGTGTTGTTTAAATAAGATTTATCATTGTCTAAAACTCTAAATGTGTTATTTTTGGTTAAGTATATCAAGCCCGAGTACCCCCTGGAACCATCAGAAGTACCCCTTGGGGTACGTGTACCACACGTTGAGAGCCTAGGTTCTAGGATATATGGCAACTCAGGGGTTAAATAAATCAGTCACATGTTGTGCTGGTGAAGGTTGTTTGATCCTGGGGATAAAAACGTATAAGCCTATTTGCCAGCTATTTTAATCCTGCAACTCCTGACGTGTTGGAGATTAAAAAAAAAATATTTAAAGGGCCTCAGTCAATCCTCCCCCAATTGTCACATGAGCCTTTTTCAAAGTACACCTTGTTACAGGAAACGTTTCCAGTCTGAATATACAGCTTCTGTACAGATGGAGGGAGAGCGTTCTTATGGCTACTTTATTTTTCACCAAATCTATGAGAACAGATCTTTCTCTGCTTTGTCTGTACAGGAATTATTTAATTACAAGACAGTCTGATCATTTGTCCTGCAACCGCTGTTGCTATCAATTATGTACATGGTTCAGATGTGCCAAAGTAGAATGATTAAAAACAGTGGTAATAATAGGTAAAGTTAAACTTATCTCCTCTCTGAACAAAACTCTCATAGATTCCAACACGTTTCTTGGGACTAGGTCCTTGCTTCGTCAGGCATATAAAGAGAGTACAATCTCCAATGTGCTGTAGTGGAGCCTAGTGCCTCAGTTAGCTTCAGTGAAGTGTAAATATGCCTTCATGTGACATTAGATCAGTATTTTACTGTTTTATATTCTTTTTTTTTTTTGTTGAATTTTCGAGCAAAAGTTTAATTTTTGAGGTTCATACCACTTTAACCTCCCTGGCGGTATGATTATTTCTGGATTTTAGGGCCTAAAATCAGTGAATTTTTTTCACACGCTTTAAGGGCGATAGCCCTGCACTTACCTTCCTGGGATCCAGCGTGGCAATTCTCCCTCTTTCCTCCGGGTGGTGCTGTACCCCTATAGTGACATTGCAGGCTCTGCATAGACCTCCCGGCGGCTGCCCCAAGTCAGGCTCAGGATTACCACTTCAGCTACTTTTTTCAACCCCGAGCCTGACTCGGGGTTACAGCCAGGAAGATTAATTTACCTGACCCGAGACAAAGCTACCTGAGGTAATCGCAGAGATGTATTCATGCTGGATCCACGTACCTCTTGGTGTTATCCATTCCTCGCCTTGTTTCGCCTTGTCCCCATAATCGCTTCTTGAAAATTTTGATAATTGGTCAAAGGTACGTTGTCAGACAGGAAGGGGCGGGCTTACAGTGGTTAGCTCCTCTCACCCTCCTATTCTCACCTCTTTGCATGCAAGCCAGAGTTATTTGCACCTGATTGACCATCACTGCATTACCTACAGGAGCAGTGAGTACACATAATTATGGGAGGAGTATTACTGATGGTGAGATCTCGTTATCCACATTTATTTAAACGGTGGTGGGAAAACAGCTCACTATGACATATATTCACATCTGTGGGGGGCTTATATGGCTAGCAGATGTTTTAGCACAATTATGTCTTGTACACATGCTGGGGAATAGTAACCGCATATCGTAGCATGCAGTCAATTATTCAGGAAACCCACTTTTATGGTAATTATACGTGGTCCCTGACTCACGAACGACCCGCCCATTCAAACTGCATGAATTCTGTGGATACAAGTCCATTTTTTTTTCAAATGAGACTTGTAGTTTTTGAGAAAACTTGTATAAGCAGGTACAGAAGGCAGAGGTGACACAGGGGGACACTGGAGGCACAGGGGGCCACAGAGGAGGTACAGGGGACAGAGATGGCACAGTGTTCCAACTTAAAGGGCAACTGAAGTGAGAAGACTATGGAGGCTACCATGTTTATTTCCTTTTAAACAATACCAGTTGCCTGGCAGCCCTGTTGGTCTGTTTGCCTGCAGAAGTGTCTGAATAAAGGTGGCCACACAACATACAATTTTTTAAATATCTGTTCAATTTATGAATTGCAATCAATTTTTCTGACTGTAACATTTCAAAAATATGACCAATGTACCACACACACATGTTCAATTTTTTCCTCAATTATGATAACAATGATTGGAAACTCAGAGAAAATTGCTAGGGTGTGTATATTAATAAATTGACAATCTAACACACACCATACAATCTTTAGTAGAAATTAAAGAGAAATATCTGGCGATTCCGGATCGATTTAAATCGAAAAAAACGGGAAATCCGATCGGACTTTTCAGTCGAATGAAAAAGCTTTCGATTTTTTTCGCGATACGATTGTTTTTATCGAATTACTGTAAAATCGGATCATTTTGCTGTATCGTGTGTGGCCACCTTAACACCAGAAACAAGCGTGCAGCTAATCTGGCAGATCTGACAATAATGTCAGAAACTCCTGATCTGCTGCATGCTTGTTCAGGGGCTATGGCTAATAGTATTTGTGGCAGAGTATCAGCAGGGCTGCCAGGCAACTGGTATTTCTAAAATGAAAATACACATGGCAGCCTCCATATACTTCTCTCTTCAGTTGTCCTTTAAGAAAAGATTCAGGTTAAGAACGAACCTACAATATATCTGTACATTGGCATGTAGTCCTGCCCTCCCAGTGATGTCACAGCCTAGGCTGATTAGCTATGCAGAGTTCTCTTCCAACCCCCCTCCCCCCCCCCCTTCCCAAGCATTCTGGAAGGCCAAAATTCATTTCTACTAGCTTTAGATCTCCCAGTAAATGAACATTCCACAGAGATCACCTGCCAGTACTAAAGATGTGGCCACATGTGGTAGATTTTTTAATGTAAATCGGGGAGAGGAAAGATTTTTCAATGGGCAAACACTGACTAAATCATTTATAAGTGAATATTGTAAAAAATAAATCAATAAATAGCAATGTTATTCATTATGTTACAGTTCCTCTTTAAACACAGTCAAGGAATCTAGCATGGGTACAGCAGCACCCGCCCCCTTGGTGGGTCAGTGTGGCTCAGAGCATTGTTCTCCAGACTCACATCGCCCCCTCTGCGACACTCCTCATGTGCTGCTCTGTTGGCCCCGCCTGCCCTGCATAGTAACACCTGCTGGGTAACAGGCCTCAAATGCATGTATGAGGCTGCAGAGCTGACACTCATACATCTATTGGACCTGGGAATATGTGTGAGTTTTCATATAAAGTTTATGAACTAATGGATCTTCTGCTATGCTTGATAAATAAAGAGGAAATGTAACTAAGAATTGAACTTCATCTCAATCATCTGATACCCCCTTTACCGTGAGAAATATTTTCCTTTTCACAAACAGATCATCAGGGGGCTCTGTATGGATGATATTGTGGTGAAACCCCTCCCACAGTGTGATGTCAGGACCATGGCCCTGACAGCAACAGTGGAAAAAGTTATGCGATCATAATTGCCAGATGGTTCTGGTTTGATTTTAACGCCTCCAGGTTTGGAGCTGTTTTGATTGGGTGTGGCAAGGGGTTAGGGGCAGCATGACAGAAGGCTCTAAAGGTTATTTTCGCTACAGTTCCTCTTAAAGCAGAGCTGAAGAGATTAAAAAAAAAAGTTTCACTTACCTGGGGCTTCTGCCAGCCCCCTGCAGCCGTCCTGTGCCATCCTGGAACAATCATCCGTTTGCCCGCTGCGGTTCACTTTTGTTTACGTCAACTTGTAAGTCGACGCCCACTGCGCATGCGTGGCCCTGGCCGCATGCATCCCCTTATGCACTCCCGTGGCCTGGAAAATTTCTACTGCGCCTGAGCAGTATGCTCCCGGCGACGGGAAGCGTGAATGAGGACGTGCGTGGCCAGGGCCGCGCAGTGGACAGTGACTGCCAGAGGCAAAAGTGAGCCGTGGCGGGGTAACAGAGAATCATTCGGTTACTTCGCAGCCACAGGTCGGCTGCAGGGGGCTGGCAGAAGCCAGAGGTAAGAGAAACTTTTATTTTTTATTTTTTTTAAATCTCTTCAGGCCCACTTTAAAGAGAATCTGTACTGTAAAATTCTTACAATAAAAAACATACCATTCTATTTATTATGTTCTCCTTGGCCCCTCTGTGCTGTTTCTGCCACTCCCTGCTGCAATCCTAACTTGTAATTGCCAGTTGTATGCAGTGTTTACAAACAAAAGACATAGCAAGTAATAGGCTGAGAGTAGCTCAGTGTGTGAGTCATACAGAGTGTGCAGGGGGCCTGGAGAGGGTGTGTATAGCTTCTATCCAATCACAAGCAGCACAGCACATTCCAGCCTGACTGCCTCAGCCCGACAGACCCGACAGTGGAGAGAAGATTAGATCATATAACAGAGATAATACAGCCACTGTGCAACTAGGAAAGGCTGCAGTAAGACAGAGCACATTAGAACAGGTATAGGAACTTATAGGATAGAAGAAATAAGACTCAAAATTATGTTACAGACTAGTCCACTTTAAGTTACGGGAATACCGGGTATTTTTTCACCATAATAGTGACCCATGTTTTGAGTTCTATAAAATGCAATGATAAACTGAAGAAGAATTCCACAGAAAAGACCACCACCATCATACCACAAGTCTTTATCTTTGTATGTATGACTGCCAAAAGTCATTAAAGCGGACCTGAACTCAGAACTTCCTCTCCGCTCTAAAAGATACGCAACAGCATAATAACCTTTACAGAAAAACATTTCTTTGTTACAACTGATACAAAGCCTGCAATAAATCTGCAGTGTCTACTTCCTGCTTTCCTGGAAGCAAGCATAGGGTTAACATCCTGTGTTCACAAATTAACTGCTCTGACAAGGCAGTTAGCCGACACAGCTGAGAGATCACATTACAACTTGTAATTAGTCACAGATGAGAGGGAATTAGGCAGGCTAAACTCTCTAAATACATACAGGGGGCATTACTCTCTGTTTTCCTTGTGTCCCGTGCAAGAGTTAAGGTCCACTGTAAAGTGAACCTCCGGACTAAAAATCTACTCATCAGCACTGAAAAAGCTTGGTGTTTCTTTAACAGTTTCACAGCATCAGAACTTTGTTTTTCTTACCAAAGCCTAATTTTTAGCTGCATTTTTAGCTAAGCTCCACCCATCAAAGAAAAAAAAACCCGGGCTTTTTTCCCTGATGCTGTGCAGAGCATGATGTGATTTCCTATGTTGTTAATCACATTGCCTAGCAACTCAGAAAGGTGCCCAGGACACAGGACAGTTGGAACAGTGTCTCATGCTCCCTGTAACTTCCTTTCAACCAAAAAGATGGCTGCCCCCATGAAATCAAACATTTGCCTGTTCTTTTTAAACAGTGTGGGTAAGAGATTATATTACCTATCTATGTTAATTAACATAACTAATGTAACTTAATGACGGTATGTTTGTTTAGGCTGGAGTTCCTCTTTAAAGCCACATTTATACATGTGTGTTTGGCCCATTTCTCAGCGGTGATGCCGCAGCCCTCAGGCCAGATCTGTCTGCATCTGTCTCCAGCGTCCAGCTCATTTGTACAATTTTCATCAGCTGAACATCAGATTCAGCCATCTTTGCATTAAACTTCAATTAACATCAACCCGGCAGACTCGGTCTGACAAAACCAGATTTAAATGCAGCCGTTTCCTGCATGGCCTCACATATCTGTTTCCTGCTGGCACTTCACACTTCCTGGCAGCCAGGGCTCTGTCACCGCTTGCTGGACGAAAACATGTTACTACAAGTGTGTCTTCAGGACAACTGACCTGAGAGGGATATGGAGGCCATTGTTATTTCCTGGCCTCCCACTGATCTCTGTGGCTGCAGTAGTGTCTGAGTCACACACCCGCAACAAGCATTCTGCAAATTCAAACTTACTGCCTACAATAATGGACATTGGAAGCTCTCGAGGGCCACGTTCAATGGCAAGGAGGGCCGCATTCGGCCCGCGGCCCTGAGTTTGACACCTGTGCTCTACAGCTTAAAGTATTAAATGCAGCCTCCATATCCCTGTCACATCAGGTGACTGCATATACAGCCTGCAGGTGTTCATGGAAATCTATATTATCGTGTTAACATTAAAGGACAACTGTAGTGAGAAGTATATGGAGGCTGCCATATGTATTTCCTTTTAAACAATACCAGTTGCCCGGCAGCTGGTCTGTGTAGCCGCAGTATCATCTGAACCACACACCAGAAACAAGCATGCAGCTAGTCTTGTCAGATCTGACAATAATGTCAGAAACTCCTCATCTGCTGCATGCTTGTTCAGGGTCTATGGCTAAAAGTATTAAAGGCAGAGGATCAGCAGGGGAGCTAGGCAACTGGTATTGCTTAAAGGGAAAAAAAAATATGGCAGCCTCCACATTCCTCTAACTTCAGGTTCCCTTTAAAGCAAACCTGAGCGGAAATATTAAAGTCATAATAAACATACACAGGTCATACTTACCTCCAGTGTAGTCTACTCATCCATCTCTTTTTCCTATTTTGCATCTTGTTTATCTGCTGTGATCAATGGAATTTTATATCCTCCATTTTAACCACTTGAGGGCCGCAGTGTTAAACCCCCTTAAAGACCAGGCTCATTATTGCTAAATTGGCCACTGCAGCTTTAAGGCCAAGCCGCAGGGCCGCACAACACAGCACACGAGTTATCCCCCCCCCCCCCTTTTCCCCCCACCAACAGAGCTCTCTGTTGGGGTGGGGTCTGATCGCTCCACAGTTGTTTATTTTTATTTATTTTTTGATAAATATTTATTTTATTTATTCTTAATAAATGTTGCTATTTTTTTATTTACCCTCCCCTGCTCCCTCCCTCCCCCCACCAGCCAATCAGGGTGATCAGCTGTCATAGGCTTCAGCCTATGACAGCCGATCACTCCCCAGCTTCAGGAGGGGACAGCCGTGGCCTGCGCGCGATCTCATGCAAATCAGAGCCCCAGGCCGCCGTGTCCACACCCATTGGCGTGGGGCAGTCTTTAGGTAGTTAAAAATGTCCATTACCCCATAACCACATCCGGGTCAGCACACTGTGAAACTGTAATATCACCCATGTACCCCATAGGATACCATGGACATTACCTTACTCAGTTTTCCTTTCATTTATAACTGACAGCAACTGATACATTTCAGTTCTGACAAAATGTTGTCAGAGCTGGAAGGAATCATTGTTAGAAGAAAATGGTGAGCTACTGAGAGGAACTGTCTGCGTGGTAACTATGTAATATTCACTTGCAGGTTCATTTTATTATGGGTTTATTTTTTATTTACTCAGTTCAGGTTCCCTTTAAGTTATCCATAGCACTAGCGGAAAGGGCAGCTAAGAGGCGGAGCTTGCCTGGTGCTTCCTGTGAGGTAAAATCAGACAGAAGGCCAGCCAGACAACAGTGCCTGCACTTGTGTTATACATTACAGTAACCTGACAGTCTCATGCCACAATATAAATAGAAAAGTGAAAGCACCTTAGACAATGCTTGGCTGAAGGGCCTTTATCGATTTGCAGCGTGTGGTTGTTTTCGAGGAATTATATCTGAAGAAAAGATGCATGTTGTTTCAGTGAACACGGGGTTACATAATTGTATGTTTTCTCCCCAGGTGCACACCCACACACCTGTGCTAATCGGGACTTTCCGTACCTCGAGTCCTAAGCCGCAGCAAACAAGCAAGCCCAGTCTTCTTTTGGTTTGTTTGTTTTTCTTTGTGGTTTTTCTTTTTAACCATTTCCGTACCAGCAGTCTGTGCCCCCTTAAAGTGAACCAGAGACGAAGCACCCTCATGTATTTTACTATATATATCAGTGGGAACATTAGAGAAAACACCTACCCTGCTCTCTGTTTCATCCTTCACTGCTCAGCTTGCTTCTAATCAGCCCTGATAAAATCCCCGACTGAGCATTCAGTCTGGCTTTGCTCAGGAATCATTATAGCAGAGTCATTATTGCAGAGCCAGCAGGGGGCAGGCTTGGGCTTGAAAACACATCAGAGAAGACAGACTCGGCTATAATGATTCCTGAGCAACGCCAGACTGAATACTTAGGCCTCAATTCACGGAGCATTATCAAACGTTTATCAAACACTTTATCAAACGTTTGATAATTTACCTCATGGGTAAAATCTCATTTTGAATTCACTAAGGTGTTATATATTTGTTGAACATTTTATCGGTAAAACATTTGATAAATATATAACACCTTAGTGAATTTAAAATGAGATTTTACCCATGAGGTAAATTATCAAACGTTTGATAAAGTGTTTGATAAACGTTTGATAATGCTCCGTGAATTGAGGCCTTAGTCTGGGATTTTATCAGGGCTGCTAACAAGCAGGCTGTGCAGTGAAGAATGAAACAGAGAGCAGGGTAGGTGTTTTCTCTAATGTTCCCACTGATATATATGGTAAAATACATGAGGGTGCTTTGTCTCTGGTTAACTTTTAGGACCAGAGACTGCTGGTACGGTAAACCGCTGCCTCCCGACGAATCGCCGCATTAATCCGCCGGTCACGCCGTTCTATCCCCACTGCAGGCCGCTCTCTCTGCCGTCCCTATGATGGTAGAGCACTGTGCGCCGGTCAGGAGCCACTTTCATTGGCTCCTGACCCTGTCAATCAATGCAAGCCAATGGGATTGGCTCACAGTGATGACAGGGCCGGGAGCCAATGAACCTGACCCGCTCACACAGCTCTGCCGTCATAGAGATGGCAGTGCGAGTGAGTTGTGGCGGGCTGTGAGCAGAGCAATCGTCTGGAGCGGCGGTACCGCGCGGCAGCGAAGTTGAAATCTACTCCCTGTCAGATCCACACAGCCACAAGCAGGATGTAGATTTCACCTACGTCTGTCCAGATCGGTTAACTTTCCCTCACTAAAGGACACAGTTAGCTTGTGTGTTGTCCGTTCTCCCTCCATTGAACAGCACACACTTCTTCCAGCCCTCGCGCCCTCCCTCCCCCCCCCCCCCATATCCCTCAGAAATCTAATGCTAGGTACACATGATGCAATTTTCAGACAGAGTTACTGTCAGATCGACTATTTCCAACATGTCTGATTTGATAGCTGGTCGGTTTTCCAAAGAAGTGAATGGAAAATTGATTGGAAATCAGATCAGACATGTTGGGAATTATCAATCTGATTGTAAATCTGTCAGAAAATTGCATTGTGTGTACCTAGCATTAGTGGCTCCGTTGGTGTCACTGTCCTTAGCCGTGTCAGAGAGCTTTCTGCACATGGGCGGTTTGGTTTGGTGACCAGGCATGTGCAGAACGCTCTTGGACACATCTGCCATGCACATCCGCTCAGGAGCGTGACTGCGGAGGATGGACAGAGTATGCACTATAGCTGCAACCCAGCAAGATCAGAGCTTTTACAAATAAGCTACGGCAGCACTAAGAAAAGGTGGACAATGTATTATTAGTTAGTATTTTTATAGTACATATAAAGTTCATAGTCATATCACTAACTGTCCTCAGAGGAGCTCACAGTCTAATTCTACCATAGTACACATCTAATGTCCTACCATATTATTATTATGTATTTATATAGCACTGACCTCTTCCGCAGCACTTTACAGAGTACATAGTCATGTCACTGACTGTCCTCGGAGGAGCTCACAATCTAATCCTACCATAGTCATAGTCTAATGTCCTCCCATTTTATTATTATCTATATATATAATTCAGTAAGTGCCTCAACCGTCCAGCAAGAAGAAGAAGTACTTTGCATGAGAAAATGTATGCGTGCTCAAAGACCAAGTTTGAGGCCTCCTTTCCACGGACTGTTGAGCTGTGTGCTCAGCAAGCAGTTACCAGGCACAGGTAAGAAGTTATCAGGCAGCAACAAGCAGTTATCAGGCACAGGTAAGAAGTTATCAGGCAGCAACAAGCAGTTATCAGGCAGCAACAAGCAGTTACTAGGCAGCAGTGAGCAGTTGAGAGAGTTTGAGAGGCATTTCACTGCCTATTAACAGTCCGTGGAAAGGAGGCCTAACCCTAGCAAGTCTGGGTTTGCAAATCTGGCCTAATTGGCTATTCATAATTGAATAAGGGCCTCAACCTTCCAGCAAGAAGAAGAAGAAGAAGTACTTTGCATGAGAAAATGTATGCATGCTCAAAGACCAAGTTTGATGCCTCCTTTCCACGGACTGTTGAGCTGTGTGCTCAGCAAGCAGTTACCAGGCACAAGTAAGAAGTTATCAGGCAGCAACAAGCAGTTATCAGGCAGCAACAAGCAGTTACTAGGCAGCAGTGAGCAGTTAAGAGAGTTTGAGAGGCATTTCACTGCCTATCAACAGTCTGTGGAAAGGAGGCTTAACCCTAGCAAGTCTGGCTTTGCAAATCTGGCCTAATTGACTATTCATGAGGCAATGCTCATGCAAATATGCATTTGCTTTCGCATGTCAAACTATGCAGGGTCAAAAAACCAATACTGCAAAGCGGTCGTGGAGCAGTGCTTTTCAGCACTGCTAGATTTGGGCGCAGCGAGTGCCGCCATAGACTGTAATGGGAATCAGTCTATAGCGGCGCTCAGTGAGAAACGTCGGCGCCGTCAGAAGACGGAGCCGAAGTTGCTTAAAAAACACAATAATTCGACCTCCAGCAATCGCTGGAAGCCGAATTATATCATTCCCCCACTATCCATGGCGGCCTGGAGGGGGAATAGTAATTATATGATAGAGTAAGTGCCTCAACCTTCAAACAAGAAGAAGAAGTAGCGCCCTGCCCCCAGGGCTGGTCCAAGCAAGAAGAAGGGGCTGGTCCAAGCAAGAAGTAGTGTCATATTAAACCAAGGGCAAAGAGGGATAATTTGCATATTCAGTAGCAGTGCATTGTGGGTAACCACAAATGTTCACTTATAGCTGAATTATTGCAGATTTGCTTCTGTTTTAAGAAGGAAAATTACACCAAGCTTTGCTTTTTTTAGTAGGAGGGCTTTTTGGTCTCTTTTATCATCCTATACATTCTTAGTAGTTTGGGTCACCCTGAGCTGCTTGGTTACTCTGTTGTACTGGTCCAAGCCCTATATCATACAGCTGTATCAATCCCTGCCATGTATTGATGAGGACCAAAAGTCTGAAACAGGCTGTCTACATGTGGGTTTGATATGACTGTGTAAAATTTAAAGCTATATGCTTGCTATACACCAGTGGCTCTGGATGCTTGCTTGACTTACCAAGCAATGTACTGATGAGGACCAAAAGTCTGAAACAGGCTGTCACATGTGGGTTTGATATGACTGTGTAAAACTTAAAGCTATAGGCTTGCTTGACTTATCAAGGGTGAAAAGGAATTATTTGCATATTTAGTAGCAGTGCATTGTGGGTAACCACAAATGTTCACTTATAGCTGAATTATTGCACATTTCCTTCTGTTTTAAAAAGGCAAATTACACCAATACAGTGTGCGGCATTGCAGGAAGTGACGACAGTGGAACGCACAATGGAACACGGAAGAGATGACTCCCCGCCCGCTGCCTCTTACTAATAGTGGCGGCTGCTACTGTGCTTAAGCAGGAGGGGGAGTGCACATGGGGGACCCAGTTGAGGGGGGGTCCAACCCCCCTCCCTGCCGCTGTGCCCAATACCCCCTTCCTACCCTCTTATGCGGCGTATGGTACGCCACGGGTCGGCTAGTGTATTTATATAACACAGACATCCTCTGCAGTGCTTTGCAGAGTACATAGTCATATCACTGACTGTCCTCGGAGGAGCTCACACTCTAATCCTACCATAGTTATAGTCTAATGTCCTACCATATTATTATTATGTATTATTATGTGTTATATAGCACCCTGGAAACCGCTACTTCAGTCTTCTCCCTTTAGGCCGCCGCTACAGGTCCTTACCCACCAGGACCACTAGACACAGGAACACCTTCTTTCCCCAAGCCATTGATCTCCTCAACTTACCCTCCACATCGCACTCCCATGCTCCAGCGCTCACACCTGGGTAGTTAGCCCACCCATGTTACATCACCCCAACTAGTCTAGAGTCATTAAAACTACTCCAATGCCCTCCCTACTTTAAATTACTCTACTTACTGTATATCTGTTTGTCCTCAATACTGCATATCTGCATAACTTGTCTTTCGCACTACTCGAGCCTGTCTGTGCCAAGAATAATTCCAGGTACAACCCCTGTACTTGGCCATTAAACTTGATTCTGATTCTGACATCTTCTGCAGCACATTACAGAGTACATAGTCATGTCACTGACTGTCCTCAGAGGAGCTCACTATCTGTCCCTGTCATAGTCTAATATCCTACTATATTATTATTACAGTATCTTTTTTTCTTGTTCTTATTTTGCAAGAAATCAGTGTGTTTTTTCCCCTCTTATATTTTTAAATCTTTTTATCCAAAGTTAAGTTTAAAATATCACTCCAAAAAAGCCTATAAAATCTGCTATAACGGTGGGGTTTTGAATAGTGCTTATTGGCACAACAATAAGATCTTGCGGCGTATTCAGCTCCAGCACTTAAGAGGATCAGCGTCATGGCGATAAACACCCGTCTACTTTTCTAAGGCTTCAGCTACCTCCCTCCCCCCCCCCCCCCTTTCCCACCTTTAGCCTGTGCGACATTCCCGCCAGCCGTGGAGGGGGATAATAAAGACTTTTTGTTACCGCGGTTGACCGGATAAACATTTTTTTGACGGATCAAAGATTTTTGCTCTGTGTGAGTCCCTTTCAAAGCCTTTTGTGCGGACTAAAGCATTGTTCTATATTTAGGTTAGCACAGCGAATTCCTGGCATGTGACGCCAAGCGCACAAGGTATGTACACAAGCCGCCGGTATAAATAAAGTGTAGCCGTGGACCTTGAAAATCTATCATTTAGATCTGTCTCGCGTATTTTTATTAGTAGAAGCAGTAGAGTATTGTACACTGTCAGCCATCACTAAAAGCAAGACGGTTTGAATCAGGATGATACATTTATTGGCTAACTTAGAAAAAAATCACTAAGCTTTCGGCTATGAAGCCTTCCTCAGACTGATTCCTGTATACTATATGGACATTGAAAAGGAGATTCATTGTTCTACTATAAATGTGATTGGACCCCTTAAAGTGAACCTCCAGACTAGAAATCTACTCGGCAGCACTGAAAAAGCTTGGTGTTTCTTTAACAGTTTCACAGCATCAGAACTTTGTTTCTCTTACACAAGCCTCATTTAAGCTGCACAGAAGAAAACTGCCCGGGCATTTTTCCCCTGATGCTGTGCAAAGCATGATGGGTTTTCTGATGTTGTTTTTCTCGTTCTGCTGTCTTGGTGCAATTTTGTTTTTGTTTTTTTTAATTTGAGATTTGAAGCCTAGGGTGTGCAGCTGGGAGGGGTGATCAGGACACAGGACAGTTGGAACTGTCTCATGCTCCCTATCACCTCCTTCCAACGAAAAAGATGGCTGCCCCCATGAAAAAGATGGATGTACCCATAAAATCACAAACATTTACCTGTCCTTTTAAAACAGGGTGTGTAAGAGATTATATTACCTATCTGTTTTAATTAACATAACTAATGTAACTTAATGACAGTATGTTTGTTTAGGCGCTGAAGTTCCTCTTTAAAGGACATGTCCCAGCAAATAAAAAAAAAATCTACTTACCTGGGGCTTCCTCCAACCCCTGACAGCCTACCTGTCCCTCGCCACAGCTCAGGTGTCCCCGGATCCTCTCCATTGCAGATGCAGACCTTGCCAGGTCAACCTCTCCTGCACAAGCGCGCGGCCATGCTGCTCGCGATCCCGCTCCCATAGTCTGGAGCAGGGGTCTCAAACTCAACTTGCCTGGGGGCCGCAGGAGGCAAAGTCAGGATGAGGCTGGGCCGCATAAGGAATTTCCCAATCGCGGTGCATCGCCGCCTCTGCCCGCCCCTCTCACTCTTCCTTCACAGAGAGGGTACAGAGAGGGGCGGGGAGAGGTGGCGATCCGTGCGGCGATTGACGTCAAGAGGGGCAGAGCTGAAGCTGAAAGCTCTGCCCCTTCCAGGAAATGTCGGCGGATTGTCCCCCGGGCAATTTGGGGGCTCTGCAGCCCTCGTTTAGCGGCGGGGATGCGGCGGATTACTTGGGAGTACTGAAGCGAACTATAAGGAAGCTTTTGCCGGCGAGGGCCACAAAATATTGTTTTGAAGGCCGCAAATGGCCCGCGGGCCGTGAGTTTAAGACCCCTGGTCTGGAGCGTTTAGCGCAGGTGTAGAACGCTCCCGGCTACAGGAGCATGCTTGTGCATCATCCCGATTCAAAACTTGGTATTTTTATTAGGAGAGCGATCACTGGCGAGATCATTCGATAATTGCACTTATCCATGGAGAAGGTTAAGTGATTATAAATGTATCTCATTGCCTTGAATGGTTTTGGAAAAGATCCCAATGCTTCTGGGCTGGCAGATTTTCTTGTACCGTCTACCTGACTTGCTGGCCGGGGCAGGCAGTGTTTATTTTGGCAATTTCCAAGAAGCTTACGTTTGATTTTTTACTTTGTGTGGAACTAAATAGAGAAGAATGCGGAGGTTGTCGTCTTTATTTGCTCATACAGCAGAATCCCTTTATAGTAAACTCTAACGGACTGAGAAAAGTAGTTTACTATATCAGAAGTTTACTATATCAGTAATTGTCATGCTCAAGCACATAGACCAGCCTTTCTCAACCTATTTACCCTGGAGGAACCCTGCAAGTAATTTATTGATCTCGAGGAACGCCTGCATTTACTTTGCTGGAGACAACTGCCACTACCTCCTATTACACTGCCACTCATTATACTGTCTCCTTATTCTAGTGCTTTTTATTCATGTGCTCATAATTATTCTGACCCCCAATTAAGTGCTTCTTTTTTAGTACCCCCTATTATAATATACTCTGTTATACTTTCCCCACGATAGGGGTAAATGTCAAGGAACGTTTGCAGAGCATTCAAGGAACCCTGGTTGAGAAAGCCTGACCTAGAGTATAGTATACCAGGGCTGTGGAGTTGGAGCAATTTTGGGGTACTGAGGAGTTGGAGTTGGATGATTTTTGTACCAAATCCACAGCCCTGGTAAGTATTATGCTACATACACACTTGAGATAAAAGTCTGTAGAAAAGGCAAGATCACAGACCAATCTTACCCCTTCCATGTAGTATGAGAGCCATATTCTACACAGTCTGTTCTATGGAGCTGAACTCCCCATCAGACAGAAATCTTTGCAAGATGCTGCACACAAAGATGCTGTACACATGCAAAAGATCCGTTCCTGCAAAATGCATTCATAGTCTATGATATCTGCAGATCTCATACACACCTTGTTTAACCTCCTTGGCAATAATCCCGAGCTGAGCTCTGGCTATGCCACGCAGGAGGATTGCTCAGGCCCCGCTGGGCCGATTTACATGATTTTTATTTTGTTGCACTTTGCTAGCTGCATGAACTCGCCGCCGATACGCCGCGTTAGAGGGTGCCCCCCCCCCCCGAGACCCCTGCGCAGCCTGGCCAATCAGTGCCAGGCAGCGCTGGAGGGGTGGATCGGGACGCCCTCTGATGTCATGGTGATGCCATGGCGACTGGGGAAGCCCTAATGGAAATCCCATTCAGAACGGGATTTCCTGATCGCCGGAGGCGATCGGAAGTAGCTGGCGAAAGCCGCTGCTCAGCGGCTATCATGTAGCTAGCGCTAGGCTAGCTACACGATTTAAAAAAAACTGCTGCGTTGCCTCCCGGGCGGTTTTAATTGACCGCCAGGGAGGTTAACAGACATTCATCTGCAGATCTGGCAATCCTCTGCAGATCTGAAGATCCATCCTGGTGGATCTGATCTGCAGATAAATGTCTGTTAAACAAGGTGTGTATGAGGATCTGCAGATATCATAGACTATGAATGCATTTTGCAGGAACGGATCTTTGGCAGATACTGATATTTTGAATGTGTACAGCATCTGTGTGTGCAGCATCTTGCAAAGATTTCTGTCTGATGGGGAGATCAGCTCCATAGAATAGACTGTGTAGAGTATGGCTCTCATACTACATGGAAGGGGGTAAGATTGGTCTGTGATCTTTCATTTATCTTTCAAGTGTGTACACACCATAAGGAGTCGGAGTTGAGGAATCGGTCAGACCCATTTTGGGTACCTGGAGTCGAAGTCAGAGTTGGTGGTTTCATAAACTGAGGAGTCGGAATTGGAATCGGATGATTTTTGTACCGACTCCACAGCCCTGGACTGTAGTACTGTATCTTAATTAAGTCAATAATTGGGGATCAAGCGAGCACAGACATTCTCTAACATAGATCAAAATGCAAAGTGCTCAATATGCAGAGATTTGCATGCAATAATCAGGCAACAGCTTGCACAGGAAGCATAGGTCTCTCCAGGTAATGCAGGTACAGTACTGATAGTGTGCTCCTCTGTCCACATTTCTGTGCAGCCTGTAAGATTGTACAATCTCACCACTTCTGTGTAATATGAGGGTCTACCTAAAATATCCATTCAAAATGTATTCACTCAGTTTACCCTTCTACTACATACTGTAGATTTGGGAAGATTGTACAATCAAGATTGCATCTTTAGTGCACACCTTTGAAGTGGGATAGTCAGCCACAAAGTCAAATTCCATTTACCCACTGCTCTGTGTTTATTATGTAGTCTACAACCTGTCCCTGCATTGCAAGCATTCCAATATAATCATAAATGTTTCTACTGTAATGAATCTTATCTCAGCCTGGCTCTATTCTGGTGCATTGCTGGGGAGAGGGAAGCTTGTTATCTCCCCTCTTAAATTCCTGCTTCTCACTGAATGGCTGAGGGCAGTTTAGTGTGACGCGATGCTGAGAAGGGAAATACACCTCACCCCTCTTCAGAAGCTGCTGAAATACGATCTATGCAGGTCTCACGTATTTACAAAAGTAGACTAGATATGACAATGCAGTTTGTAGGAGAAAAATGGAGTAAGGGAGGTAACATCATTGGGGGTGGCTTCAGTCAGAGGCAGTAAAGATGGAAAGTGCCTGGAAACAGTTTTCTCTTTATTTACTATATAAAATTTACTGAAATCAAAACATGGACAGTACAATACATGTTTTGCAAGTCGAGCAAGTATTTATCTACTTATATCGGTTTTTTTTTCCTGGGGTAGTATGGCTGACCCTGCTGCCTTAAAGGGAACCTACACTGAGAAGGATATGGATTTTTCCTTTTCAAATAATACCAGTTGCCTGACTCTCCTGTTGATCCAGTGTCTCTAATACTTTTAGCCACAGCCCCTGAACAAGCATGCAGATCAGTTGCTTTGACTGAAGTGAGACTGGATTAGCTGCATGCTTGTTTCAGGTGTGTGATTCAGCCACTACTGCAGCCAGAGAGATCAGCAGGACTGCCAGGGAACTGGTATTGTTTAAAAGGAAACATCCATATCCCCTCTGTTTAGGTTCCCTTTAAGACTCCTATCTGAATAGATATAATTCAAACCCAGGTCTCCTTTGTCACAGGCGGTGTCCTTTAGGCCTATTTCCACTAGCATGTATTGCAAATCACATCCATAAATACGCGTGCGGTTTTAAACATGTTGTTTTTAAAAACGCATGCATTTATTTCACGTGAAAATCACGTTATGATTTTAAAACTGCCTAGCAACGTCACATGCCTAGAAACTCATTAGCATTCATTAACTTCCTGTGTAGGCCTTTCCTGTGTAGAAGGCGAGGAAATGACGCTGTGCAGGCTGGGTGCATTCGCATTTGGAATGCAAATTTGTTACGCGAATTGATGCGGCCCCACTGACTTACATTAGCCGCGATTTGCATCCAGCTTGCTGCGGAATGCCAACAAATGCAGCATGCCTTCCAGATTTTTACCGCATCGCGCCCTGTCCAGATATTTGCATTGAATGGAAATCGCTCCATTCACAAACGTGTTGCATTTTGGATGGACGAATTCAGGTGTAGTGGAACTAGGCCCTTAGTCAGTAAAAGCCCAAACAATGCATTCAATTTTGCCCAAACGCTATCCCCTCCCAAGTGCTATTATAGCCTATGGCAGTGTTCTCACTGCCGCAATCGGGGGCGTTTTGCGGTTCTCGCTAATTGCAAAAGTGTTACCTGCAACAGATTTCAGGCGATTTTGGAGTGATTGCCATTAGCATGTATAGAACCGCTAATTGTGATCGCTCCAGAAACGGGATTTGTCCAGTGATTTTTTCCACATTAAATCGCGGAAAAATCACCCGCTGAAAACGCTAGTACAAATCACTAGGGTTTAGCGTTTTTAAGTGTGAATGGGCCTAATGCATGCAGATGCGACGCCCATGTGGTTCAAGGTATGTATAAATAAATGGCACGCAATGGTGTTTTGTTTTTTTTAATACCGCAAATGCTCTTTCCAGTGAGAACCAACCCTTACATTTTTCATGTTAGATTCTGTTACATTTTATACTCGAGCGATACTTTCATCTTGAAAGAGAACCGTTACGCACCTAATTGAATTTAATTCTTTCAAAATGATCAGTTATTATTAATTCGTTCGCAGGTCTCGGCTTTGAGCTCTCTTCAGTGATATCAAAGGATGTACTTTAGATATATGAACTTGTAGAGAAAAGCTGTTCTTGGTTTCTCTTTCATAGTTTTTCTTTTGTTTCCTGTTACTTTAGACTTTACACTCTTTTGATTACTTTTTTTTTTTTTTTTTACTTTGCTGTTTTCATTTTTTTTTTCCTTTTAGCTTTTAGACTAAATATTTAACACCTTAGAGTTCTAAAAAGCATCCGGGTGATTGACACCAGCAGAGATGAAAAGCCTTCAGTGTTCTCCCCAGAACTTTTTTCCAGCCGGGTGGCATGAAAAAGTAGCCGGGTGGGGCGAGATGAGAGAATGCAGGGCCGTTGCCTCTGTGCACAACTCTGCTTACAGCATAGGAGAAGATGAGCCGATGACAGCCGGGTGCTCACCAAAACTAGCCGGGTGGAGCACTCGGCTAAAAGAGCCTGGGGAGAACACTGGCCATGTATGTTGAATGCTTGCAATTAATATAGGAAATATAGAATTGATATCTTTAATAACCTATATCAATATAGGCAGTACATTATAAAGTGTACCTGAGATAAATACAGCACAAGGATTTATACTTACCTGGGGACTCCTCCAGCCCCCTGGAGGCCGTTGGTAGGGATGGTCAGTGAGATGCAAATAATTTTGTTGATGCAGTATCATGCAAATTTTGTATGCAAATATATGCAGCTTGAAAATTAACCAGTCAAATCGTGCTGAGGTATAATTTGATTAGTCTATTGTCAAGCTCCATAAATTTGCATATAAAATTTGCATAATCCTATATCAACTCAAAATGATTTGCATCCCATTGACTATCCCTATCTGTGTCTGTCCGGTCCGCTGATGTAAGCCCCAGTAAAGTCCCCATCAGAGGGACTACTGTGCATGCGCATCCGTGTGCCTCCTTGATAGTGCCGTATTGGCTGGTAGTGTTTTGCGCTTGCGCAGCTACAAGCTGTAACTCACTGTGCAGGCGCAGAATGCTCCAGCCATAGGAGCGTAATTAAGGAGGTGCATGTCCAGGGCTGCGCATGCGTTGTAGTCTGCGATTACCATGGCTGACAGCAGGAGAACTGAAGGTACCAGACAGACACAGAGGGTGCCAAGGGACTACAGGGAGTTGGAGGAAGCTCCAGGTATGTATACATTTATATTTATTTATCTTAGGTTTACATTAATCCTTAAGCAGTCAATTTATTTAGAGGCTTGCAAGTGTTCCAAGCTTTTGTTACATTTCCCTGCTTCTAATTAGTACTGCTGTAATGAACCCAAGGTGCGTTTGTAGTTCCTGGGGGGGCTCAGCGCATCTCTGATGGAGGCCATCCGGAGGCGGCCTGGTGTTGCGCTGATCCACCTTTTGCGCAATTTTCAATTTTAGATTTTATTTGATTAGCCGCACCCAGGCTATGCATATACATAGGTTAGGATTTAGTTAGTGTTAGGCCCCTCCCATGGAGGATTGACTTCTTCGCAGTGGGAGGGACGAGTACTTAATAGGTTGCATGCAAGCTGTTAATGGAAACCGACATCCTCCAGTGGTAGACAGGTCATGTGTATGCTCGGTGTGTATTCGACCCCACAAGTGGGGCTTGCACTCTTTTGCAGGTAGGCACTAGTCTGTTTTTAAGTAGCGCTGCTCATTTCCTTGCTATGTACTAATGAAAGGATTTGTGTATCTTTTCTACACTGTGTATATTAGCGCATTGATGAAACATTAGCCCCCACGACTCCCGCCGCCATGGGCGAGTGGACGGGGCTTATGAGGTCCGCTCCTGGTTAGGAGTACATTAACAGGTATAGTGTTACAGGTGCCTTACCATTAGGCCTGAAAGATAAATCGAATTTAAACCGAAATCACGATCACCAAGATCACAATTTCTGAATCGTCAAAGCGGCAATTATCACGAGTGGCTTCAAACTCCCCCAAAGTCCCAGTGCGTGGGGCCCGCAGCATTGGACATACCTTACGCATGAGTCCAACGCTGTCCGTCCTCTCTCGCCGTCTGCCGGCTCTTGTGCATGGCAAAACTCTGGGTTCCTGTATGGCACATGACATACAGGAAGTATTCTGTGCATTAGAGCCTGCAGGAGGCGAAGTGGATAGACGGGCATCGCTGGACTTGTGCTGGAAGCCATGTTCAGAGCTGATGCAGCTTGGGGGACAGAGGAGGCACAGAAAGACACAGAGTGGGCACAGACGGAGACACAGAGAGGAACAAAGACACAAAGGGGGCAAGAGAGAGACCCAGAGGAGGCAAAGGGGCACAAAGAGAGACAGGGGGACAGAGTGGGAACAAACAGGCACAGAGGGGGGACTAGGCTTGATTTGAAGGAAATCATGAATCGAAATCGCAATTTCAGACAGAAATCGCTCAATTCAATTTTTTTCTAAAATCGTTCAGGCCTACTTACCATACCATTACATTATTTATACGAAGCACTGGAATCGGAGCAGGAACCAGAATAGTCAGCCTGGTGGAGGCACCATGAACGTTGTTCTACAGGAATGTAGGCATGAGGTCCTGCCGTGGTCCAGGCATCTGCAGAGGACTCCTTTTCCTGGTCATGGTTCTACACAGCTTGGATAGCCACAGATTCACTTTATGTTCCTAGTATAAAATAGTTTTAGCGTGTCTCAGATACAATATATTGAAGACGAGCATTGCTTTACTATCCATGTTCCGGTATTACTGAGGAGGGTGTGCTTCAGAAGACATAAGAACAGAAGTTGTTTAGGTGATACCTTTAATAACTATCTGTACAAGATTTCTGTGCAAGCTATCAAAACTTTAGGTTTCTCCTTCAGGCATGTTACAGAACTGGATCAGAACCCTGAAGAAGAAACTTAAAGGACACCCGAGGTTAAAATAAACAATTGCATCTATCCTCCTCCTCCTAAAAATGACTTTTTAGGATATTCCACAGTTTTGTTTTATATTTAAAGAGAATTTGTACTGTCCGATTTGTACAATAAAAACATACCAATCCAGTCACTGTGATCTCCTGAATCCCTCCTTGCCATTTCTGCCGCTCCCTGCCGTGATCCTGGCTTTTAATCGCCAGCTTTAGGCAGTGTTTACAAACAAAAAACATGGCCGCTAACCAGGAAGTGATGTATGTGTGTGTGTGTGTGTGTATGTGTATATATATATATATATATATATATATATATATATATATATATCTCATGTTACAGTATACTACAAGTTTTTATTACATAGTGAATTTTCTGCACTCCAGTCAGGGATTCTCACAGTTTCTCAGCATGTGACAGGCAGCTCCCTCCCCCCTCAGACAAGCTGAAATTGAGAGTAGTGACCTGTCTGTGAGGGATAAACAAAGCGCACACACACAGAGCCTGCAGGGGGTGTGGAGGGTGTGTGCATAACTTCTCCCTATCACAGCAGAGGCAGTGCATTTCTCTCTGGGTCGACAAAGCTTGACAAAGAAAATATTAGCTATATTCAGATACAGTGCAACTAGAAAAGGCTGCAGTAATCCAGACCACATGCAAACAGGTATAGGAACGTATAGGATAGAAGAAATAAGGCTGAACATTTTGTTAAAGAGTCTCTTTAAATCTACTTTTTAAACCTACTGTTTTACTGTGAAACTAACATCCTCCAAGTGGTAGACAGGTCATGTGTGTGCTCATTGTGTATTTGAATCCCATGAGTGGGGTGTGCACTTTTTTGCAGGTAAGCACTCATCTGTTTTTAAGTAGCGCTGTTCATTTCTTTGCTGTGTTTGATTTAATTCTGGTCAGCTGCTCCCACTTGTTAGTGTTTCTTTGGTGTATATGCAGAGCCTCTGTTTGGTTCAAGGTGCGTTCGTAGTTCCTGGGGGGGCTCAGCGCATCTCTGAGCTGAGGCCATTCAGGGGCGGCCTGGTGATGCGCTGATCCCACTTTTTCTGCGCAAACCTACTGTTTTATTGTTTTTGCTCAATAACACATTCATTGCAGTATGCCAGAGCTAAAATCTATGAACTATTGAACCTTTTTATCTCTTTCCTGCTCTCAAGGCCAGTACACGCGCTCAACAGCGGTCTTTTATGCAGCACAATTATCAAACAACTTTTGTTGTGAAACAAGTTGAAACTACCAAAACAAGTTGTTTGCTATTGTTCAAACAACTGATAAGACGTCAGTCCAACAGTTGGGTTGACGACTTATCCATCTTATCAGTTGTTTCACAACAAAAGTTGTTTGATAATTGTGCTACATAAAAGAGTGCTGTTGTGCGTGTGTATGGAGCTTCAGAAGCCATTTTCTGCTAGGAAAGTGTTTTATAGTTGTAATTTCTTATCCGTAAGGGGTCACACTGTAATCTGACCCAGTCCTGACTCAGACTTACATACCTGATGTTTAACTCTTTCAGGCAGAGACAGAAAAAAGGAACACAGCCTAGTTATTTGTGTGCTAGGCACTGTACATACACATGTCTAGCTCATCATGTCACCTTTTGAAATCTTGAACAGTTATATCACCTAAACAACTTTTGTAGTTCTATCTTTAGATTCTCTCTGTGACTAATACCGGACCACACACAGCTGAGGGTGCAGTAACACTATAACTTTCAATGGTGGTCTTGTTTTCTGACAGGTTATTTTGTAGGTTGTCTCTACACATGGCTATATTAATGCGATCTCTTTTTTTCCCTTCCATTGCTTTATGCACTTCCTCCTTTTAGGATGCTAAAGTAAGTCTTCTTTCAATGTTCATTCTTTCTATCCTCTATTACTATTCTATTTCTCTTTGCTTCTGTGGTAGTTGAATATTGACACCAAAAGACTGCTTAGGTTTCATGAACTATAGATTTTATATGTCTAATATTTGACCTTTTTCAACACATTATTACTATTATGTATTCATATAGCACTCACATCTTCATAGTCATATCACTAGTATAGCACTGTCAGTACATAGTCATGTCACTGACTGTCCTTATGCTGGATACACACGGTGCATTCGCGCACTCCATTTTCCCCTTGATTCCCGTCGATTCGTTTATTTCCAACATGTCCGATTTGGCTTTCGATGGATCGTTAGGTCGATTCGGCATACTTTGCATGCGAATCGACCTAACGATCCATCGAAATTCAAATCGGACATGTTGGAAATAAACGAATCGATGGGAATCGACGGGAAAATCGAGTTTTCAGAACGCACCGTGTGTATCCAGCATTAGAGGAGCTCACAATCTAATCCCTACCATAGTCATAGTATACATTCCTACATATTAATATATATTGACTGTATATAGCACTGACATCTTCTGCAGCACTTTACAGAGTACATAGTCATGTCAATGACTGTCCTCAGAGGAGGTCACAATCTAATCCCTACCATAGTCATAGTATTTCCTACATATTCCGACATCTTCTGCAGCACTTTACAGAGAACACAGTCCTGTCACGTTACTGACTATCCACAGGGGAGCTCCCAATCTAATCCCTCCTCCTGCTTATATGTTAAAGGGCAAATGTAGTGAGAGGTATATGGAGGCTGCCATATTGACTGACTTTTAAGCAATACTAGTTGCCTGGCTAGCTTGCTGATCCTCTGCCTCTAATACTATTAGCCATAGACCCTGAACAAGCATGCAGCAGATCAGGTGTTTCTGACAATATTGTCAGATCTGACAAGATTAGCTGCATGCTTGTTTCTGGAGTGATTCAGACACTATTATAGCCAAATAGACTAGCAGGGCTGCCAGGTAACTGGTATTGTTTAAAAGGAAATAAATATGGCAGCTTCCACATCCCTCTCACTAAAGTTATCCTCTAAGTCAACTCCGACTTGTGGCCATGTGTACTCAGCTATGGCATATGCAGAACTTTTTTTTTCTAATTTTTGAAGTGCAGACAAACAAAACTATTACATAAAAATGTTAGGCAACTAAAGCATTTTTTAACACAATCCGTTCATTTTAGGGGCTCTAAAGTAATTGGAGAAATTAAATAACTGGAAATAAAATGTTCATTACTAATATTTGGCTGAAAACCCTTTGTTGGCAATGACAGCAGTTATGGCATTAAAGGGACTCCGAGCAGTGCAAAAACTATGGAAAGATGCATATAATTTTAAAGCTCTCTTTCTCCTCTTTCTAATGATATATAATCCACCACCCTACGCCTTTTAGTTTTCGCTATTTTCGTGATTGAAATTGCTGCGGCCGCGATTTAACGCGAAAATAGAGAAAACTAAAAGGCGTAGGGCGACGATTTAGGGGTCGCCAGAAAGAGGAGAAAGAGAGCTTTAAAATGATATCCATCTTTCCATAGTTACATTGTATTACACAGGGCAAATTTTTCTCAAAGTCAGCAGCTGCATTCAGCAGAAAAAGTCGCCCTGTGTAATACAATGTAACTATGGAAAGATGGATATCATTTTAAAGCTCTCTTTCTCCTCTTTCTGGCGACCCCTAAATCGTCGCCCTACGCCTTTTAGTTTTCTCTATTTTCGCGATCAAAATCGCAGCTGTGGCAATTTCAATCGCGAAAATATCGAAAACTAAAAGGCGTAGGGCGGTTTATATATCATTGGAAAGAGGAGAAAGAGCGCTTTAAAATGATATTCATCTTTTCATAGTTTATGCACTGCTCGGAGTCACTTTAAATACCATCAACCTCATACTAGTATTGCTATCCTTGTTTCCTTGTTCAACTGTTTATCTACATATTTCAACCGAAGTATAAACTTTGTTTCTGCTATTCGTGTCTCTTTCTGTGATGTAAAGCCACCCTTCAGGGCAGTAACCTGCATATCATTTAAGCTGTGTCCTTGGGAACGAAAGTATGTAGGGACTGGAAGATCAGATTTGGTATTGTTAAAGCGGATCCGAGATGAAAAACTATAACAAGTAAATTGTCTATATATCTTATCTAAAGTTTAGATAGTTTACACAGCAAATCTAGCTGCAAACAGCTTCAACAGTATATTATTATTATTATTATTGATTTATAAAGCGTCAACATATTCCGTGGCGCTGTACAAAGTAAGAAACAAACATGGGGTACATAATAATACAGACAATGGTGTACATCAATATACAAAATACATAATTAGTGACAAAATACAAAGAATGATACAAAATACAAATTATAGAATTGGTAATGACAGTGATAAAATTAACATGATGAATAAAATGTATAATGGTTACCAAGACACAAAAGGGGGAGAGAGCCCTGCCCTTGCGGGCTTACAATCTAAAGGGAATGGTATATGATTATTTCATCCTGTGATACAATGAGGGCAGCCATGTTCTGTTTGTCACATTGGCACAGGCTGAGGGCTGGAGATGCTATCAGCTTGCCTGTGTGTAAATTCAGTCTCCTCTCCTCCTCCCTCCTCCCCTCTGCCTCTGAAATCTCTGGCTAGTAACCTCTTCCTCTTGCCCAGACTGAGCTCCCATGAGCCTTTGCTACAGTGCCAAGGCACTGTGAAAAGCTGTGGGCGAGGCTTGTTTCGTTTATAGGGAATTAGAGTATTAAAACAACATTTTTGGCTTGAGGAATGCCCTATAAAACTATATGAAAGGAACACAATTCTGCAATGAGTAAAAGTGTATCTCGGATCCACTTTCATAGTGTGACTGTGTGTGTTCATGTTTGTTCAGTTTCTTCCACGTAAATATATTTGGGGCATTTTGCACACGTGATCAGCTATGGTAGATTAGTACAATCACAGGTAAAGGTGCCTTGTACTCTGTATTCCTGTTGTGTGCCTTGTATTGATATCTTGTCAATGGAGTAGATGTGTTTACAGCTCAAATTTGGGACCAATTAGTTTACTATTGAATAAAAGTTTATACTGTACAAGAGACATGCCATTATTATAAAACGGGCTTTATCTTAAGATAAGGCGGATTAAGTCGTGTCACTACTTTAACCTCCCTGGTGGCGGTATGATTATTTCTGGATTTAAGGGTCTAAAAGCGGTACAGTCTTTTCACAAGCTTTTAGACCCTAAAGGTGGGTACACACGTCAGATAAAAGTCTTTGGAAAATGAAAGATCACAGATCAATTTAACCCCCTTTCATGTAGTATGAGAGCCATACCTTCACAGTCTATTCTATGGAGCTGAACTCCCCATCAGATAGAAATCTTTGCAA
Source organism: Hyperolius riggenbachi (assembly GCF_040937935.1). Classification (NCBI taxonomy): domain Eukaryota; kingdom Metazoa; phylum Chordata; class Amphibia; order Anura; family Hyperoliidae; genus Hyperolius; species Hyperolius riggenbachi. Next base: position 544,341,118 of record NC_090647.1, read on the forward strand.
GATGCTGCACACAAAGATGCTGTACACATGCAACAGATCAGTATCTGCAAAAGATCTGTTCCTGCAAAAGATCCATTCCTGCAAAATGCATTCATAGTCTATGACATCTGCAGATCCCATACACACCTTGTTTAAAGAGGAACTGTAACATGAAAAGATCCCCTGGGGGGTACTCACCTCGGGTGGGGGAAGCCTCCGGATCCTAATGAGGCTTCCCACGCCGTCCTCCATCCGTCAGGGGTCTCGCTGCAGCCCTCCGTGGAGTCCGGGCAGCGGTGACGTCATTATTTACCTTCCTGGCTCCTGCGCAGGCGCTCTGACGGCTGTCGGCTCCGAACTACACGGAAATACCCGATCGCCGTCGGGTCCGCTCTACTGCGCAGGCGCAAGTTTCCGGCGCCTGCGCAGTAGAGCGGACCCGAGTGAGATCGGGTATTTCCGTGTAGTTCGGAATGGAAAGCAGCTACAGCGCCCCCGCTGGAGCCAGCAAAGGTAAATATTGAAATGACAGTCGGCACAGTCGCCGGCTGTTCGGAGGGCTGCGGAGAGACCCCCGTGGGACAGAGGACGGCGTGGGAAGCCTCATTAGGATTCGGAGGCTTCCCCCACCCGAGGTGAGTACCCCCCAGGGGATCTTTTGAATGTTACAGAGTCTCTTTAAGGTCCACACTAGACACAGTTGCAGGACGGACACTGCAGTCCAGATCAGGGGAAGTACCCACCGTACTGCAAACTGATGAAAGTGCATCAGTTTTGCATCAGTTTCCGTTCAGTTTTTCCCTGACAGAAAACGTCTCTATCATTAGGAAGGAGAGGGAGGATTTTTTTGGGCCAATCATAAAGCTCAGGCTATCCGTTTTAACATCCGTTTTTTGCCTGTGGAGCTGGAGATGCGTTTTCTCATTGCTTTCTCTACCCCTGCGTGTATCCGTGGTCCTGATCCGTTGCGTGAAAATGCAGCAGATCCGGACCTTCCGTTCAGGTTTTGAAAACGGGTCCCCGCAAACGCAGACGGATCCGTTTTTTACTTGGGTGAGGCTGGCTGCTATTTTCAACATTAGTATCCGGGACTCCGTTTTTCATCCGGTTTGAAAAACGCAGCCACGGATACGTTTCCGGACCTAGTGTGGACTGGCTCTAATGGATATTCATCTGCAGATCAGACAATTATCTGCCGATCTGAAGATCCAACCTGGTGGATCTGATCTACAGATAATTGTCCGTTAAACAAGGTGTGTATGAGATCTGCAGATATCATAGACTATGAATGCATTTTGCAGGAACGGATCTTTTGGCAGGAACAGATCTTTTGCAGATACTGATCTTTTGTGTCTGTACAGCATCTGTGTGTGCAGCATCTTGCAAAGATTTCTGTCTGATGGGGAGTTCAGCTCCATAGAATAGACTGTGTAGGTATGGCTCTCATACTACATGGAAGGGGGTAAAATTGGTCTGTGATCTTTCATTTTCCAAAGACTTTTATCTGACGTGTGTACCCACCTTAAGGCTGCTTTCACAGTGGGACGTTACAGGCGTATGTTAGAGCAGCCTGTAACGCAGCCCACCGCACAGTAATGTAAAATCAATGGGCTGTTCACAGTGCCCACGTTGTGTTACAGTGTAACGCAGCACGTTCTATGAAAGTGCAGCATGACATGCGTTATGCACGGTTTTAGCCGCGTTAGACTGCTTGCACATGCTCAGTAATGTTGTTTTTTTTAAGGGGGGGGGGGGCGGAGAGGAGGCGGGGAGAGTCCGCTATTGTAGCCAGCCACATGGCTACTTAATATTCACTGCACGGCAGTGTTTACTTCCTGGAAGCTGCTGCTGATTGGCTGGTGGGACCACGTGATGCGGAGTGCTCCGATCACGTGGTCTCCGCAGCGCATAGGATACAAAAGGCGCACCAAGAGCTGCATAACGCAACTACAGGATCTTCTCAAAAAATTAGCATATTGTGATAAAGTTCATTATTTTTTGTAATGTACTGATAAACATTAGACTTTCATATATTTTAGATTCATAACACACAAGTGAAGTAGGTCAAAGCCTTTTATTGTTTTAACATTGATGATTTTGGCATACAGCTCATGAAAACCTAAAATTCCTATCTCAAAAAATTAGCATATCACGAAAAGGTTCTCTAAACGAGCTATTAACCTAATCATCTGAATCAACCAATTAACTCTAAACACCTGCAAAAGATTCCTGAGGCTTTTAAAACTCCCAGCCTGGTTCATTACTCAAAACCGCAATCATGGGTAAGACTGCCGACCTGACTGCTGTCCAGAAGGCCATCATTGACACTCTCAAGCAAGAGGGTAAGACACAGAAAGAAATTTCTGAATGAATAGGCTGTTCCCAGAGTGCTGTATCAACGCACCTCAGTGGGAAGTCTGTGGGAAGGAAAAAGTGTGGCAGAAAATGCTGCACAACGAGAAGAGGGGACCGGATCCTGAGGAAGATTGTGGAGAAGGACCGATTCCAGACCTTGGGGGACCTGCGGAAGCAGTGGACTGAGTCTGGAGTAGAAACATCCAGAGCCACCGTATACAGGGGTGTGCAGGAAATGGGCTACAGGTGCCACATTCCCCAGGTCAAGCCACTTTTGAACCAGAAACAGCGGCAGAAGCGCCTGACCTGGGCTACAGAGAAGCAGCACTGGACTGTTGCTCAGTGGTCCAAAGTACTTTTTTCAGATGAAAGCAACATTTGCACGTCATTCGGAGATCAAGGTGCCAGAGTCTGGAGAAAGACTGGGGAGAGGGAAATGCCAAAATGCCTGAAGTCCAGTGTCAAGTACAGGTCAGGCGTTTCTGCCGCTGTTTCTGGTTCAAAAGTGGCTTTATCTGGGGAATGAGGCACCTGTAGCCTATTTCCTGTACATGCCTGTACACGGTGGCTCTGGATGTTTCTACTCCAGACTCAGTCTGGAATCGGTCCATCTCTCCAATCTTCCTCAGGGTCCGGTCACCTCTTCTCGTTGTGCAGCGTTTTCTGCCACATTTTTTCCTTCCCACAGACTTACCACTGAGGTGCCTTGATACAGCATTCTGGGAACAACCTATTCGTTCAGAAATTTCTTTCTGTGTCTTACTCTCTTGCTTGAGGGTGTCAATGATGGCCTTCTGGACAGCAGTCAGGTCGGCAGTCTTACCCATGATTGCGGTTTTGAGTAATGAACCAGGCTGGGAGTTTTAAAAGCCTCAGGAATCTTTTGCAGGTGTTTAGAGTTAATTGGTTGATTCAGATGATTAGGTTAATAGCTCGTTTAGAGAACCTTTTCATGATATGCTAATTTTTTGAGATAGGAATTTGGGGTTTTCATGAGCTGTATGCCAAAATCATCAATGTTAAAACAATAAAATGCTTTGAACTACTTCAGTTGTGTGTAATGAATCTAAAATATATGAAAGTCTAATGTTTATCAGTACATTACAGAAAATAATGAACTTTATCACAATATGCTAATTTTTTTAGAAGATCCTGTATATGTAGCGTCCTCCTCCAACACCAGCAGGCGTTGCGTTAGGGGCACGTTATGCGACCTATAACATCCCCTAAAACACAACGTCCTGGTGGGAAAGGGGCCTAAAAGCAGGAAAACAAATCTTACTGCAGTGAGATCTGTGGCAGCCCTGTACTTGCCTGTCTGGGATCCAACACGGCTATTCCAGCGCAGGAGACTTGGGCGCAGCCGGCGCCACATAGGCCAGTAATAAGAATGACTGCTATAGTGGCGCACAGGGAGTAACTTTGGCGCCGCCGGAAGACGGAGCTGAAGTTACTTTTTAAACACTGTAATTCGGCCTCAAGCAATTGCTGGAAGCTGAATTATTTCATTCCCCTCTATCCGCGTGGACCTGGAGGGGGAATAGTATTTAACGCTGCCGGGAACTTGTGCAGAAGCACAAGTCTCCCAGAGGCGATTTCTCTCGTACGCCTCTGGGATCTCCGGCGCTGCAATTCTCCCTCTGTCCTCTGGGTGGCACTGTATCTCTATAGTGAGATTGCCATCTGTTGTCTTGATGACAACCGGCGATCTCAAGTGAGGGATCCGGAGCCTCCGAAAATCGGAAGAAGAATGGCTGCCAGCATCTGGATCCTGGGGCAGGGGAATTGAAACGCTACACATGCTGCACTGTGTTCCTTTACCTCCCGGTGGCCACCCCGCGTCAGGCTCGGGACAATCGCTCCTGGCTTCTTCTTTTTCATGCCGAGCCTGACTCGGGGCTACCACCAAGGAGGTTAAAGATAGTGTGCTGGTTGAGGGCTCTGCCTCTGACACAGGAGACCAGGGTTCAAATCTCAGCTCTCGACCTTGGGCAAGACTCCATTCCTATAGAGCACACCCTTACTGGCTGCAGCTCTAGAGCTTTGAGTCTGCCAGGAGAAAAGCGTGATATAAATGTTCTGTGTCTTGTAGTGGAAAAAATATATAAAGTCTGCTGAGATGGTCTAAATTACATAGAGCCTATTAGCCCAATATCTGTCATTTTACCAATTTACTACTAACGGCTTTGTCTCGGCACTCAAATCACAGCGGCTCCCTTTTTACAAGTATGTGGAAAAGCTCCCATCCGCTTCTCCCATCGGCTTCCTGAAATCTGTAAACAGAAGCGGCAGAATTCCTCTGCAGTATCTGCAGGCTGAGATCCGGCAGTACGCCATCTGCAGGCTGGGATTCCGGCAGTACGCCATCTGCAGGCTGAGATCCGGCAGTACGCCATCTGCAGGCTGAGATCCGGCAGTACGCCATCTGCAGGCTGAGATCCGGCAGTACGCCATCTGCAGGCTGAGATCCGGCAGTACGCCATCTGCAGGCTGAGATCCGGCAGTACGCCATCTGCAGGCTGAGATCCGGCAGTACGCCATCTGCAGGCTGAGATCCGGCAGTACGCCATCTGCAGGCTGAGATCCGGCAGTACGCCATCTGCAGGCTGAGATCCGGCAGTACGCCATCTGCAGGCTGAGATCCGGCAGTACGCCATCTGCAGGCTAACGCTAAGGCCAGGTTCACAGTGGTCTATTATATAACTCAGGTGTTATGACTGTGAACTGCAATGGAGACTGGCCTTAGACTTTAAAGAGTAACTTTAGGCATAAGATTTAAAATCAAATCTCTATAATAAGCTGTTCTACAAGTAAAATAGGTGCTAACCAGACCATATAAAAGTTTAAAATCAATCTCACCTTTTTGCTAATTGGTAGTTTTCTCATGCCATTTCTCATGGGCAGCACGGTGGCGTAGTGGTTAGCTCTCTCACCTTGCAGCGCTGGGTCCCTGGTTCGAATCCCAGCCAGGGCACTATCTGCAAAGAGTTTGTATGTTCTCTCCGTGTCTGTGTGGGTTTCCTCCGGGCACTCCGGTTTCCTCCCACATTCCAGGTGTGTTTAGCTTCTAAGGGTACAATGGTTAATTTGCATATATTCAGCAGTGGTGCTCTGGGAGACATCTCGAGCTCACTCCAACCTGAATTATCGCAAATTCTTTCTGTTTTAGGAAAGCAAATTTTTGTTTGTCTTAACATCTTAGTAAGGGGGCTTTTAGGACCATTGTAGTCCCTTACACACTCCAATGAGTTCTGGGTCACCATGAGCTTGCTGGTTAGTCTGTACCTCTCGGTTTACAAGCCCTACTCCATAGAGCCAGATTAATCCATGCCATGCACTGATGAGGATCAAACAATCTGAAACAGTCTGTATGCATGTTGGATTATTATGGCTCTGTACAATTTAACAAGCTGACACATCATTGCATTCCAGCGGTTCTGGAGGTGTGTTTAGCTTCTAAGGGTACAATGGTTAATTTGCATATATTCAGCAGTGGTGCTCTGGGAGACATCTCGAGCTCACTCCAACCTGAATTATCGCAAATTCTTTCTGTTTTAGGAAAGCAAATTTTTGTTTGTCTTAACATCTTAGTAAGGGGGCTTTTAGGACCATTGTAGTCCCTTACACACTCCAATGAGTTCTGGGTCACCATGAGCTTGCTGGTTAGTCTGTACCTCTCGGTTTACAAGCCCTACTCCATAGAGCCAGATTAATCCATGCCATGCACTGATGAGGATCAAACAATCTGAAACAGTCTGTATGCATGTTGGATTATTATGGCTCTGTACAATTTAACAAGCTGACACATCATTGCATTCCAGCGGTTCTGGAGGTGTGTTTAGCTTCTAAGGGTACAATGGTTAATTTGCATATATTCAGCAGTGGTGCTCTGGGAGACATCTCGAGCTCACTCCAACCTGAATTATCGCAAATTCTTTCTGTTTTAGGAAAGCAAATTTTTGTTTGTCTTAACATCTTAGTAAGGGGGCTTTTAGGACCATTGTAGTCCCTTACACACTCCAATGAGTTCTGGGTCACCATGAGCTTGCTGGTTAGTCTGTACAAAAAACATACGGATAAGTTAATTGGCTCCCCCTGAAATTGGCCCTAGACTACAGTACTTACACTACATAATATATAGACATAATGGCAATGGTAGGGATTAGATTGTGAGCTCCTTTGAGGGACAGTTAGTGACAAGATATATATATATACATTGTACAGCGCTGCGTAATATGTCGGCGCTATATAAATACTAAATAATAATAATAATAATGCCCCCTGGCTCTAATGTAGTACACTGAGTCACAGACGCAAAAGAGAAAAGACGTCACATGCAAATTTAGCCTTGATTGGCTGAAGTCTCTGTCAATCCCATCACAGCCAGCTGCTAGGGCGCAGGAAGGGGGGGCCAGAAGCTGTTCCCATGTCAGGGTCCTCAGCCCCCCTCCTGCCTCATCTCCCCCACCCCCTCCCCTGCATGCCCCCTCGGTGTCCCCTCTCTCCTCCCCGCACTATTAGAGCGGGGAGGGATAAAAGCAGCGCACACAGACTCACCTACTAATGGTTCCAGGCGCTGGTGTTCCCATCTATAATCTCTGCACTACTGCCTGTGGTAGTGTAGAGATTATGGACTGGAACTTCAGTGCTTGGAACCATTAGTAGGTGAGTCTGTCTGCACTGTCTTTATCCCTCCCCGCTCTGCTCTGTGATAGTACGGGGAGGAGAGGGGATGCCAGGGGGAATAGTTTAGCATATGGGACCCAAGATGGCCCCTACCAGGCACAGAATTCACTGGATTTTTTGAATGTTGTAAAAACAGAATGAAAATGTGGACAGCTCAATTCATCTGTTAAAGGGGCACTGCAGCGAAAAACTGTAAAATATGTGCAAACATATCAAAATAAGCAGTACATTTTTTCCAGAGTAAAATGAGCCATAAATTACTTTTTTCCTATAATGCTGTCACTTACAGTAGGCAGTAGAAATCTGACAGAAGTGACGGTTTGAACTAGTCCATCTCTTCATAGGCGATTCTCAGCAAGGCGTTTATTCTTTATAAAGATATTTCTCGAAAAAGGATTTAAACAATGATGCTGGCCAGCCTCCCTGCTCACTACACAGTTTTTTGGCAGTTGGACTGAGCAACTGCCATTCACTAAGTGCTTTTGAAAATAAATATATCCCTGAGAATCCCCTATAAAGAGATGGACTAGTCCAAAACCTGTCACTTCTGTCAGATTTCAACAACCTACTGTAAGTGACGGCAACATCGGAGAAAAGTAATTTATGGCTCATTTTACTCTGGAAAAAAAGAAAATGTACTTATTTGTATATTAGTAGCAGTAGGGTATTGTACCGTGTTAGCCATTAGTAAAAGCAAGACATTTTAAATGGTATCATCCTGATTTAAAACTTCTTGCTTTCATTTGTATATGTTTGCACATATTTTACATTTTACAGTTTTTCGCTGTAGTGCCCCTTTCAGTAAGTAGAGCAAGTAATGATCTACTTGCTAATGTGCTTTTTTTTTTTTTCCAATGCATTGTATGGCTAAAGGCCGGGCGGATCGCTCAAACTGTCTTATCACGCGAACGACAGTCTGTACACACGCCCGATTTGGCGTGAGGACGACTGAGCGACGGGACGTTCAAACGACCCGTCGTTCGGAAAAATCTGACGTCTGTATGGGCCTTAACAGTTGCTCTTTAACCTCCTTGCCGGTTTTCCCGACCTGAGCTCGGGGTAGAAAAAAGCAGCTGCTATCGGTGATCCCGAGCTCAGGTCGGGGTATGCATTGCAGAGCTTTATCTTAGGTTTTGGAGTCCCGCGCGCGATCTCGCTGCGCAGCGGGACTCCAGCCTCTCTCCCCGGCAGTGTGGGGTCTTTCCCTGGCCGCCGGGATCCCCCATGTCCCCGCTATTCTTCCGGGGACCCGGCAGCCAGTTGGAGCAGCGCAGCCGTGGTGGTGGCAGCAGAGCGGTGGTGGCAGCGTGATGTAATCGGGGGCGGGGCTAACATTGAAAACGAACTTCTCTATATTAGAGAAATATAGAGAAGTTCGTTTATATGTATATTAGCGCCATCTTGTGGGCAAAGAGAAAACTGCAGCCCAGGAGCCCAGGAAGGTAATTTTTTTTTAATTTTGCTGCAGATCTCCCTGCCAGAATGATTTTTTTCCAGGTTTTAGGGTCTGAAAGTGTGAAAAAAAATTGCACCGCTTTTAGACCCTAAAATCTGGAAAGAATCAGACCGCCAAGGAGGTTAATACAAAGCCCGCATGCAGTGAGTTAGGATAACGCGATCTGTTGCTGTGAACAGGCCCATAGTCTTCTATGGGCAGTGAGTTGACCGGCAAAATTATTCTGCATCGCAACTGACCACAGTGAACAGGGCCTAAACGCCTAATTCCCACTGATTTAACAGTAGAGATTTAGATTCTTTTTGCTTGTTTTATCTTCCTTAATAAAAGGCAGGCTCATAGAATGGAGTTGACGTTATCGTATTGTCACGTTTGTGCTTGGAACACAATTGACTCTCTTGTACAGTAATAGCTAGTCTCCCGTTACTTTATGCGCACAGTATCATTAATCCCAATATAAACGCAGACAGTGCTATTATTTGCTCGCAATAAGACACAATTAGTGGCGGGTTAGACCGCGGAGATTGCGATTTATCATACTCTGTGGCGCGGGCTCTTATTTGTTGTGTACAATAAATCCCTGGATCAGCTTATTGGCGTCAGGAGAAACTTGTTACGGTTTGTTTCTGCCATATATTGTCATTGCGGTAAAAAAAAATGTAGTGCATTTGCATGTTTTTTTGTTATTTGCACCCCGGACCACGTTGGTGTGGGTTTGCTCACCTTTATGTGCATATTAAAGGAACACTATGAAACCAAGTGTTCTAAAATGACAATGTACAAGTAATGTCTAAGTAGCTGTGTAAACATTTTCCTACTTTTCATGTCAAATATCAGAGGCAAAAGCTTTAATTCATTGTGTGTAGTATTTAGCTCTGTTGGAACAAAACTATTGGACCAAACCTCAAAAGGGGTGTCTGCTTCAACGCACAGCCAGTGTTGTTTTTTTGCATATCAAACTACAGAGTATTTTTCTCTGAAAGCAAAAAAAAGTATGATACACAGTGGTGTCACAATTACAAATGTTTATGAAAAGTTACATTTCCTCTGCTCTCTTCAGACACTTCATTCATTCAGAGACACATGACTTTCTCTCACACACACAGGATTAACAGATGCACCGTGAGGGAATTCCCCCTTCCCTCATGGCTCACTCTGCTGTCAGATTAGAGCAGACTGCTGTCAGTTTAGAGTGAAAGGAATTTGATGCGGTAAATAAAAGCGATAAGCAAGGGAATTGTATACATCATTATTTACCAGCACGTTAAGAACTCTCTTAATCCCAGGTTAAAATGTTAATGGTTAGTGTTACTTTAAATACTGATTGTGATTCTGTTCTGTTTGCTGTTTAGGGGATATTGAAAACAATATGCAATATAATGCATGTTAATGTTTTTTTTAATATGCTTCCATTGACTATATTGTAAAGACAAAGTGCAGCATGCTGTGCAATACCTTTTCTTCTCTCTTTTTTTTTTTTTTTTTTTGAGGGGGAAAGGGGGCGAGGGGTTAGGGGGAGGAAACTCAGCGCATAAGAACAATATAATGGGCTCCTCTGGGAAAATGCAGAACAGGCATATGGCCACCTTAACCACTTGCCGACCGCACACTCATAACGTGCGTCGGCAAAGTGGCAGCTGCAGGACCAGCGACGCAGTACTGCGTCGCCAGCTGCAGCCTAATTAATCAGGAAGCAGCCGCTCGTACGAGCGGCTGCTTCCTGTCAAATCACGGCGGGGGGCTCCGTGAATAGCCTGCGGGCCGCCGATGGCGGCTCACAGGCTAGATGTAAACACAAGCGGAAATAATCCGCTTTGTTTACATTTGTACGGCGCTGCCGTAAGGCAGATCGGCGATCCCCGGCCAATCAGCGGCCGGGGATCGCCGCCATGTGACGGGACGTCCTGTCACTGGCTGCACAGGACGGATAGCGTCCTGTGCAGCCCGGATCTCCAGGGGAGGCAGCAGGTAGGAGAGGGAGGGGGGAATTTCGCCGCGGAGGGGGGCTTTGAGGTGCCCCCCCCCCCGCCACCCACAGCAGGCAGGAGAGATCAGACCCCCCCAGCACATCATCCCCATAGGGGGGAAAAAAGGGGGGCAATCTGATCTCCCTGCCTGCACCCTGATCTGTGCTGGGGGCTGCAGAGCCCACCCAGCACAGATCAATCAAACCAGCGCTGGTCCTTAAGGGGGGGTAAAGGGTGGGTCCTCAAGTGGTTAAAGGATACATCCGGCAATTTAAAAAAAAAGTTACTTACCTGGGGCTTCGTCCAGCTCCTAGAAGTCTGTTAGGTCCCACAGCGCAGTTCCAGTCTGAATCAGGCCTCAGCTCTCCCCTCTGTACGTTCGTAACCCATGGTGGCCATTTCGGAACCTTCTGCACATGCGTGGGCTTACCTCCAGTGATCGCGCTCCTATTGCAGGTAGCGCTCTGCGCTGGTGCAGTTCAGAGGGTCAGGAGCGTGACCACGAGAGGTGCGTGCCAGCGCATGCACAGAAGATCCCTATCTAGGCTGTCTAGCGGAAGATCAAGGCAGCGTGGGAAGATGGAGAGAGACCGATCAGCCTGAAGAGGGCTGGAGAAAGCCTCAGGTGTGTATACATTTTTTAAATTTTAATCACCTCAGGTTTACTTAACCTCCCTGGCGGTCTATTAAAACTGCCAGGATGACGGCGCAGCACTTTTTTTTTATTATTATTATTATTATTTTTTTAATCATGTAGCTAGCCTAGCGCTAGCTACATGATAGCCGCTGTGCAGTGGCATCCCCCCACCCCTTCTGATCTCCGGCAATCAGAGCAAACAGGAAATCCCGTTCAGAACGGGATTTCCTGTTTGGCTTCCCCCGTCGCCATGGTGACGATCGGGATGACGTCATCAACGGCATGGCGTCTGGGGGAGTCCCGATCCACCCCTTAGCGCAGCCTGGCAGTGATTGGCCAGGCTGCGCAAGGGGACTGGGGGAGCCCTCTAACACGGCCAATCAGCACAAAGTGGCGGCAATCGGCTTGTACACGCAGCTAGCAAAGTGCTAGCTGCATGTAACAAAGCAAAAGTGTGCAAATCGGCACACCAGGGGCTGAGAAATCCTCCGGCGGCTTGGTTAAACCACCTCCCTACCCTTGTTATTTTCCAGGTTCAGCTCAGCTTTGATTACTTTGGCAATAACGTTATCAATAATTATCACAACTAAATGATCTATATATTGTTTTTTTTTCAGAACAAATTAGGCTTTTTGTGGCTGATATTTGTTTTTAGTAATTACCTTATTTTCTATGCATTTAAAAAGTGGAAAAAGTACACAATTTATCCATTTTCATACATTATAGCTTTAATGTAAACAGTTCTATTGTACATTAAACCCACACATTTTATTTTTCTATCTCTCCTCTTTATTTAAACAGTTCATTTGTTTTGATAATGTATTAGAAGTAACAATTAAGTAATGTATACAATCTGCTACTGTCTGCTCCTGGAATGTGCATTTTAAACTTATTTACTAATTAACTCTGCCATTAAATTCCCTGGGAGGAGGAGAGGGGTTTGCTGTACTTCCTTTCGGGATGTTATCCGGTCAGAGATAAAGTGTTATCTAAGATTTTGTAGGTAGGAGAGTGCAGAGACTTATTTTCACGTCATAGGGGAAGGAAGTGGTTAAGTCCGACTTCCTTACCAAGCTGTGGAGGAGGCAAAATACATAGCTTCTTTAACTGGTTCAGGACTGCCTATAGTAAAAACGATGCCGCAGTTGTGGCAGCCTAAGCCTGATGCGGCATAGTTGTAAAGCCAGCGGCTCCCAAGCTCGGGAAGCAATAGCACGCCCCCGCCAGCACAGATCTCCGCTGTCTAAAGACAGTGGAGTTCCGTACATTGGTTAGGAGCAGTTTTCATTTGCTCCTGATCACCTGATCTCTGTGAGCCAATCATAGTGATCAGGAACTAAAAAAGGGACCAGAGGCTTTGGTCCGAAATGAGTTCACAAACACAAGCGTATGAATAGCCTGTCTTCTCCACAGGAAAGCCATGACCACTCCTAGAATATTGTACAGCAGAAGGAAGTGGCAGCACTTTCAGACAGGCTGTACCCGAATTAACTATTTGCAAAGATGTGCAAAGCTCCACAATATGGACAAAATTACACAACATGCATTAAAAACAGGTACAACAAAGAAGGGTGTTAGCTTCAGTATAAATATATGCAGAGATTATTCCCTACTAGACTTCCCCACGGCTTTGACGGGCCCTCAGGGGGGAAGACCTACCGCTAGTCTAACAATAAAAACATAATTTTTTAACCTAGTGCTGCTAATCATAAATGGTATACACATTTCTTCAAACCGACATCAAACAAGTGACAGCACTCCAGGCTGCAAACTGAAATGTAAACCAACATAGGCATGCAGAACCCCACGGGGGCGAAATACATGCCTTGAATGCAAAATATGTACTATTTCCTAATCTAAAAATTTGAATGCAGGTTGAAGCACATGAATGCAGCTAGCCAAATAGTATACTTGCATTAATTTTGTACAGCAGGAGGAAGTGGCAGCGCTTTCAGACAGAGGCTGTACCCGAATTAGCTATTTGCAAAGATGTGCAGAGTTCCACAATATGGACACAACATTACACATTACACAACATGCATTCACAACAGGCATGTATTTAGTCCCTGTGGGGCTCTCCATGCCTCTGTTGGCTTATATTTCAATTTGCAGCCTGGAGCGCTGTCACTTGTTTGATGTCCACTCCTAGAATTTAACAGACACGACTGTTCCTGACTGTTTGTGTCGTTTCATTTCCTCTGTGTTGCAAGCCGTGTGAGATATTGCAGACACTCTCCTTACGTTCCGGAACTGACATTGTCTTATCTTGTGTTTCCTCCACAGGAAGCAGAGACACCGAGGAGCGTGCTGGAAGAGATTGGACTGACATAAACCTCCCCTCCCGCCAGCGATCCTTCTCTCGTCCCATCAATGTTCAATGCCTTCACCTCAGTGTTAAACTAATAGTGTAAAATGCTGTCTGTCAGTATTAATGTACTGCTAAGCTGCTTTAGTTGAATCCTCCAATGAAAAAAAATGAAACTTAAAGGGAACCTGAAGTGAAAGGTATATAGATGCTTCCATATGTATTTCATTTTTAACAATACCAGTTGCCTGGCAACCCTGCTGAACTCTTTGGCCTCAGTAGCGGCTGAATACCACCAGAAACAAGCATGCAGCTAATCTTGTCAGATTTTAGTCAGAAACTTCTGATCTGCTGCATGCTTGATCAGGGACTATGACTACAAGTATTAGAGGCAAAGGATCAGCAGGAAATAAATATGGCCGCCTCTATATATATCTCGCTTCCGGTTCCTTTTAACTCCATATAATCAGAGCACAGTGACTAAGAAACATATGAAGGGACTGCATTTTACTGTATCCACAGCAAATTTCAAGAAAAAGATTTATTTTGTTTTCTTCTTAGCATAAGGGAAATTGGTATGAGGGAATTTACATTGATTGCACATCTCGCTCAGACACTGCCTCTAAATTTAGATCGAAGTGTTATCTATGACTAATGGCGATAGGAAGGTAAATCTGAGGAAAACAAAACATTCGTCTGATAACCAAAGACTGTGCCCTTTTTTTCATGTCTGCCCATTTAATACATAAAGGGAATTGTTTACCACTGATGTACTGTTTTTTTCTTTTAATTTATCCTTCAAATAAAACCAAAGAAAGCGTGTGATGATCTGAGGCAAAGGCTGATGGGAAAATTCCCTCAGTGGCTTTGACAACTAAGGCCGCCATCACACAGGATAGCTTCAAAGGGGCGGCCTAAGAGAACGGAGCAGGCAGATCTAATGCCGTGTGAACGATAAATCTGCGGCCAGCGTCACGCGGGCTGAAAATGACTCGGCCTAGTCTTTTATTTGTTTGGATTAAACTTTTTTGATGTGTGGCATGCAGAAATAAGCGATTTTTCCACCCGCATAATCCCCTCATTCATATGAAAGGAAAGCGGAGGTTTCAGTGGATTGTATCGCTTAGGCCAGAAAGTAGAACTTTGCCTTCCTTAAATGGACCGAAAGTCAATCCGAAATGTCTGGCTATATCACATTGCAGCACAAACAAGTGTTGCAATTGTTCATTTAGAAAAACAGATGATGGGGGGGGGGGGGTTAGGCACCACTGAGAGGGTGGGGGGGGTTGTCTTAGGGTTAGGCATCGATAGAGGGAGGGTTCTGTGTGAGAGTAGGGTTAGGTTAGTGATTTTACTAAAGTGTGCCTTGGGCTCCCTCACTGTCCTCCCAGGTTGTTCCGTTGTCCTGTGGTCAGCTGCAGTAAATTGGTCTGTCGTGCATGCGTGTCCCCGCCTACAAACCACCATCACACTCCCAGCGACAGGAACATGATAGAGGCAGGCGCGGCCAGGCCGTAGCTACTGGCCAGTTTACTGCAGTTGACCATGGGACAACAGCAACTCGGGAGAACAGTGAGGGAGCCCATGGCCTGCATAGTGCTGGAGGAAGCCCTAGGTAAGTATAAATGATTCTGTTTCCAACATCTCAGGTTTCCTTTGCGTAGAAGAATGTCTGTAATTTTACCGATATTCTACTGGCGTCTATCTCTGGCTCCCTTTTTACCGGGCACCTTTTTACCTGTACGCCAGTGAACAGTAACAGGGCCTCCACTCGAGCTTTGGGGTCATTTACAAACAATTTGGTGCAAGAGGAGCACCGACCTCGACATTCTAACAACTATTCTGTCTCCGTCAGTTGCCCACAAATGAAAGCCTCTCAGCCGGTTACCTGGAAATAATGGGGTCAAGTGACAAGAAAAAAAAATCAGAGGATTTTTTTAAATAATAGCTTTTTACTACATTAGCTCAGGGGCTCGTTTTTTAAACTTGTTCTTTTGTTAAACTCAAGCCATGAAGGTGAAGATACAATAATAAACTAGACAGGAAGATGGGGCCATTAAAAAAACCTTCCTTTCTCAGGAGGTGAAAGGTATAATTCAATCTTTCCTTTCATTGATTTGAACCGACCTCAAAATAAATTGCAGTTTGTGAGGTAAGGCATGTGGAGACTTTTAAAGGGCATTTTATATATATAAAAAAGCCCAAAGTCTCCAATTTAATTCTAAAAGTTTGAAGATGGAAAATACTTTATACCAGATTTAAAGGACAACTGCAACCCCCCCCCCCCCCCCCTCCAAAAAAAAGTTAGATACAGTACTCACCGTAGAGGAGGGAGGGCTCTGTATCTTTTAGATCCTTCCCATTTCTCTCTGTGTCACCTCATTCCGCCATGCCCCAATGTGTCCCGCTCCCCCTCCATTCCAGCCTCCGACTCTAATGTAGAAGAGGCCTTCAAGTCTCCTTGGTGGGCCATGGAAGTACTCAGGTTATTGAGTACTTCCGAAGAGGAGTGGCTCTATACTGCATAGTACAAGAACGGACTCTTCTTCGGAGATACTTGGAGACAATTGTACTTCCAAGGAGACCTGAAGATGCAGCCAGTGAGAGATGTGAACTGAGGCTGGATGTGGAAAGAGGGGATGCAGAAAGGAATCGGAAGGCTCTAGTCATCCCGAGTCTTCCCTCCTCTTAGGTGAGTATGTAACTTTTGTTGTCCTTCAAGATTCTTGATACCACATTTTTGTAAAGCTTTTCACCTATTAACTGAAGTGAACCTGTAGAGGGAAAAGTAGATGTTCCCCTCACCTGGAAATCTTCTCCCCAGCAAGGCTCCCAATGGTCTCTTACTAGCGCAGGCGGATCACTAGCCGTTAACCCATCAGCACCAAGGTCACCTTTAGGTGCCCATACATAAGATGACGTATGGGCAAATAAACCAAGAGACAGATTTCTCCCTGACTGAATCTGATCAGAGAGAGATCCATTGGCTGTCCATACACCACAGGCCGATTCCCGATCACTTTCAGCATGAAATCGGCCTTGTGATGCCTCATCCACTGCCTCGTTGCCCCTAGCGCTGTCTCTCCTAATGTACAATGTGCCCCATGCAGTAAACTTTACCTGTCAGTGTCCGCCACTGGCTCCGGTCTCTGTCCTCTGTCCACAAACACACGCGCCCCATGTGCTTGCCGCCATAACATAGGCATGTGTGTGACATCACACACACACCCACGGATAAGCCTGTAACCACGTGGGGCGCGTGTATACTTCTGAGTGGCCAAAGCATACTATGAATTACTGCAGTGCAATGCCATACTGTGTTATTAGGCTTCTTGGGGGGATTGTGTTAGCTTAGGACTCCTACTCCTGCATCTAGCAGGGATTCCCCAAAACCTGTTTGAGGTTTTCTGAGTACAGAGATCTGCTTTGACAAATTTGTTCAACAGCTCCACCTCTGGTGAAATCTTGAGGCCTTCATAGAGATGAACTTCAATTCTGACTTCCCATGTAAAATTTCCACCGATTTGCAAATATGCCAATTAGCTCAGTAGCTGGTGGTCCATTATCCAGCTTTTTACTAGTTACACAGGCAAACACCGGGCTTGAAAGGTTCAATGTTCAACTAAATAGAAAATCCAACTTGAAATGCCTCTTGTATCCTCCTGTGTGATACCAGATCAGGTCATCACTAAAAAACAAAAGGTAGGGTTGACCACCTGAGAACTTCCAGCTTTGAGGACTCATCAGTAGTGGTGACTCCAGTATTTATACACACACACTTCTATCTGCCCATTATTTCTCCAGGGGAAGGTGTGACGATAGCATCTGTAAATTCTCTAAACTCTTTGAAACGATGTGTCATATTAAATACGTACTGAGCTCTCCATGATCCCTCTTTCCCCGTTCCACTATGTGGACAATCTGAAGACCAGAGAAGGTCAATGACGGGATCATTTTTTTCTTGCATGCAAATGTAAAGCTAATTGGAGTCAGCTTGGCAATTGGACCAACCCAATGCACCTTTTGTCAGTTTTGGATTGGCCCATTTCCAAACTGCATAAAATTTGCATACAAGTTCATTTTTATTTTTAGCTCTTCTCATTGACCCTCCCTAATTACAACCTAGAAGATGGAGTTAGAGCTTAAATTTCAGAAACTTTAGTCCTGAATGATAACAAAAATGATGAACGGTGTGACTTGATTTAAAGGGCATTAAAACAAAAGGTTTGTGACCTTCCGCCAAGAAAATAGCTGTGACTTCAAAAAGTTTCTTCTCATGAATGTAAACTGAATTAAAAAACAAACGAACTGGATCAGTGGTGCATAAATGGAAAGAATTGTAGGTAATAAAAAAAATCCATCCGTAACATTTAATAAGTGGATAGCAGAGTGGCACACTTGTGTGGGAGGGGCTTTAGTGGGGTAAAGTGTAAATGCTGAATACAAGTGAAAGTATACATGTTTTAAGATACTCTTCAGGAGAAACCCCCCCCCCCCTCCCCCAGTTTATGGATCTGACTTGGTTTTAAACAACTACACTCTTTGGGAAGTGAATGTTGTTTCACGAAACACCTCCAGGAATAGGAAACGTGTCAAGGATTAGGTTTTCAATGCTAATAATCTAACAGATGCTTTGAGAGTTCTTCTATGGTTATGCAGTAGCCATACAACAAAAAGTCCACCTGTTTATTCAGATATTGTATACATTGGTCTGTATTTAGTGTTTCCTCCCAGTGCATATTTTTGGACAGCCCTTTAGGGCTCTGTATATATTTTTATTTGGTGTTTGTAGACCTGTAGTTGAAGCAATTGGCTTTTTTTTTTTTCTTTTCTTTTTAAACGGATGTGACTAAAAGTGTTTGTATCTTACCTTGTAATACACTTTGTAATATACTTTGACTCCACTGAAGTCCCTCCCATTTCCGGGCCTCTCTGTTCTCCATTGAGGGTGATGTACTTACCTGTGCGACTATTCAGAAAACTGTAAACTGTTTATAAAACTTGAGATTAGTAAAACTCCGAGGGAACAATTTTACTTGTACGCCGTCTTCCAATCATTTTGAAAAATGTGACGAGGGACCTGTTGCTGTTTGAGAACAGCCTTCAGAAGCTGGAGATCAGAGGCTGTCACGAGTTGCAAATAATTTGGCACTAGTCTAGGGACCCAGCAGGAAATCTCATGGGGAAATTTGGCTAACGTGATTGGATGGACGGCTCCCTCTCGAACTGCTAGGTTGCTGTAAACTGCGCCCACACTATTCAGCCAATCACAACGCTTTGTGCTATAGTGGTGCTGTGATTGGAGAACTGTTTCCTGCTTTGTCCACTAAACTTGACTAGCGCCAATAATTCCATATTGCGTGCCACTTAAAAGTGGGCCAATCCAATGCACTTTCTGCTGATTTCCACTGGCCCACTTCTAAGCTGCACACACTCTGGACTTATTACCCGTCGTTGAGGCCTCTGTCACTTCTCCATCGGTGGTCAGGTCCCTGGA
The DNA here is from genome assembly GCF_040937935.1 of Hyperolius riggenbachi. Taxonomy (NCBI): domain Eukaryota; kingdom Metazoa; phylum Chordata; class Amphibia; order Anura; family Hyperoliidae; genus Hyperolius; species Hyperolius riggenbachi. The sequence continues at coordinate 544,360,000 of NC_090647.1, forward strand.
GATGCAGGTGGTGGTTTCCATGTGCTGTTGTTTAAGCCGTGTATTTGTTTATACTTTGACTGTTACATGCTGTACATTTCATTCACTTGAACAAGCATGGCGTGTGTTTGCTGTACAGTAACATATTGTCTCCGATGCTACAGCACGGCCAAGGAACTCAGGCTGTGGCATCTTATAAGCCATATGCTAACAGCAGACATCTCATTCTCTATTGTTTACTGTGGGTAGATCACACTTCCAAGGACTGGCCACGGAACCTGAGCAGCCAGGCAGGTCTTCAGGTAGATCATCTATGGATCTATAAGGGAATGTGGCTGTGAGTAATTGGCTCAGTTGTGAAGGATGTATTATAAATGAAGCACAACTATGGAGTGGTTTGGCTCTTGGCAGACTCCAGTTTGCACTCTGATTGGCTGGTAGGAGAATCCAATCACAGCTTCATCTGCACCTGACAATGTTACAGATTACTCCTGTGCTGGCTCAAGCTCTGGGGCTCTTTAGCATTTATTTGTACCCAGCCTATGACTGTATGGAGAATAGTGTGCTAGCTCTATGCTCCAAACATTTAAAGGATACCCGAGGTGACATGATGAGATAGACATGTGTATGTACAGTGCCTAGCACACAAATAACTAGGCTGTGTTCCTTTTTTTTTTCTTTCTCTGCCTGAAAGCACTAAATATCAGGTATGTAAGTGGCTGACTCAGACAGGAAGTGACTACAGTGTGACCCTAACTGATAAGAAATTCCAACTATAAAACACTTTCCTAGCAGAAAATTGCTTTTGAGAGCAGGAAAGAGATAAAAAGGGTCAATAGTTTATAGATTTTAGCTCTGACATACTTCAATGCATGTGTCATTGAGCAAAAACAATAAGACAGTTAACCACTTGCCGACGGCTACACGCCGGTAGGCGTGGCCGCGGCGGCAGCCCCAGGACCGCCTGACGCCGATTGGCGGAAAGTCCTGGGGCTTGCATTTGCAGGAGATCGCGTGCAGGATGCACGCGCATCTCCTGCTTGGTGGGTGGAGCTGAGCTCCGCCTTCAGTCTCCGAGCGGCGATTGCCGCTCTGGAGACTGTAACGGCGAAACCGCCGCTTAATTGTATTGTACAGCGCTGCGATCTGCAGCAGCGCTGTACTGGGGATAGCCGTGTGACACGGCTGTCCCCCTGGAGGACGAGAGAGCGATCGGCTCTCATAGGCTGAGCCTATGACAGCCGATCGCCGTAATTGGCCGGCTGTGGGGAGGGAGGGAGGGAGCGAGGGAGGGAAGGGATTTAAAGGAAGAGGGTTTTTTTTTTTAAAAGCGGCAACACAAATATTTATTAAAAAAAAAATAAACATGGGGGGAGCGATCAGACCCCACCAACAAAGAGCTCTGTTGGTGGGGAGAAAAGGGGGGGGGGGGGGAATCACTCGTGTGCTATGTTGTGCGGCCCTGCAGCTTGGCCTTAAAGCTGCAGTGGCCTTTTAAACTAAAAATTGCCTGGTCACTAGGGGGTTTAGCCCTGCAGTCCTCAAGAGGTTAAAACTTAAAAAGTAGATTTAAACATAAAATAAAACTGTGGAATATCTTAAAGAGGAACTCCAGTGAAAATAATGTAATCAAAAAAGTGCTTCATTTTTACAATAATTATGTATAAATGATTTAGTCAGTGTTTGCCCATTGTAAAATCTTGCAAATCCCTGATTTACATTCTGACATTTATCAAATGGTGACATCTTTACTGCTGGCAGGTGATGTAGCTGCTGCATGTTTTTTTGGCAGTTGGAAAAAGCTATTTCCCACAATGCAGCAAGGTTCACAGACAGAAAACTGCCAAAAGTTTGAACTTTTCTTGTGGGAGGGGTTTCACCACAATATCAGCCATACAGCGCCCCCTGATGGTCTGTTTGTGGAAAGGAATAGATTTCTCATGTAAAAGGGGGTATCGGCTACTAATTGGGATAAAGTTCAATTCTTAGTCGGAGTTTCTCTTTAAAAAGTCATTTTTAGGAGAAGGAAGATAGATACAATTGTTTATTTCATTAGTTTATTTTCGCCTCGGGGGTCCTTTAAGGGGTCGTAGTCCAGGTGAACATCATATCTTGGCAGAGGATACATTATACCATCCTACAAAGAGGCTGTTAATGTGAATAGTTTTGGAATAGGGCTTATATTTCTAGCGTCCTCAAAAAAAAAAAAAAAAATCCTGCTTGGTCTTGTTTTCAGGGAAATGGGTATATTGCAGGTGAAGATGGTTTCAGCGATTCTCTGACAGTGTTTTAGCTTTGTGCAGATGTAGTGCTGGGGATAGGCGTTACCCTGAGGATAACCGCCGGCACAATGATCAGTATCCTCGCCCCGGCTATGAGCTGATCTCTGTACCAGGACGGGGGTGCAGCTGTGAGTTTGTATTATCATTATTACAGTATTTTAGTTTGTTTGATCCTTTTGTCCCCCCATCTCTGTGTGCTTTGCTGGACTGAAGCTCTGCTGTAACTGTGACAAATAACCCGTGTGGACATTGTCTTGGTGTTACATGTCATCTCATTTGTAATAAATGAAAACATTTTAAGCCAGCTCTCCTATTTTCTGTCTTGATCGACGTTGCAGAATTGCATGTTTTCGCACAGGTGATGCCGAAACGCGCAGCATCAGTTGTAAAAAAGAGAATTCAGTTGTGTCCCTCCGTTGATCCTGTCTGGACTACTGGGAACAGGACTGGCAGCTCAGATGTGTAAGGATGGTCAGTGAGATGCAAATAAGTCTGAGTTGATGCAGAATTATGCAAATGTATGCAGTTTGAATATGGACCAATCCTACTGAGGTGTGATTCAATTGGTCCATTTTCAAGCCGCCTATGCAATTTGCATAATCCTACATCAAGACTGACCGTCCCAAGTCAAACGTCAGACATTTTTGCCTTGCAGTGCTGGAGTAAAGGGAACTTAAAGTGAGAGGAATACTGAGGCTGCCATGGTTATTTCCTTTTAAGCAATACCAGTTGCCTGGCAGCCCTGCTGACCCTCTGCCTCTAATACTATTAGCCACAGCCCCTGAACAAGCATGCAGCAGATCAGGTGTTTCAGACTTTAAAGTCAGATCTGACAAGACTAGCTGCATGCTTGTTTCTTGTGTTATTCAGATACTACTGCAGAGAAATAGACCAGCAGGGCTACCAGGCAACTGGTATTGATTAAAAGGAAATAAATATGGCAGCCTCTGTATACCTCTTACTTCAGTTCCCCTTTAAAGTGAGAGTAATACTGAGGCTGCTATCATCATTTTAAAGGATAACTGAAATGACAAGATGATAGACATGGGTATGTACAGTGCCTACCACACAAATAACTAGGTTGTGTTCCTTTTTTTCTATTTCTCAGGCCCTGCTGGGCCTATTTGCATAATTTTTTTTTTTTTTGTACACGCAGCTAGCTGCATGTACTTCCCGATCGCCACCGCTCCGCGCCAATTCGCCTGGCCTATCAGCGCTGAGGGGTGGATCTGGACTCTCGATGACGTCACGACATCCATGATGATCGTCGCCATCGTGACGGGGGAGGCCAAACACAAAATCCCGTTCTGAACAGGATTTCCTGTTTGCGCTGATCGCCGGAGGGGATGGGGGAATGCCTCTGCACAGCGGCTATCATGTAGCTAGCGCTAGGCTAGCTACATGATTTAAAATTTAAAAAAAAATTAAAAGTGCTGCGCTGCCCCCTGGCGGTTTTAATAGACCGCCAGGGAGGTTAAATATCAGGTATGTACAGGAAGTGACTACAGTGTGACCCTCACTGATAAGAAATTCCAACTATAAAACACTTTCCTAGCAGAAAATGACTTCTGAGAGCAAGAAAGAGAAAAAGGAGAATTTCTTATCAGTGAGGGTCACACTGTAGTCACGTCCTGTCTGAGTCAGCCACTTACATACCTGATATTTAACTCTTTCAGGCAGAGAAAGAAAAAAAGGAACACAGCATAGTTATTTGTGTGCTAGGCACTGTACATACACATGTCTAGCTCAACATGTCACCTCGGGTATCCTTTAACCAATGCCAGTTGCCTGGCTGTCATGCTGAGCTTTAGGGTTTAGTTATCTTTGAGTCACACACCTGCAACCAGCATGCAGCCAGTGGAGTTAGACCAGAGTCACAGCATCTGATCTGCATGCTCATTCTGGGGGAGTGGCTTATAATATTAGAGGTGGAGCATCAGCACTGAAGCCATAGCAGCCTCCACATGTATTCCTCTCACTTCAGCCTCCCTTAGTGTATAACTCCTTGCAGGGCACTTTGATTTTTTTTTTTAATAGAAGATTACAGAGATCATCAGGGAATTGCAAATCTCAACCGCAGCTTGAAATGGAACCACTGAAACGCAGTTCTTTCTCGAACACTGCCATTCCAGCGCAGGAGACTTGGGCGCAGCAGTGAATAACTTCAGCGCTGTCAGAAGACGGAGCTGAAGTTTCTTATAAAACACTAATTCGGCCCCCAGCAATTGCTGGAAGCCAAATTATTTCATTCCCCCACTATCCATGGTGGCCTGGAGGGGGAATAGTATTGAACATCAATGGGAATTTGTGCAGTAGCAGGATAGGCCATATCGGCTGAATCCTGCGCCCAAGTCTCCTGCGCCGATTCCTCTCGTATGCGTTCTTTCTGACTGGGGTCAGCCCAATTCCAAGGTGCACAAATTAAAAATAAAATGATTATGAAGTCAGATGAAATTGCATCTCACAGATAGCCTGTACCATGAACTGCTGAGGGAGGTTTACTGATTTGATGCTGTAGAACCCCGCTATAGTAAACTCTAAAGAACCTGGCCAAGTAGTTTACTATATCAGGATTTGTCATATTCATACAGGCATGTGGTTGGGACCTAGGGACTGAATTATAGCCGGAGGTTTAGTACAGTATATCAGCGTTTACTATAAAGATTTTACTGTACCAGTTAAGACACCTGAAGTGAGAGGGATAAGGAGGCTGCCATGTTTATTTCCTTTTAAACTATACCTGTTTCCTGGCTGTCCTGCTGGTCTATTTGGCTGCAGTATTGTCTGAATTACACACCTGAAACCAACATGCATTTAAAGGGCAACTGAGGCGATAGGGATGTGGAGGCTGCAATATTTATTTCCTTTTAAGCAATACCGGTTATCTGGCAGCCCTGCTGATCCTCTGTCTCTAATACTATTACCCACAGACCCTGAACAAGCATGCAGCATATCAGGTGTTTCTGACATTGTCAGAGCTCACAATCTAATCCCTACCATAGTCATAGTATACATTCCTACATATTAATATATATTGACGGTATATAGCACTGACATCTTCTGCAACACTTTACAGAGTACATAGTCATGTCAATGACTGTCCTCAGAGGAGCTCACAATCTAATCCCTACCATAGTTATAGTATTTCCTACATATTTTGACATCTTCTGCAGCACTTTACAGAGAACACATTCATGTCACATTACTGACTATCCACAGGGGAGCTCCCAATCTAGTTCCTCCTCCTGCTTATATGTTAAAGGGCAAATGTAGTGAGAGGTATATGGAGGCTGCCATATTGACCGACTTTTAAGCAATTCTAGCTGCCTGGTTAGTTTGCTGATCCTCTGCCTCTAATACTTTTACCCACAGACCCTGAACAAGCATGCAGCATATCAGGTGTTTCTGACATTATTGTCAGAGCTGACAAGATCAGCTGCATGCTTGTTTCTGGTGTTTATTCAGACACTACTGCAGCCAAAGAGATCAGCAGGACTGCCAGGCAACTGGTATTGTTTAAAAGGAAATAGGGCAGCCTCCATATCCCTCCCGCTTCAGGTGTCCTTTAATCCAGTCTGAGGATCAGCAGGACAGCTAGGCAATCTGCATTGTTTAAAAGGAAATACATGTCAGCCTCCATATCTCTCTCATTTCAGGTGGGCTTTAACCACTTCCAGACTGATGTAATTGGAATCTACGTCCTACTGGTAGCTGCGTGGCTCTGACACCACGTAGATTCCAACCATTCACCACCGCACAATCACGCTGTCCTGTGGCTTCACCCGCTCGCACTGCTGTCTCAGTCCCCTGAGGTTACTGTGAGCCAGTCACAGTAACCACAGTGCACAATAGGAAAGAGGATGGTTCTGGTCCTTAAAGTGAACCCGAAGTGAGAGGTATATGGAGGCTGCCATATTTATTTCCTGTTAAACAATACCAGTTGCCTGGCAGCCCTGCTGGTCTATTAGGATGCAGTAGTGTCTGAATCACACCAGAAACAAGCATGGAGCTAATCCTGTCAGATCTGACGATAATGTCAGAAACACCTGATCTGCTGCATTGCTTGTTCAGTGTCTATAGCTAAAAGCATCAGAGGCAGAGGATCAGCAGGGCTGCCAGGCAACTGGTATTGATTAAAAGGAAATACTGTAAATATGGCAGCCTCGGTATCCCTCTTGCTATGGGTTTCCTTTAAGGGGGTGAGAGCCATCCGGCCATGAAAGAGTTAATAAGGAATTTCGCTGCTGAGGCTAATCGCTGCCACTGACACACCCAGAGGTAAGAAAACTCTTTATTCTGTATCTGTGTGGCTGGAGAGGTTTGTGTGCGATTCCTCCAGAGACCCGCGATTCCTCCCATATTCCGGAAACACACAGGAGCATAATTAGCTTGTGGCTACAGAGATCCTAATGTGTGTGTATTCACCAATATAAATAATTCAGCATCGTCTGTAAAGTGGGGGAACTCTAACCCTGACTGGGCAACTCTGACAGGACACATTCTCTGCTGGGAGCTGGAGGCCGGCACACTGATCATCTGTCACATTATCCATTCCAAGTCAATTCTGATTGGCCAATTTTACAGCCTCCATGAGCAGTAATGGAGCATACAGATTTTGAACACTATGAAGAGATTGTGTAGTTTAAGCTCTCACTACATAGCAGCAGTAAAATTGGCTAATCAAAATTGGATGTATGTGCCACAATTCAGGCTTGCACATGAATTTTAAGCTGCACAAATCAAAATTCAACAGGGCTTCAGACGCGCCAGTTGAGCAGAGCCACCGGGGAGGACGGCATCAGAGGTCATTGGGGCTGAAGGAAGAGGCAGTAAGTATCAATTCTTTTAGTTATGCCATCTCAGGTTTCCTTTAACCTGTTCAGGACCACAGGCTTTACTACCCCCCCCCCCCCCCCCCCCCAAAGACCAGGCCATTTTGTGTGAAATAGGCCTCCAGCGATCAGAGTAAGCAGGAAATCCCGTTCAGAACGGGATTTACTGCAGGGCTTCCCCGGTCGCCATGGCGACGGGGCGGGATGACTACATGGACGTCGGGACGTCACAGGGAATCCCGATCCACCCCTCAGCGCTACCTGGCACTGATTGGCCAGGCTGCGCAAGGGGTCTGGGGCGGGGCGGCGAATCGGCGGCGGCGATCGCGTACCACACGCAGCTAGCAAAGTGCTAGCTGCGTGTAGGGAAAAAAAATTATGAAAATCGGCCCAGCGGGGCCTGAGAAATCCTCCTGTGCAGGTTACCCCGAGCTTAGCTCGGGATAACCGGCAAGGAGGTTAAGGCCAAGCTGCAGGGACGCACGACACAGCACACAAGTGATCACCTCCCCATTTTCTGCCCACCAACAGAGCTCTCTGTTGGTGGGGTCTGATCACCACCAGGTTTGTTTGTTTTTTTAATAAATATTTACTGTGTTCTTTTTAATGAATTTTTATTATTATTCAAATTACCCTCCGTCCCCTCGTCTGCCTATCACAGTGGATCACTTCTGATTCCCCCAGGGGGACAGCCGTGTCACACGGCTGTCCCCAGTACAGCACTGCTGTAGATTGCAGCGCTGTACATGTTAATTAGACATCAATTTTGCCGTCTAACAGTCTCCCGAGCGGAAGTCTGCAGCCAATAAAATTAACTCTTTATTTCTCAGAGCTCTTCAACAGTATGATCAAAGATGATTCACTGCATCCCCGCAGCAGAACGATGTATTTAACCCCCCGAAATTCGGGGTCAAAATTGTCCATTACTTCCTGGAAGAGGCGGAGCTGAGCGCAATAGCTCTGCCTCCAGTGACATTAATCTCAGTCTCTCTCCCCGCCACTCTCAATCTTCTTTCACTGAGAGGGGCAGGGAGAGCACAGAAGATCCGGACTGAGCCAGTTACCGGGGATGAGCGGGAGACCGGTGAGGGGACCCGCACATGCTAATGGGGTTGTAGGAAGCCCCGGGTAAGTGTTGATTCGTTCTAGTTCTTATGCTACATACACACTTGAGATAAAAGTCTTTGGAAAATGAAAGATCACAGACCAATTTTACCCCCATGTACCTCTTTTGCAGATACTGATCTGTTGCATGTGTACAGCATCTGTTATTATTATTATTTAGTATTTATATAGCGCTGACATATTACGCAGCGCTGTACAGAGTATATATATCTTGTCACTAACTGTCCCTCAAAGGAGCTCACAATCTAATCCCTACCATTGCCATATGTCTATATTATGTAGCGTAAGTACTGTAGTCTAGGGCCAATTTTTTTTTTTTTTTAGGGGGAGCCAATTAACGTATCCGTATGTTTTTGGAATGTGGGAGGAAACCGAAGTGCCCGGAGGAAACCCACGCAGACACGGAGAGAACATACAAACTCTTTGCAGATAGTGCCCTGGCTGGGATTCGAACCAGGGACCCAGCGCTGCAAGGCGAGAGAGCTAACCACTACGCCACCGTGCTGCCCATCTGTGTGTGCAGCATCTTGCAAAGATTTTTCTCTGATGGGGAGTGCAGCTCCATAGAATAGACTGTGTAGGTATGGCTCTCATATTACATGGAAGGGGGTAAAATTGGTCTGTGATCTTTCATTTTCCAAAGACTTTTACCTGAAGTGTGTATGTAGCATAAGTCTCTGGTTTACTTTTAATTTTGACACCCAAGCAGCCACATTCTGCTGCTAAGCTTGCTCAACTGGAGAGCAGAATTTCCCTTTAACCACCCTGGCGTTCTGATAAAATCGCCAGGGTGGCTGCGGGAGGGTTTTTTTTAAATAAAAAAAAAAACTATTCCATGCAGCCAACTGAAAGTTGGCTGCATGAAAGCCCACTAGAGGGCGCTCCGGAGGCGTTCTTCCGATCGCCTCCGGCGGCCAGAAGTAACACGGAAGGCCGCAATAAGCGGCCTTCCGTGTTTCGCTTACCTCGTCGCCATGGCGACGAGCGGAGTGACGTCATGGACGTCAGCCGACGTCCTGACGTCAGCCGCCTCCGATCCAGCCCTTAGCGCTGGCCGGAACTGTTTGTTTCGGCTACGCTGGGCTCGGGCGGCTGGGGGGACCCTCTTTCGCCGCTGCACGCGGCGGATCGCCGCGCTGCAGCGGCGATCAGGCAGCACACGCGGCTGGCAAAGTGCCGGCTGCGTGTGCTGCTTTTTATTTCATTAAAATCGGCCCAGCAGGGCCTGAGCGGCAGCCTCTGGCGGTGTTGGACGAGCTGAGCTCGTCCAGACCGCTCAGCAGGTTAACTTGCTCTTATTTTCAATAAAATATTGTGGAAAACAAACTTAAAAAGAAATTTATTTAACACTATTTACATTTCCTGAGAAATATACAAAGTAATACACAAGTTATTTTCATGACTCTTGATGATGGAATTCAGAGCTGATTCTGTGACAGCAGCCTGCTGGCACTGACTGGTAGGGGTGATCGATGATATACAAATACTTCGGAATTTATGCAGATTGAAATTGGACCAATCAATTTAAACCTTGTTGGGATCCAATTTCAAGCTGCATATATTTGCATAAACCGGGAAGTATTTGCATATCATTGATCATCGCTTGTAAGGAAAAGTCACTTCACAAAATTTGTTTCAGTGCATGTAGGGGGCTCGAGCTACACAGAGGGGGGGGGGTTAACTCCCCTAAGCCAGTACCTCTCGCCGATGTCCTTCACACCGCCCTCCATCTTCCCCACACTCTGCCTTCTGAACTGGAACTTCCACTGTGAAGACGGAAGTGTCGGGGTGATGAGGAGAGCGACTTGGAGCGCAACATTGAGAGGCAGCAGCTAACGAGACACAGAACATTTATAACACACTTTTCTCCTGGCGGAATCAAAGTGCCAGAGCTGCAGCCACTAGGGTGTGCTCTATAGACGGTGGCAGTATTACAGAGTCTTGCCCAGGATCTCCTTACAGAATAGCTGGCTTACTGAACAAGAAGAGATTAGCCGAAATTCAAACCCAGGTCTCCTGAGGCAGAGCCCTTAAAGGACAACTGAAGCAAGAGACATATGGAGGCTGCCATATTTATTGCTTATTAAACAAAACCAGTTGCCTGGCTATCCTGCTGGTCTATTTGACTGCTGAAGTGTATGAATAACACCAGAAACCAGCCTGCAGCTGATCTTGTCAGATCTGACAATGTCAGAAACACCTGATCTGTTGCATGCCTGTTCAGGGTCTATGGCTAAAAGTATTAAGAGGCAGACGATCAGCAGGACTGCCAGGCAACTGGTATTGCTTAAAAGGTAATAAAGATGGCAGCTTCCATATACCTCTCTCTTCAGTTGTCCTTTAGGCAGGGAACACACTTGACTGTTTTCGTACGCGTTTTCTGCACAGAAAAACTGAGAACTCATGTTAATCAATGTGCTAGTACACACTTACTGTGTTGTACGCGCGCAGAAAAAAAACTGACATTCTGCATCCTGATTCTGCACATTTTGGCAGTTTTCTGCATCAATTACATCAGCTGCTGTGAAAAAACGTGCGCGTTTTCCTGCATGGAAACACACTTAGTGTGCAGAAAAACGCGCGCGGAAAACAAAGTCAAGTGTGTTCCCTGCCTTAACCATTACGCTACCTGGCCACTTAGATGAGTAAACCCCCTCTGCGTGGCCCAAGCCCCCTGCACACACCAGGACAAATTTGCTTTTTACGAAATTGATCAAGCTCATCTTTACTGACTGGTACACAACCCATGGGGTGATAACGGCCACGGATCCAGCAGGCCTCTTGTGGGCCGTCAGCAATAACTGGTACACAATCCATGGGATAACAGCAACGGATCCTGCAGGCCTCTTGTGAGCTGTCAGCAGTAACTGGTACACAATCCATGGGATAACAGCCACGGATCCTGCAGGCCTCTTGTGGGCTGTCAGCAGTAACTGGTACACAATCCATGGGATAACAGCCACGGATCCTGCAGGCCTCTTGTGGGCTGTCAGCAGTAACTGGTACACAATCCATGGGATAACAGCCACGGATCCGGCAGGCCTCTTGTGGGCTGTCAGCAGTAACTGGTACACAATCCATGGGATAACAGCCACGGATCCTGCAGGCCTCTTGTGGGCTGTCAGCAGTAACTGGTACACAATCCATGGGATAACAGCCACGGATCCGGCAGGCCTCTTGTGGGCTGTCAGCAGTAACTGGCACACAATCCATAAGATAACAGCCATGGATCAGCAGTAACTGGTACACAATCCATAGGATAACGGCCACGAAGCTGGCAGGCCTCTTGTGGGCTGTCAGCAGTAACTGGTACACAATCCATAGGATAACAGCCGCGGATCCGGCAGGCCTCTTGTGGGCTGTCAGCCCTGACTGGTACACAATCCATAGGATAACAGCCACAGATCCGGCAGGCCTCTGTCAGCCCTGACTGGTACACAATCCATAGGATAACAGCAACGGAACCTGCAGGCCTCTTGTGGGCTGTCAGCAGTAACTGGTATACAATCCATATGAAAACAGCCACGGATCCGGCATGCCTCTTGTGAGCTGTCAGCAGTAACTGGTACGCAATCCATGGGATGGTAACAGCCATGGACCCGCAGGCCTCTCACCGTAGTCTTTAGAAGCACAGCTACAAAGAAGATTTCATATAAAGTCAAGTCAAACAAAGAGTACATGAAGAAAATGACAAGTATATATATGTACTGTACAATTAGGCTCAGTTAACACTATGAATAATTTGTGCTGTGTACATGACAGCAGATGCATTGGACATATACATGGCATTGTTATTACAGTAGAATCACTCTATAGTAAACTCCAAGGGACTGGGCAAAGTAGTTTATTATATCAGAAATGTACTATATTCGAAATGGTCATACTCAAGCACATAAAGTATACTATAGTACTGTATCTTAATTCAGTCAATAATTGGGAGTATTTTTATCTTTTCAATGCTTCAGCAAGGTGAGCACAGACAGTGTCTAAGCTAGGTCGAAATGCACAGTGCTCAATACGCAGGGATTTGCGAACAACCACGCAACAGCTTGCACAGTAAGCATAGGTCTCCCCAGTTGATGCAGGTACAGTACTGATAGTGTGCTCTGTCCACATGTCTGTGCAGCCTGGATGATGCTGTAGCATTGCAGCCATGCACAAGCAAGTCAGAGATGACAGACAATTCCCTTAGTAACCAGGCAGCTGCTTACACAGGAAACATATACCTCACCAGTTGATGCAGGTACAGTACTGATAGTGTGCTCCTCTGTGCACGTCTGTGCAGCCTGGATGATACTGTAGCATTGCAGCCATGCACAAGCGAGACACCGATGACAGGAAATTCCCTCAGTGATCAGGCAGCAGCAGGCCGGTGCTTTTGAGGTACACCTTGCAGTTGTGTGTAGATTGGTGTGCAGATAGCGAGGAGGCTACAAGTGGCTGCCAGCCCGCCCACTCACCAACAACGGCCGCCCACTTTCCACTATAGCCGGATACAAAATATTGCAAGGCCAAAAAACAGGTTTACTTTAACACAACTTCTATTATATTCGGGGTAACTATACCAAGCAGTACTCCTATATACTTATAATGGGGCTTGACTAGAACCTGGACATTTATACTAGATCCGGAGTTCTTCTATATCAGCGTTTATTAGAACGAGATTATACTGTATAACCTCCGACTTCCATCCGGTGTCCGTAATCATCGTACACAGCACAGGCCTGCATTCCTCTCACTGCAGCAGACTGCAGATCCATTGTAAACGTGCATGTGTGACCTAATCCTATACACAACATACCTGTTTATAGGCTGCGGAAAACAGAGTGTGAACCGAGCCTTACACATGGGAGATCGGTGTAGGTTTACAGCAGTCACTAAATTACAGTAGATTACTGAGGACAGATCTCTGTATCAGTGAATGTGTCCGGAAGATGAACTTCAATAAGCTCCAGGAACCGGGAAAGAAAGAACAGACCGAAGATGTGCCAATATAGCGTAGTATTTAAGTGTAACTGTCGGGCATAAAATCAAAAATCAATTCTTTATTTTTACCTGCCAATAAGGATGCTAACCAGGCAATCCAAAAGTTAAAAATCACTTTTTTTCTCCATAAAACATCATTCCCCAGTTTCCCTGGCTGTTATTTGGTACATCTGCTGCACAGGAAGTTGCAGGGCATGCTGGGTTTTTATTTTTCTTGTTTACTTTCCCCTCAGACTTAACTAATGCAGCCTGATTGGCTAAATCCTCTTTCCTTCCCACACCTCTGTTCCTCTCTGATTGGCCAATATTTCTCATGCTGAGACAATGCACTTTCTACTGCAGAGCTGGGTAGGAATAGAGTAAGGGAGGAAATTATGTCAGGATTGGCTTCAAGATAGCCACAGTCAAAATGAAAAAACCTAAGAAGGATTTTCTCTTTTTTTTTCCATAGAAAAATCACTAAAATCTAAATGTGGACAGTGCAATACATATGCTAATCACTAAAGCGCTAGTGCTTTTTAAAGCGTTAGTGCTTTGCTATCCTATGGCAGTGTTTTCACTGCTGCGATTGGCACCGGTTGTGGGCGTTTAGCGATCAGCGCCAATTACAAACGCATTACCTGCAGCAGTTTTGAGGAGATTCTGAAATGATCGCAGTACAGTGCTTATAAAGCACCGACCGTGATCGCTCTGAAAGCACGGAAGTGTCCAGTGATTTTTACCGAGCTAATCGTGCTAAAATGACTAACAAAAAACGCTAGCACTAAGGGCTAGCATTTTGCGATTTTAACTGTGAATGGACCCTTAAAATAACAACACGTTTTGCAGATTTTACCAGCTTCGTCAGGATCATGACCTTGTCCCCAAGAAGCTTGTAAGACCTGCGAAACGTGTCTCTGAGCAGAACACCATGGAATTAAAGCACCTATTAGAGGCTGTGTTGAGCTAAATATATGTAACTCAGCAATGAGCCAGACAACCTCTAATAAGCATTCCAAGTTCCTGTTGTTCTGTTAAAAGACATTGGCCTCAATTCACTAAGATCATGCTGGAGATAATAAGGCAAGAGAAAACTTACCTCCACACAGTGAGAGAGTTATCTTATCTCTTCATTCCTTACATTACCTCTTCTGTAGTTAATTTACCCCCTCTGTAGTTAAGTTACCTCCTCTGTAGTTAAGTTACCTCCTCTGTAGTTAATTTACCTCCTCTGTAGTTAATTTACCTCCTCTGTAGTTATTTTCACATGCAATTAATTAACAGCCTGTCTAACTCTGAAGTTATTTTAAGGATTGGAGAGTTAACTTAAAGACAGAAGAGTTAACTTTAGGTTTGCCTGAGGTAAAATGTTTCCTGAATACTACATGCCTTATCACTATGGTAACAACTCTAGAAGAGTTATTAAAGACAGGAGATAATCTTAGTGAATTGAGGCCAATGTGACCGTGTCTTGAGGAAGCAGGTAAAACACATACTTTTAAGTGTCAAGTATTTATTTTTTTCTATATACCCTTCCCCTCACTTTAGTTAAGATTGATTATTTTAACAATTTTTTTTATAAGTGCTTCCTCCCACCCCAGAGATCTCTGTATCAGGACCTCCTATGCGGTAGGTCAAATGTCCTTCTTTTGATGAGCCACCAAGTGTGCTAACAAAATGCATAATCAGCTAGGCCCAGTCATTTTCCAGGATTTCATACTGAATTTGCCAGAGAAGCTCCCATTTTTCTACCATTCAATGGATTAGTGCAAGTGGTCAATTCTGGTAAAAAAAAAAAAAAAAGCTACTGCTATGTGCAGCTCACTACTCCTGCAGCAAGGTGGGAGTGTCTGCACAGTTGCATGGCAACAGTACTCCCAACGGAAGCTGCAAAGAGGTGCAACCGGTTTCCATTTCTGGATATTATTAGCTGGCTGGGAATTGGAATATGTAACATTCAGTTGCAAAACATCTGTGCAGCATCTACCTTTCCACAAAGCATCCATCTTTGTAGCAAGTTTATGAGAAGAAAACATAAGTTTCCTTTAACATTAAAACTGCGGGAATCAAAGAGTCCCTGTGTAATCCACGATGAAGCTCTACAGCACATACTTAGTGAGGTAAACCTGAAAAAGCAGTGCTTTCCTATTGTCTGTAGTCAACACGGTAACAGCTGGAAGCCTGCTTTAATGTAACAATTACACCGATGGGGGAAAAAATGTGTCCTTAAGGAACCTCAAAGAGTAAAAAAGGAGAAAAAGGGTAATCAAACCTGATACAAAGGCTTCCTGAATAACAATGTAACGCAGCAGCGAAGCAGAATACAATCCAGGAGTCGTGTGAATAAAGCCAAATGGCAAGAATGGAAGAGAGCATATCCTGGGAGAAGAAAAAATATATACATATACAGCAGAGTTCCCCATTATCCGGAACTGAGGCAACCAGAAGTCTCACCTAACCGGCATACCTGAGGGGATAATTGAGACTGTGCTGTGAGGTTTTTTTTGGTGGGGTTTGCAGGGCATAAAATACTCACCGAGTGTCCAGCGCTGTCTTCTAACATTCCTGTAGCTCCTGGCAAGTCATGTGACCAGACAAGGGTCAGGTGACACCAGGAGCCGTACATGGAGGATGCCTGAAAGTAGGGTTGTAGCGGTATACCGCGGTATCATTGTGCATGGTAATCATACCATGCTCCTGGAGTCAGAAGCATAGTATGATTACCGCGGTATACCGCTGCAACCCTACCTGAAAGTCGCTATGAGCTAAAGGGGGATAGAAGATAGCGGCAGGAGGCCTGGTGTTTACTGCTGCATCTGGGGGGGGTGCTTTTTCGGCTGAGTCAAGTACATGTATCCGACACAAGGCTGTCCCTGCCGGTGTCCTTGCTGTACTGGGATACAGGTGCCTGCATAAAACCCTGCAGCTGAACTACTGTTAGATTTCGCCTTAAAGGGGCACTATGGCGAAAAATTTTAAAATTTGTGCAAGCATAGACAAATAAGAGGTACATTTCTTCTACAGTAAAATGAGCCATAAATTACTTTTCTCATATGTTCTGTCACTTACAGTAGGTAGTAGATATCTGACAGAGCAAGGAAATGAGCAGCGCTACTTAAAAACAGGCAAATGCCTACCTGCAAAAGAGTGCAAGCCCCACTTATGGGATAAAATACACACTGAGCATACACATGACCTGTCTACCACTGGAGGATGTTGGTTTCCTGTAACAGCTTGCATGCAACCTATTAAGTACTTGTCCCTCCCACTGCGAAGAAGTCAATCCTCCATGGGAGGGGCCTAACACTAACTAAATCCTAACCTATGTATATGCATAGCCTGGGTGCGGCTAATCAAATAAAATTGAAAATTGCGCAAAAGGTGGATCAGCGCAACACCAGGCCGCCTCCGAATGGCCTCCAATCAGAGATGCGCTGAGCCCCCCCAGATATCTGACAGAACCAACAGGTTTTGGACTAGTCCATCTCTTTATAGGGGATTCTCAGCAAGGCTTATATTCTTTATATATTCCCTAAAAAGGATTTAAACAATGATGTTGGCCAGCTTCCCTGCTCACTGCACAGTTTTTTGGCAGTTGGACAGAGCAACTACCATTCACTACTTGCTTTTGAAAATAAATGCCCGAGAATCCCCCATGACGAGATGGACTAGTCCAAAACCTGTAGCTTCTGTCAGATTTCTATTACCTACTGTAAGTGACAGCAACATAGGAGAAAGTAATGTATGGCTCATTTTACTCTGGAAAAAAACATACTTCTTATTTGTCTTTGTTTGCACATATTTTAAATTTTACAATTTTTCGCCATTGTGCCCCTTTAAACTCCAATAGACCAGCCATAACGCCATATGAGCTCCAAGTGTTTGTGATCTGTATAAATCGCAGCATTTTGGCCGCTAAGTGATTCTAAAAATTGTAAAAAAAAAAAAAACACAACTAAAATTGTGTTTTTTTTTGTTTTTTACAACATTCATTTACAGATTAGGTAATCAGTGTTTGTCCATTATAAAATCTTTCCTCTCCCTGATTTACATTCTGACATTGATCACTGGTGGTGACATCTTCAGTTCTGCCAGGTGATCTTTACGGATCTTTACGGAATGTTCGTTACTGAGAGTTCTATGCACAGAGGGAGATATTGCTTGCTTGGTAGTTGGAAAAAGCCATTATTTCCCACAATGCAACGAGGTTCAGACAGGAAACTGTCAGGACCCTGGTGCTGACATCACATTGTGAGAGGGGTTTCACCACAATATCAGCCATACAGAGCCCCCTGATCTATTTAAAAAAAAGGTAAAGATTTCTGGTGGGAAAGGGGGGTATCAGCTACTGATTGGGATGAAGTGCAATCCTGGGTTACCGAGGTGACATGATGAGATAGACATGTGTATGTACAGTACACATGACAGTAAAAATTTAAAAACTAGATTTAAATTATAAAATAAAACTAAGTTATCTTAAAAACAAAAGTAATTTTTAGGAGGCGGAAAGGTACAATTGTTTATTTCATCAGTTTATTTTCACCTCGGATGTCCTTTAAGTACTACACGCTCTTAGTGTACTCCGTTTTTTCTTTCCCCGGTTCCTGGAGTTTATTGACGTTCAACTACCAGACACGCCCACTGATAGAGAGATCTGTCCTCTTCTGTAATGCTGGGAATACACAGGTCGATTCTGCACCCGATCATATTCACCGCTCAATTCTCTTATCTTCCACTCCTTTTTCTTCTCTTTTTTTCAATTCACTTCAATGACAAATCGAGCGGCAGAACGATCGAACGGTGATCTGACATGTCGGAAATGATCTATGGCCTAGTGCACACCAGAGCGGGTCGGACGCGTTTTCAGATCCGATTGCGGATGTGGAAATGCTTGGTCAATGTATTTCAATGGGCTGGTGCACACCAGAGCGGGAGGCGTTTTGCAGAAACGCATACTACCGGGCTGCTGCAGATTTTGGATTGCGGATGCGTTTCTGCCTCAATGTTAAGTATAGGAAAAACGCAAACCGCTCTGAAAAACGCCAGTTCAGAGCGGTTTTGCAGGCGTTTTTGTTACAGTAGCTGTTCAGTAACAGCTTTACTGTAACAATACATGAAATCTACTACACCAAAACCGCTACACAAAACCGCAAACCGCTAGCTGAAACGCTACAGGAAAAGAAGAAAAATCGTTTCAAAATCTGCTAGCATTTTGCGGATCTGCTAGCGGGCTTTGGTGTGCACCGGGCCTATCTAACCATCTTATCAGCTCAGAATCGAGCCTGTATTCCCAGCTTAATGTAGTGACAGCTGTAAACCTACACAGATTTCCGATGTGTGAGTTAACAAACATCACCTGCGGGATGGAATTGCACCACAAAGCAAACGAGGACACTTCCAAAGCACCTATATACAGTAGTTTTAGAAAAATCTGTTCACATGACCAGTATTTTGGAGTTGGAAGAAATACATATTTAGTTTATTTTGGCAAATGGGCATCAATGACCTCAAGCCAACAATTTTGGAAGCAATTTATACACTTATTTTCATCGAAAAGGACAACTCTGCCTCATGCATTCACAAGCTGTCCTTAAAGTTAACCTAAACTGAACCCCCAACCTCCCCCCCCCCCCCCCCCCCCAAAAAAAAAAATTAAAAAAAATCGGGATCGAGGAAATACTTGGCCAGGGCAGCACAGGCACAGCGACCATCGACAGGCCAATCACCAGAACTGGCTGCAGGGGACCGGAGGATTGGTTTGTCCCGGCGCGGGAACAGGGTGGCTGCAGGGGGCTAGTAGAAGCCCCAGGTAAGTGAAACTTTTTTTTGGGGGGGGGGGGGGGCAGTTTAGGTTCACTTTAAAGCATAGAGTTTTGTAAGTATAACATTTACAGAGCTCGGTATCACTCCTGTGGCAGATATTACCCAGAAGGCCTTTATCTCCCTCCTCAGTGATTTGCGGCCCCCGGCTCATTACCGGCTCCCGCAGAGCAGAGACAAGTCTGAAGTCGGAGCTGCTCTCTGATCTGCCTGGCTGAGACAGATCGCAGTTAGGGGAGGTGTTGCCATAGATACCTGCTCAGTTTCAGGATCATCTGAGGCGGCGACTCTCCTAACGAGCAGTCCACCTCTACAGCGGTAATGATAGATGAGGGCTGTGGCTGCACACAGCGCCCCCCGGCTGCCAGCAGAAGGCAGTGTGCTGGGGGCTTCCGCTCACCATCTCTCCAAAGGCCAGGGAAAATGGGCTTAACTCCTTCCTGGACAAGCACTTTAAAGCGGACCTAAACTAAGAACTTCCTCTCTGCTTTAAAAGATAAGCAACAAACAACTTTTAAAGAAAACCGTTTCTTTGTTAAAGTTGATACAAATCCTGCAATAAATCTGCAGTTTGTCTACTTCCTGCTTTCGCCAAAGCAGACATAGGGTTAGCATCCTGTGTTTACCAATTAGTTGCTCTGTCGAGGCAGCCAGCTGACACAAGTGAGGGATCAAATTTCAGCTTGTGCTTAATCACAGATAAGGGGGAATTAGACAGACTAAACTCACTTTAAAAGAGGCCTCGACAAGTGCCCTGAAGGGTCAGATGTGGCCTGAATGGGATAATGCTGTAACATTTAAAGGGAACCTAAGCTGAGTGCGATATGGATGTTTCCTTTTAAACAATACCAGTTGCTTGTCAGTCCTGCTGATCTCTTTGGCTGCAGTAGTGGCTGAATCACACACCTGAAACAAGCATGCAGCTAATCCAGTCTGACTTCAGTCAGAGCACCTGATCTGCATGCTTGTTCAGGGGCTGTGACTAAAAGTATTAGAGACACAGGATCAGCAGGAGAGTCAGGCAACTGGTATTATTTTAAAAGGAAAAATCCACATCCTTCTCAGTTTAGGTTCCCTTTAACCTGGAAGCGAAGAGTTGCATTCTGGATTTACTATGCACAGAAATCAGTGCAAATGTCAGGAGATGATGATTGATCCAGCAAATTCAAAATAGTCGCTATTCAGTTGAATCCCACTCTTTGCGACACAACAGCATGCCGGGCCCCTCCACTGCCTCTGGGCCCCTCCACTGCCTCTGGAAGCTTGTCCAAGCTGATATTTGTTGCTTTCATGATACTATCTAACCATCTCATTCTCTGCTGCCCCTCCTCCTTTTGCCCTTGGTCTTTCTAAGCACGAAGAAAAAAAAAATGGTAAAAACCTCTCAACTATTAGATGAGCAAACTTCAACCCTCCCCTGGAGCATATCACAACTTAGTGAAGACTGCTGAAAGGTTAATGAACTGGACACTCCGCTAATATAGTCACACCCATAGTTGGAACCCCGTCTTTAGAAGATCAGAGCTAGTACTGACTAGCTCAGCACTGTCATAGAACTCTGACACCAGCAGCTCTTTTCTGTGAGTATTCGCCTCACAATCGGTCAGTAAAACCCTCAACTGTGAGGACCGTGTAAGGCACAGTTCCCCAACTCTGTCCCCTCAAGGCCCACCAACAGTGCATGTTTTGCAGAAAACCGCAACCATGCACAGGTGAGGTAATTAGTGTCTCAGTAGAGCCGATTACCGTACCGGCATATAAGACGCAAAAATCAGAGGAAAAAAAAAAGAAACTAATCCTAGGTGCATCTATGGTGCAGGGGCGTCTTATGCAGGGCTGTGTCAATACAATTGCTGGACTGCGCTCTCCAATTCCTATAACAACACAAAATTGCACATAGCGTGACTCTGTTTATACATATTCAAACCACCCGTGCTTCAGTGATCAAAGTGCAACACACGTGCCCGCACACTCCTTCTCTGAATCTTCTCACCGGATCTTTGCCACCTCAAACAACAGGTGGATCTAGCGTTTGTATAAATATCCACAAGGCACTTTCTTTCTTAGATCTTCATCTTTTCTTTAATGTAAAACATCCTCAATAAAACACATAAAAGCACAATAGTGTAATCCTGTTTAAAAATTTTAGCCACAATGCCCGCACACCAATGCGCACTCACATAGTGCTTTCTTGAAAACTAGCACATCAAAGCCTTAACAGCAAGGTCTGCCCGGCACCTGAGTAGATGAATGAGCGGCGTCCCGACTCCCCGTCCCTCCGCGGCGAACCAGCTGCTTAAGCGACGCTTGAAACTCCCTCTCCGAGCTCACAGTACAATTCCGGTATGGTGACGTCAGACGCGCTGGACGTGGCTCCGCCCTACGCGTTTTGACCAATCGGTCTCATCAGGGGCTGACGTCACCAGCGCGTCAAAGGGTTGAGACAATGGAGACTAATTTTAAGAACCTGTACAGCCTCGTGACCAAAGAGCAAGTGGTCTGGTGGGATATAGCCAGCTATAATAGATATATAGAGGAGGATTTGGTCCCGAGGAGGTACAGATGGGACATATTGGCAAATGATGGAGAAAATAGTGATGCCAATGATAAGGAGTTAGGGGAATTTCTGAACAAAAGTGGTGTGGACTTACTGAGAATTCTGGTTAAACGGAAACAACAGCGCCTAGATAAGATTGAGAAACAAATTGATGAGATCAAAGTCAATATGGAACCATACAAGGACAAGGAAATATATAAGAAAGAAATGGAACAAATGGTATCTAAGCTGACAAAAAATGAGAGAGAGGTAGTGGAAGTGAGGCAAAAGAGATTTATAAATGACTGGACAGAATATAAAAGCAATAAAGCATATAAATGGCAATTAGTGTTAAAAAAAACCGGACGCCCCTGATAAAAATGACCATAAAAATGACCAGGAGAATACAGGACAGAACCACCAGAACCAGACTGTAAATCCACCCAATAGGGAGCAGCCAATACAATCACCAAATCCTAATCCTAACCCTAGGGGTGTAAATAAACCAAAAGAACCCATAAAATTACGACGGAATAATTGGACTCATGATAGATGGGAGACATCAGGTGACCGAAACTGGCAAACAGTCCCGCAGAGGAGCCCAATTAGGAGAGGAAATCCAACATCAAGGGGGGGGATATGATAGACCAGGGATTACCCACAATTTAAGACAGAGACATCCTGTTGGACAGGGGGAAATTGACAATTATGGGGAGGTCCCTTTAAGGAACAGATATCAAGGATTGGAAGAGGCTGAGGATCAGGGTGATTATGATGAACATTTTTTAGGACTGGACCAGAGAGAAATATGGGACCAACGGTATACACAAAACGAGAACGATTGGGGAGGAGGAGACGAGGAAAAAGGGGGGGGGGAGGAAGCAACAGGCTAAGATGAGACAAAAAGGGGGAGGGATTTTTAATATCAGTGGGGTACCCCTTAATAATGAACAATTGTCCTTGTTGGACAAAGGCCTCAACTTTGCCCCACCCAAAACATTAAATAAATTTGAGACCTATTTGGGGATAAATAAATATGTTAGGACCCTAAACATAAAAAAGTATTTTTTAAACAAGCAGGGATCAATCACGAGAGATAAAGAAGTGTCACAGGAATATGTGCACACAAAATTAAAAAATAGATCACTATTTAACCCACAAGACCAAACTAAAGGGGGCACTATAGAGACTTTCAAGAGAGCTGTGTTAACTGACCTGGAAACCCTAGAAGTTAAAAAACAGAGGAATAGTAAGCGATATGGAGAACAAATTAAAACATTAGTTCAGGAGAAAAATCTTATCCTAAAGCCCGCGGACAAAGGGGGGGGGGGGGGGTCTGGTCATCATGAATAAGGAGCAATATAAAAATGAAATGACCAGTATTCTCAGTGATGAAGCAACTTATAAAATCTTGAGAAAAAATCCCACCGCTGAATTTAAGAATTCTCTAAAGGTCAAATTACTTGAAGGAGAGAAGGAGGAAATATTATCCACAGATGAGCTAAAATATTTACTCCCCACGAACCCCCGCATACCAGTTATCTACTTTAATCCAAAGATACACAAGGATACAGAGAATCCACCAGGAAGACCCATAGTAAGTGGGATGGGATCCCTCACACAAAGATTAGGAGAGTACATAGATTTATTCTTGCAACCGGAAGTAGCCAAGTTACCCTACCTTTTGAGGGATACGAAACATCTCTTACAAAGAATTAGAAATATAAAGGTGGAACCGGGGGACCTGATGGTAACAGGGGATGTTACATCCATGTACACAGTAATACCCCATCAAAAAGGTGTACAAATTGTTAAGGAAGCCCTCCAACAGGGAGGAAACCTTAAGGAAACCCAAATAGCATTCCTGGTGGAAATACTACAGTACTGTCTTTCACATAATTATTTTTGGTATCAGGGGGATTACTATGTGCAACGGACTGGCTGTGCTATGGGGGCGAAATTCGCACCAAGCGTAGCTAACCTGTATATGGGGGTATGGGAACAAGAGGTCCTACGCTTGAGGGGGGGCGAAAATATAGTGGCATGGAATCGTTTTATCGACGATCTATTTTTCATCTGGAGAGGTCCTAGAAGCGAACTGGAGGTTTTTTGTGAGGAAATTAACAGACACTGGCCAGAAGTAAAGATAACCGTAAAAATTGATGAGGGGAAAGTTGACTTTTTGGATTTAAATATCTATATACAGGAGAATAAATTATGCACTAATACTTTTTTTAAACCGACTGATAAAAATGGATATATTCCCAGAGACAGCTGCCATCACAACAGGTGGCTAAACAATATACCTAGAGGCCAATTTATGAGAATCCGTCGGAACTGCAGGATTTTAGGAAACAAAGTGGGGTACTGGTGCAGAGATTTTATGAAAAGGGATATAATATGAGAGAATTGGAACTAGAAGTAGAGAGGGTAGCAGCCATGAATAGAGAGGAATTACTGGAGGATAGGGCTGGACCTGGAAAACAGGCAGGAGAATTTGATTTATTGCTGGACTTTAATAGTCAGCATCGAGATATAGAAAACATTGTCAAGAAACATTGGAACATACTGCAGCTGAACAATGCCCTTGGGAGGACACTACCAAAAAAAACGAGTTTCATCTATAGGAGGGCCCCTAACCTTAAGTCAAGACTGGTAACCAGTTACATAGAACCCCCTGTAACATTGACTGGGGACCTTCTAGGACAGAAGGGTTTCTTCCCATGTAGGGGCTGCAGGGAGGCCAAACCAGTCAGGGGGAGGGAAATAACCTCTAGGAACACGGGGGCCACATGGGACATTAAGCAGTGTATTACCTGCAATAGTGCGGGTGTAGTGTATATATTGTGGTGCCCTTGTGGGATGGAGTATGTGGGCAGAACCACGAGGGCACTTCACAAACGCATTGGACAGCATATTTATAACATTTCAAAGGGACTCCAGACACATAGTGTATCGAATCATTTCAGACTGAAACATGGGTCCAACCCCAGTCTCATGAGGTTTATGGGAATAGAAAAATATGTGAAGAAATGGAGGGGATCGAGTTTGGTTAGGGAGATATCAAAGGCTGAAGGGAAGTGGATTTACAACTTGAAAACTATGCACCCGGGAGGATTGAGTTTGATTTAAACTGCTACATTAATAATGATTTGTAATCTATGGGAGGGGAGTGATGAGAGAGAGGAAGGGGGGTATAACAATAAATGTGGGTTAGTGGTTTTAGGGCACACATTGGCATAGTATCACACAGGAGATATATTGGAGCGTAGATCAAATAGAGATTAGAGTTCCTTATTTCACCACAAGATGGAAACAGAGGAATTATCGGATTGATATCTAGGAATAACATATGCACTTTACTTGATCATTTTAATTTTATTTTATATTAGTGTAACCCAGTAATGTTATTAAAATGGATTACTGTAAGCAATGATGTAAAACAGCAATGTCCGCCTGAGTATGGGCTTCCGCCTAATGACGAATTAGTAAGCACCGCATTATAGCGGTATCCATTTTGCCGAAGCCCATATCTATGGGCTGGAGATCCAATCACAGTCTGGAGGAGGGGTCTATTAGTATAAAGGGACGTTGACGCGCTGGTGACGTCAGCCCCTGATGAGACCGATTGGTCGAAACGCGTAGGGCGGAGCCACGTCCAGCGCGTCTGACGTCACCATACCGGAATTGTACTGTGAGCTCGGAGAGGGAGTTTCAAGCGTCGCTTAAGCAGCTGGTTCGCCGCGGAGGGACGAGGAGTCGGGACGCCGCTCATCCATCTACTCAGGTGCCGGGCAGACCTTGCTGTTAAGGCTTTGATGTGCTAGTTTTCAAGAAAGCACTATGTGAGTGCGCATTGGTGTGCGGGCATTGTGGCTAAAATTTTTAAACAGGATTACACTATTGTGCTTTTATGTGTTTTATTCAGGATGTTTTACATTAAAGAAAAGATGAAGATCTAAGAAAGAAAGTGCCTTGTGGATATTTATACAAACGCTAGATCCACCTGTTGTTTGAGGTGGCAAAGATCCGGTGAGCAGATTCAGAGAAGGAGTGTGCGGGCACGTGTGTTGCACTTTGATCACTGAAGCACGGGTGGTTTGAATATGTATAAACAGAGTCACGCTATGTGCAATTTTGTGTTGTTATAGGAATTGGAGAGTGCAGTCCAGCAATTGTATTGATATTACCCTTTGGAAAAGTGTGACAGCGATCCCATTGAAGCATGTGGACATTGTATGGGAAAAAACTTTCATACAACCTGTTAAATAATTTGTTATAGTAATTGTATGACCGTTGTGGACAGCGCAGC
This sequence comes from Hyperolius riggenbachi, assembly GCF_040937935.1. NCBI lineage: Eukaryota > Metazoa > Chordata > Amphibia > Anura > Hyperoliidae > Hyperolius > Hyperolius riggenbachi. The sequence goes on from NC_090647.1 coordinate 544,385,851, forward strand.
CTAGTTGCTAAATATATGCAGGGCTGTGGAGTCGGTAAAAAATCTTCTGACTCCAACTCCGACTCCTCAGTTTATGAAATCACGACTCCAACTCCGACTCTGGGTAACCAAAATGGCCCCGACTCCTCGACTCCAACTCCGACTCCACAGCCCTGGTCTTATGGATCTTTTCTCCCTAAACTGTCACTATCTAAGATACACTGCCCATCTACACCACACTACAATTCACTTCCCCCTGCTGCCCCCACTACACTACACTTCACTAACTAACCCCTGCTGTTACACCTACTACACTACACTACACTACACTAACCAACCCCTTCTGCCACCACCAAATACACTACACTGGCTAAACCCTGATGACACATCTCACCTGATCCTGTTGCCACGATTCTCTCCTCCCCCATCTGGCTTTCTTCATCAGAGGGCGCCCCGTCATTCAAGATGCAGGTCTTCAGGGTCCCAGCTGCTGCGCTCCTCTTCAGCTGCAGTCACCTTCTCTCTTCATCCCAGGACGTCTTGTCAGTCACTGTGAAGGTCTTCAGAGCCCCAGCTTCCCGCGCTCCTCTTTGCTGCAGTCTTCGTATAGACTACAGCCTTGCGATATACACGTGCTGCCGCCGCCATCCTTCCTAGTTACAGCGTCCTCCCCCGATGTCCTCCCTAGTTACAGCGTCTTCGTCAGACGTACTTCCTAGTTACAGTGCCCTCTGCTGGTTGATCTGCGGCGCACGTGTGCGCATGAAGTCAGAGGCACTGTAATTAGGAAGGACATCGCGGGAGGACGCTGTAACTAGGGAGGACGTCGGGGGAGGACGCTGTAACTAGGAAGGATGGCAGAGGCAGCACATGTATATCGCAAGGCTGCAGTCTATACGAAGACTGCAGCGAAGAGGAGTGCAGGCAGCTGAAGCTCTGAAGACCAGACATTGAATGACAAGACATCCTGGGATGAAGAGAGACGGAGACTGCAGCTGAAGAGGAGCGCAAGTGAGCCAGACGAGGAAGAGAGGATCGTGGCAAAAGGATCCGTTATTCCGGGGCCACATTTACCGCATCTTAGGAATACAAGACGCACCCACTTTTCCCCCTCATTTTTGGGGAAGAAAAAGTGTGTCTTATATTCCGAAAAATACGGTAACTACCTCTGTGGATTTCCACAAAACATGTACTGTTGCTGAACCTTGAAGGCAGGGTTGGGGGAACACTGGTGTAAGGGGTTTGGCACTTCCCGGTATGTAGAACTTTGCAGGACTTACCTGCTGTAGGAGGTCATTTCTTTATAAGATGACAGTGGAGAGTGGGCTGGAAGACGGTCATGTCTTGATGATCAGATGATAGGACCACTCTAGAGAGAGAGCTCTCCAGCTCTACTTCAAGAGATTTGAGACCCATTAGGACGCCTATACAGCCTAATGGAAGTGGAGAACATTCCATTCCCTATCCACGTTTCAGTGCAATCTGGATTGTCGTTTGTTTGAAAAAGTTCCTACAGCAAGGTAAGGTCTACTTTACTCTGCTCACCTGCAAGTGCCAAACCCCCAGCACTGATTGTGCTATGGCAGTTTAATAGGGTTTATGCTCTGTAAAATGTGAGTCTGGTCACAGTAAAATTAGCATACCTTGGCATGTTTCTAGGCTTCCATAGTGAAATTTTCCTCAACACTTGGATCTTGAACCACTTCTGCTTCGGCTTCTGGAGCGACTTTTGCTATCCTGTCTTTGCTTCTCGATCTAGAGTGACTCCTACTCTCTCTGTCTCTATTTGTGGATCCACTCTTACTCTTCCTGTCTTTGCTTTTTGATCTAGAGCGACTCTTACTCTTTTTGTCTCTGCTTCTGGATCCACTTTTGCTCTTCCTGTCTCTGCTTGTAGACCGACTCTTCCTCTTCCTGCCTCTGGATATAGAGCATACCTTGTCCCTTCTTCCCCTGCTTCTGGATCTGGAACGACTCTTACTCTTTCTGTCTCTATTTGTGGATCCACTCTTGCTCTTCCTGTCTTTACTTCTGGATCTGGAACGGCTCTTATTCTTTTTGTCTCTGCTTCTGGATCCACTTTTGCTCTTCCTGTCTCTGCTTCTAGATCCACTTTTGCTCTTCCTGTCTCTGCTTCTAGATCCACTTTTGCTCTTCCTGTCTCTGCTTCTGGATCCACTTTTGCTCTTCCTGTCTCTGCTTCTGGATCTGGAACGACTCTTACTCGTTTTGTCTCTGCTTCTGGATCCACTTTTGCTTTTCCTGTCTCTGCTTCTGGATCTGGAATGAGTCTTACTCTTTTTGTCTCTGCTTCTGGATCTGGACCGACTCTTACTCTTTTTGTCTCTGCTTCTGGATCCACTTTTGCTCTTCCTGTCTCTGCTTCTGGAACGACTCTTACTCTTTTTGACTCTGTTTCTCGATCTACTCCTGCTCTTCCTGTCTCTGCTTCTGGACCGATTCTTCCGCTTCCTGCCTCTGGATCTAGAGCGAGCCTTGTCCCTTCTTCCCCTGCTTCTGGAGCGGCTTGCCTTCCTACCTTGGCTTTTGGATCTAGACCGACTTTTGCTTCTCCTGCCTCTGGATCTTGAACGACTTCTGCCTCTCTTGTTTGGACTTCTAGACCGGGATGCACTTCGACTTTTGCGCTTGCGTTTTTTTCTGCCCCTGCTGCGTGATCTTTTCTCTCTGCTTCTTGATCTACGTGAGCGATGCTTCTTCTTGTTTTTGTGTTGGTTGCCCTTCTTCCTGCTCGAGTCCCCATTTCTCCTGCTGTCCTGATTAGGGCTAAGGAATCTCCTGGGAAGAACATAACCATCGTGTCGTGCCGACTTCTCTCGGCGATCAGAAGAGTTATTCCGATCTGAAGAAATATTTAGGTCTCTGTCAGCATCCCAGAATTCATTTGTTGGGTTCCTGAAGACGTGGAGGAAATTACAGTGCCTTCCTCTGGGGCATTTTTGCCTTTCAAACAACCCTGTTACCAAACAGAAGAGGAAAAAATGTAAGCCATCAGGGACCAAAGTGAAAAAAAAAGGAACATTTTCTTTCAAATTGTGTAAAATATTATTAAAGAGAATCTGTAACTAAAAACAATCCCCTGGGGGGTACTGACCTTGGTTGGGGGAAGCCTATGGATCTGATCAAGGCTTCCCCCATCCTCCTGTGTCCCACGGTGGTCTCGCTGTGCCCCTCCGAACAGCGGGGATGTAAATATTTACCTTTCCGGCTCCAGTGCAGGCGTAGTAGTGGCTCTCCGCTCGAAAATAGCCAATCTCTGTTGGTCTGCTCTACTGCACAGGCGCAAATCTCCTGCGCAGAAGAGTGGACCCGACTGGAATCGGCTATTTCCGTCTAGTTCCGTGCTGAGAGCCGCAACAGCACCACCTGCTGGAGTCAGGGAAGGTAAATATATCAAGGTTTGTCGAGCCAGGATTGCAGGACGATTCAAGGGAGCCAGCGCTGGATTGCCTGCAGCTACAGGGAAGGGGAAGCCTCATTGTGACCCTGAGGCTTCCCCCGCCCAAGGTAAGTACCCCCCAGGGGACTTTTTTCTTAGGACAGTCTCTTTTAAATTAAAGTAGAAAGAGTCAATGAGCTATGCCGAACACAACCGTATTGGCACGCATTGGAACATCTAAACGCACCTCATTTGGCTAGTCTAGAGTACTTTATCCAGCTATCCCAATATGAGGTTCAGCTAATGCCACCATGTATGGACCCCATTTATTTTCGAATCCGCACAAATGCTGTCTATTCTTGTTCCTATTATTATTAAAATAACCTTTGTCTGTTCTTCCTGTCCCAGGGATGGGCGGTCCAGTCTCCTGGTGGACCTGTCGTGGAGTCAAGTGGAAATAGCCATTTTCAATTAAAGAAACATTTTATTTGTATTATTTTAGGCAATGAATCTTCAAAATATTTTCCTCCATAATAATTTCCTTTATTTAAGCATATCTCATATCTTTTCAAAAGGTTTTCAAGCCCTTTGTTGTAGCATCACACTCCTCTCCTAGGAGTTGGAGGAATTGGGGATGGGCGCTTCATGTTAATGCTGCTAAACAAAGAATGAATGGCATTCTGCAGTCATGTGACAAGCAGTGCAGGGAGAAAAGATTAACCAGATGCAAGTTAATTTACACTGAAAGAATACCTTGCATGGCAGATAAAAGCAAAGAGTTGTTACTTTGCGCATTGTCCTGTGTCGTCCTCAGTCCCCGTGTGTCCTCCTTTGTCCCGTGTTGTCCTCTGCGCCCATTTGTGCACCGGTATCCCCATTTTTCCTGTGTGCTCCTTCATCCCCCCTTTATGGTTCACGGTGTCCTTGTTTGTCCTGTGTCGTCCTCCATTCCATTTTTGTGTCCCCATGCCGTTATTTGTCCCTGTATCCTCCTCTCCTCCCCCCCCTTTTGTGTCCTCCTTTGTCCTCTCATCTCCCTTTGTGTCCTCCTTTGTCCTCTCATCTCCCTTAGTGTCCTCCTTTGTCCTCCTCCATCCATCTTTTCGTTCGTCCTTTGTATCCTCGTTCGACCCACTTTGTGTACATCTTTGTCTCCTGTGTTGTCTTTTGTCCTCCGTGTCATCCTCCATCCTCCTTTGTGTCTTGTCCCATGTCCTCCTTTGTCTACTGTGTCCTCCGTGTCCCCCTTTGTCTCCTGTGTCTATGTCCCCCTTTGTCTCCGGTGTCCTCCGTGTCCCCCCAACTGATTGCGTGTCTCACCTGATCCTGGGAGCCAGCAGAGATCAGAGACCTCTCTTCTCCCTCACTCTTCCTTAGTGCCGGTCGTGTGTAATGACGCGATCAGGAAAATCTGGCACTAGGAGGGGGAGTTAAGGAGAGGAGGTGCCACTGATCGCCGCGCGCACTGTCGGGCCAGATGAGAGACACGATCAGCAGGAGAAATAGAATAGGCACAGGTGACTGAGAACCTCTGCTCCACTGTATCCATAGCCTTCCATCTACATAAAGGGAGAAAACTCGCTTCAGGTTTCATACTCCCCTAATACATATAACTCAATGGTCCTCAAACTACAGACCGTGGGCCGAATGCGGCCCCCTGAGGCTGTTTCACTGGCCCCCAAAGACAAAATGTAGAACTGTGGTCCACTGCACCATTAAATATCGCCAGCCTGCATATAGAATAGCAGTGCTTGCACCACCCATCCACATACTGCAGCGAGCATCCAATTCTGCATCAGGTGACACTGCTGTCCAACTGGCCGGCAGGTTGTCACTAGGGTATGCTTCACGAGCTGGTGCACAAAGACGTTCTTCGGGTGCCGCGTGACTGGCTGCTGCTGTGCTGGGAGTTCTCCTCCGGGCATGATGGGGAGGAATCAATACCTCAATGTAATGTTTTACAGGGCTGTGGAGTCGGAGTCGTGGAGTCGGGCAATTTTGGGTGCCTGGAGTCGGAGTCGGGAAAAAATGCACCGACTCCGACTCCTAATGAATTTGTAACTGTAATTAAAATAGAAAATATGATAAAATGTTCTATTTCTCAGATAATAGTCATTAAAAATAATGTATATATACAGTAATAGCTGTGCTTAGTCCACAAAAATGAAATAAACCAATCAAAATTAGTTACTTGTGCTGCTTCAATAAAGCAGTCCCCGTATTTTTAAGGTCAGATATACAGATCTGATTGTGACTGTATATATGATGTGTACACAGGAATCTCTTATATATACGAAATAACATCTATGCTGCAAGAATAAAGCCTGATGTGTAGCCATGTCACTAATAGAGATGGTCAACGAGATGGAAATAATTCTGCCTTGATGCTGATTTATGCAAATGTATGCACTCCCTTTGCTGATGAAATCAAATAATTTGATATCTTGTTAAAATTTGGTTTGGTGACTACAAATTAAAGGGTAACTGAGACGGATGAAAAGTAAAGTTTTATACATACCTGGGGCTTCCTCCAGCCCTCTTCAGGCTAATCAGTCCCTCGCTGTCCTCCACCACCCGGATCTTCTGCTACGAGTCCTGGTAATTCAGCCAGTCAGCGATGTCCGGCCGCATGCCGCTCCCACAGCCAGGAATATTCTGCACCTGCGCAATAGTGCTGCACAGGTGTAGTATGCTCCTGGCGGTGGAGTGTGTGCATGCGCACTACGCCCGACTGGCTCAAGTACCTGGACTCATAGCAGAAGATCCAGGTGGTGGAGGAGGACAACGAGGGACTGATTATCCTGAAGGCGGCTGGAGGAAGCCCCAGGTATGTATAAAACTTTAATTTCATCTGTCTCAGGTTTACTTTGTTACACAGTAGTACTATACTCTACATATGCACTCCCCACAGAGCTGCAGGGAATCCACTGAGAATGCTGTGCACATTGAACACAGAGGTGTTGTCTGTTTACAATCTCCTCATTCCCCTGCAGAGTACCTGCACATCATTCTTACATGTACCCACACTTACATTGCCTAAGGCCTGATAGATGTTCTTTGTTCCGGTTTGTACCTTTTTTACAAGTACTCTTACCAAGGACTAGTTTTAGTCTAAAGGGAATAAATATAGTAGTCTCCATATCCTTCTCACTTCAGTTGTCTTGTAAAATTCCTAAGCGTTGGCAGTTAAGAGACGAATTTCATGTTACCTACTTTTAATCAACAAAATTGTAATATGCAAATTAGAGGAGTCGGAGTCGAGGAGTCGGAGTCGAGGAGTCGGAGTCGGTGGAATCCTAAACTTAGGAGTCGGAGTCGGTGGATTTTTGGACCGACTCCACAGCCCTGGTTTTTCAACATCATTTTATGTGTTGTGGCCCCCCCAGCAGTCTGTATGTTGACCTGGCCCTTGACCGAAAAAGTTTGGGGACCTCTGATACATCTGATACCTGGTGGTTGCATTTTATAGTGTTTCATGGGTTTCTTTCCTGGGACCTTTTAGGTCATTTGTGCTGCATAAGATCTTCTGTTACTTTTCTCAAAGTGTTGATGTACTGTATTTGATTATTTCTGGAATTATTGTTTGTTTCGCTGTTGGGGAAATGCTGTATTTGAAGTTGAGTTATCTTACCACAGATGGCGGATCTCCACTTGGTGATGGGCGAGAGCTCGCACTGGAGCTGGCGGGAGGCGTACCATCGGCCGTTGAACAAAGAGAAAGCCTGTGAGCACTCTTCTTCCCTGCAGGGAGGAAACCAGCAACATGAACTTATATAATAAAATAAGGCAAACATAACACTAAGACATTGGACTGCAGAACAGCTCCAGCCATTTTTTTTATTTTAGAATTATAATATTAGTACATTACCGATATTCCTCAAGTAAATTCCGATATTCAAATATTACCAATATTTTACTATGTCCTCGCCTAACCTTACCCTAACCGCTGCCCCCTGGGTTATTCCTAACCCTTAAACGCCCCAGGTGGTGCCTAACCTTAACCCTAAACCACAAACCCCACCTAAAATTAAGAACCAACCAGTACTTAACCCTAAAGACCGTCTTCCTGATCTTGGCTGCTCTACTGACAGCACTCTCCATTCCCAGCTTCTCATCCCGGCTACTCCGATAGCAGCATCCTCTATCCCCAGCTCCTCATCCCGGCTACTCTGCCAAAAGCACTCTCCATTCCCAGCTCCTCATCCGGGCCACTCCTCTAACAGCACTCTCCATTCCCAGCTCCTAATCCCGGCTACTCCGCTAGCAGCATCCGAAATCCCCAGCTCCTCTTCCTGGCTACTCCGATAGCAGCATCCGCTATCCCCAGCTCCTCCTCCTGGCTACTCCGATAGCAGCATCCTCTATCCCCAGCTCCTCCTCCTGGCTACTCCGATAGCAGCATCCTCTATCCCCAGCTCCTCCTCCTGGCTACTCCGATAGCAGCATCCTCTATCCCCAGCTCCTCCTCCTGGCTACTCCGATAGCAGCATCCTCGATCCCCAGCTCCTCCTCCTGGCTACTCCGCTAGCAGCATCCTCTATCCCCAGCTCCTCCTCCTGGCTACTCTGCTAGCAGCATCCGCTATCCCCTGCCCCTCCTCCTGGCTACTCCGCTAGCAGCATCCTCTATCCCCAGCTCCTCCTCCTGGCTACTCCGATAGCAGCATCCTCGATCCCCAGCTCCTCCTCCTGGCTACTCCGCTAGCAGCATCCTCTATCCCCAGCTCCTCCTCCTAGCTACTCCGCTAGCAGCATCCGCTATCCCCAGCTCCTCCTCCTGGCTACTCCGCTAGCAGCATCCGCTATCCCCTGCCCCTCCTCCTGGCTACTCCGCTAGCAGCATCCTCTATCCCCAGCTCCTCCTCCTGGCTACTCCGCTAGCAGCATCCTCTATCCCCAGCTCCTCCTCCTGGCTACTCCGCTAGCAGCATCCGCTATCCCCTGCCCCTCCTCCTGGCTACTCCGCTAGCAGCATCCTCTATCCCCAGCTCCTCCTCCTGGCTACTCCGATAGCAGCATCCTCGATCCCCAGCTCCTCCTCCTGGCTACTCCGCTAGCAGCATCCTCTATCCCCAGCTCCTCCTCCTAGCTACTCCGCTAGCAGCATCCGCTATCCCCAGCTCCTCCTCCTGGCTACTCCGCTAGCAGCATCCGCTATCCCCTGCCCCTCCTCCTGGCTACTCCGCTAGCAGCATCCTCTATCCCCAGCTCCTCCTCCTGGCTACTCCGATAGCAGCATCCTCTATCCCCAGCTCCTCTTCCTGGCTACTCCGCTAGCAGCATCCTCTATCCCCAGCTCCTCCTCCTGGCTACTCCGATAGCAGCATCCTCTATCCCCAGCTCCTCTTCCTGGCTACTCCGCTGGCAGCATCATCTATCCCCAGCTTCTCCTCCTTGCTACTCCGCTAGCAGCATCCGCTATCCCCTGCCCCTCCTCCTGGCTACTCCGCTAGCAGCATCCTCTATCCCCAGCTCCTCCTGGCTACTCCGCTAGCAGCATCCTCTATCCCCAGCTCCTCTTCCTGGCTACTCCGCTAGCAGCATCCTCTATCCCCAGCTCCTCCTCCTGGCTACTCCGATAGCAGCATCCTCTATCCCCAGCCCCTCCTCCTGGCTACTCCGATAGCAGCATCCTCTCTCCCCAGCTCCTCCTCCTGGCTACTCCGATAGCAGCATCCTCGATCCCCAGCTCCTCCTCCTGGCTACTCCGCTAGCAGCATCCTCTCTCCCCAGCTCCTCCTCCTGGCTACTCCGATAGCAGCATCCTCTATCCCCAGCTCCTCTTCCTGGCTACTCCGCTAGCAGCATCATCTATCCCCAGCTCCTCCTCCTGGCTACTCCGCTAGCAGCATCCGCTATCCCCTGCCCCTCCTCCTGGCTACTCCGCTAGCAGCATCCTCTATCCCCAGCTCCTCTTCCTGGCTACTCCGCTAGCAGCATCATCTATCCCCAGCTCCTCCCCCTGGCTACTCCGCTAGCAGCATCCTCTATCCCCAGCTCCTCTTCCTGGCTACTCCGCTAGCAGCATCCTCTATCCCCAGCTCCTCTTCCTGGCTACTCCGCTAGCAGCATCATCTATCCCCAGCTCCTCCTCCTGGCTACTCCGATAGCAGCATCATCTATCCCCAGCTCCTCCTCCTGGCTACTCCGCTAGCAGCATCATCTATCCCCAGCTCCTCCTCCTGGCTACTCCGATAGCAGCATCCTCTATCCCCAGCTCCTCCTCCTGGCTACTCCGATAGCAGCATCCTCTATCCCCAGCTCCTCCTCCTGGCTACTCCGCTAGCAGCAGCATCTATCCCCAGCTCCTCCTCCTGGCTACTCCGCTAGCAGCATCATCTATCCCCAGCTCCTCCTCCTGGCTACTCCGCTAGCAGCATCCGCTATCCCCTGCCCCTCCTCCTGGCTACTCCGCTAGCAGCATCCGCTATCCCCAGCTCCTCCTCCTGGCTACTCCGCTAGCAGCATCCTCTATCCCCAGCTCCTCTTCCTGGCTACTCCGCTAGCAGCATCATCTATCCCCAGCTCCTCCTCCTGGCTACTCCGATAGCAGCATCCTCTATCCCCAGCTCCTCCTCCTGGCTACTCCGCTAGCAGCATCCGCTATCCCCTGCCCCTCCTCCTGGCTACTCCGCTAGCAGCATCCTCTATCCCCAGCTCCTCTTCCTGGCTACTCCGCTAGCAGCATCATCTATCCCCAGCTCCTCCTCCTGGCTACTCCGCTAGCAGCATCCTCTATCCCCAGCTCCTCCTCCTGGCTACTCCGCTAGCAGCATCATCTATCCCCAGCTCCTCCTCCTGGCTACTCCGCTAGCAGCATCATCTATCCCCAGCTCCTCCTCCTGGCTACTCCGATAGCAGCATCCTCTATCCCCAGCCCCTCCTCCTGGCTACTCCGATAGCAGCATCCTCTCTCCCCAGCTCCTCTTCCTGGCTACTCCGCTAGCAGCATCCTCTATCCCCAGCTCCTCCTCCTGGCTACTCCGCTAGCAGCATCATCTATCCCCAGCTCCTCCTCCTGGCTACTCCGCTAGCAGCATCATCTATCCCCAGCTCCTCCTCCTGGCTACTCCGATAGCAGCATCCTCTATCCCCAGCTCCTCGTCAGGGTTACTTTCCATCCCAGCTCCTCTTCCAGTTACCATCTCCAGTCCCACCTCTTCATTTTCATGAACTGCAGTCCACATGTCCTTCTTACAGTCTAGTAAAAGCTAAACATTCCTCTAAGTGAATATTTACGCTTTATTTGTATTTACACCTACAGTAGTCTCAGAAGCCACAAGACATGTTTAGCTGAGTTCTGCCCCCCAAAAAAAATATCACGTAGCTCAGATCTGTATTTGCTCCGAGCTTCACACAGAGTACTCTGAAGCACGAGTCATACTAGAATAGGAAAAATACAAAACCTCAATTCAAAACGCTTTCATTTGTCTCTGGCCCTGCAGCAGTTTTATGCGTTACACGACTGAAAGCGGCTTATGCTGTGCAGCAGCTATTACACAGAGAATATCCAAGAGTGTTCAAATATATTCCGGCAAAAAAAGCTTCCCAGCGGCCTCCTGCTTAATGTAAGATCGGTCCTCTCCTCAGTCAACTGCATTGTGATTCCATAGCAACCAAGATGTTAGATGAAATGTCACCTTTACAGAACTAGAAGTTCACATCTAAATCTATTTTCATCTTTAAAAAGCAAACCTGAAGCAAAAAAATAAACTTACGATAATGAATTGTAGGTGTAGTACAGCTAAGAAATAGAGCATTAGCAGCAAAGACAAGAGTCTCATAATGTTTTCCAGTACAGGAAGAGTTACAAATCTTCAGTTATCTATTCTCTAAGCTATTCCACCCAACCTGGGTGGAATACAGTCCTGTTTTCTGAGCACGTAAACAGCCAAGAAATAGCGAGAGACAGCTTGAGATGAGGCTTTACTGCAGGAAAGTTCAAAAGGTCATTATTTCTGCTTTGTTTTATAGATAAAAAAATAGAGTGTGGTTTTTAAACTGCAACTGTGACGGAATGAAGTAATGTTACATAAAAAAAAAAATAAGCTACATAGCTGAAAATAAAAATATGGGACTCTTTTCTTTGCTACTAATTTTCTGTTTATTATCCGTACTACACATATAATTCATTATATCATGTGCTTTTTTTTGCTTGCTTGCTTGTTTGCTTTACTGACAGTCTGAAGTGTTAAAAATACCTCTTTTTATTTCAGAATCCTGTTCAGTAGTATCAGCAAAGATGATTCGCCGCATCCCTGTGGCCGTCCAAGATTATTCCCATCCCCAAATTGCCCGGGGCTAAATTCTCCGCTACTTCCTGTAGGAGGCAGAGCTAATGGCTGTAGCTCTGCCTCCAGACCATTCAATCACTGCTGCTGATCGCCGCCTCTCCCCGCCCCTCTTAGTCTTCTTTCACGGAGAGGGGCGGGGAGAGGCGGCGATCAGCAGCAGTGATTGAATGGCCAGGAGGCGGGGCTGCTGTAGCACAAAGCTCTGCCTCCCCCCGGGCAGCAAAATCTGCGACTTTCAAAGTTGTAGAATTTTGCTCCAGGATTTGGGGGGGGGGGGGGGGGGGTAAAGATCTCGGACGGCCGCAAGGATGCAGTGAATCATCTTTGCTGATACTGCTGAACAGGATTCTGAAATAAAAAGAGGTATTTTTTAACACTTCAGGGACTCTTTAAAAGCACATTACAGTGTCCAATCTGTAGGCCTATTGCACCTCACATCATCATTGCAAGTTCCTCATACCTCAGATTCAATGTTTGTAACATACTGTATATAACCGCGGATAAGCTACTATGCACTAATGTCAACGCACATATTTTGGCCTAAAAAAATAGGCCTAAGGCTATGGCCCGCTGATTGGCTGATCTCAACCCCAATTGGAGAGTACCAACGTGTGCGAAGTGCGTTGAGCAGCATGCTTCAGTGTATAGCTTGCATCCTCTAGTGTCCTGTGCAGATTCTGAACCAGCCACTAGAGGTTCAGCTGGACAGCGAAACGCCATGGGCCCCTTTACACTTCATCAGTTGCTCTCAGTTAAAACTGGAAGAAAACTGATTTTCAAAGTAATACCCATGTTTTCCTATGGCACAGTTCCCACTATACGTGTTTTATCCAAAAGCTTTTTCACAATGCACTACTATGGAAAAAACGTGTACTAATGCATACTAATACACATCAACGCATTAAGTGTAAAGGGGCCCTAAGGCTGGTGCCTTTGATTAAAGCCCTTAGCCAAGGATTGGAATCCCGGCTCAAGCCAGTACGTAAAACAGCAAGGAGTCTTTGGGCAAAACTACCTAATGATCCTAGTCGCCTGTGGAGTGCGCCGTAAGTGGTTGGCGCAATATAAAATGTCCTGTGACTTGTCTTGAGCTCCAGGCTCTGCTGTAGGATCGTGATTTCTGGTAATGGGAATGATTTCATCAGTGTAATGCTAGGTACACACGACGCAATCTTCCCTCCGATTGACAGGTAATTGGACAGGAAGTTGCACAGTATGTACATGTCCAAACTGCTCCTGACACAGGGGGCGCTACACTGGGTGACTGCCCCCTCCAGGAATTATTGTGCCCCCTCCCCCAGTAACATAAAGTTAATGGTTTCAGGAGCATACAGTGAACCCAGGATAGGGTCTGTAAAAAAAAAAAAAAAAAAAAAAAGTTTCCATGTCAGCTTGAAACCAAGGATTTTGTCTATTTGCCATAAATACCTCAAAATCCTTGCAAGATCCAAAACCAAGGGTCTTATCTGTTTGCCATAAATACCTCACAATCCTTGCAATATCCAAAACCAAGGGTCTTATCTGTTTGCCATAAATACCTCACAATCCTTGCAATATCTACTGCTAGCAAGTAAGGATTAGAGAATGCCAACAAACTAGTCAAGTACATCTGTAGCTAACTTTTCTTCAATAAAAGCACCATCATTTGGACAATCTGCTCTGCTCAAAAGCCTGAGTTCTGATTGTGATGTTTACATTTGGTTGCTATCATTGCTGAACTAGATAGCCTTAATTTTATCACATGAATTAGGCTAATTATATCTAAACCTCGCCATACAAACAATGATTTTGTTCATCCAAATGGGCCCCACCAGCAAGCCACAGTGCCCCCTTTGTGCCCACCCTAAAAATGTGAAGCTGCAACCGCCACTGGCTTCCGATTCATGCTGGGATTGATTTTCTAATGTCCAAATATCGACCACGATCGGACATGTCGGAAACAATTGGCACGATCCGGTTAATCAGACAGGAAATTGCACTGTGCTCGTCTAGCACAACACAGCAGCGCAAGATAATGCGCCACACACTAATCTTCCCATCAAGACAGTGATCCTAAACCACATGATCCATTCCCCTCATTCCAAAACACACAAGTCGTAATGGACGGCAAGCAAGGCAGGAAATTCACAGGACACAAGTGAACATGAAAACTTACGTCTGGTATTGAACATACACATTCCCTCTTAAATGAGGCTCGAAGTTGCAGCTAACCTGAAAAAATGAACAAAACAACAAATTGACATATGCTCTGCTCTCAATTCATTGCTAACTTCTTGCAAAAAACAGATCATCATCAGTTACATAAGCACTTATGTTCAGCATAGCCAAGCACTTATGTTCAGCATAGCCAAGCACTTATGTTCAGCATAGCCAAGCACTTATGTTCAGCATAGCCAAGCACTTATGTTCAGCATAGCCAAGCACTTATGTTCAGCATAGCCAAGCACTTATGTTCAGCATAGCCAAGCACTTATGTTCAGCATAGCCAAGCTCTTATGTTCAGCATAGCCAAGCACTTATGTTCAGCATAGCCAAGCACTTATGCTCAGCATAGCCAAGCACTTATGTTCAGCATAGCCAAGCACTTATGTTCAGCATAGCCAAGCACTTATGCTCAGCATAGCCAAGCACTTATGCTCAGCATAGCCAAGCACTTATGTTCAGCATAGCCAAGCACTTATGTTCAGCATAGCCAAGCACTTATGTTCAGCATAGCCAAGCACTTATGTTCAGCATAGCCAAGCACTTATGTTCAGCATAGCCAAGCACTTATGCTCAGCATAGCCAAGCACTTATGCTCAGCATAGCCAAGCACTTATGTTCAGCATAGCCAAGCACTTATGCTCAGCATAGCCAAGCACTTATGCTCAGCATAGCCAAGCACTTATGTTCAGCATAGCCAAGCACTTATGTTCAGCATAGCCAAGCACTTATGCTCAGCATAGCCAAGCACTTATGCTCAGCATAGCCAAGCACTTATGCTCAGCATAGCCAAGCACTTATGCTCAGCATAGCCAAGCACTTATGCTCAGCATAGCCAAGCACTTATGTTCAGCATAGCCAAGCACTTATGCTCAGCATAGCCAAGCACTTATGTTCAGCATAGCCAAGCACTTATGTTCAGCATAGCCAAGCACTTATGTTCAGCATAGCCAAGCACTTATGTTCAGCATAGCCAAGCACTTATGCTCAGCATAGCCAAGCACTTATGTTCAGCATAGCCAAGCACTTATGCTCAGCATAGCCAAGCACTTATGCTCAGCATAGCCAAGCACTTATGCTCAGCATAGCCAAGCACTTATGCTCAGCATAGCCAAGCACTTATGCTCAGCATAGCCAAGCACTTATGTTCAGCATAGCCAAGCACTTATGCTCAGCATAGCCAAGCACTTATGTTCAGCATAGCCAAGCACTTATGTTCAGCATAGCCAAGCACTTATGTTCAGCATAGCCAAGCACTTATGTTCAGCATAGCCAAGCACTTATGCTCAGCATAGCCAAGCACTTATGCTCAGCATAGCCAAGCACTTATGTTCAGCATAGCCAATCACTTATGTTCAGCATAGCCAAGCACTTATGCTCAGCATAGCCAAGCACTTATGTTCAGCATAGCCAAGCACTTATGTTCAGCATAGCCAAGCACTTATGCTCAGCATAGCCAAGCACTTATGTTCAGCATAGCCAAGCACTTATGCTCAGCATAGCCAAGCACTTATGCTCAGCATAGCCAAGAACTTATGTTCAGCATAGCCAAGCACTTATGTTCAGCATAGCCAAGCACTTATGCTCAGCATAGCCAAGCACTTATGCTCAGCATAGCCAAGCACTTATGTTCAGCATAGCCAAGCACTTATGCTCAGCATAGCCAAGCACTTATGCTCAGCATAGCCAAGCACTTATGCTCAGCATAGCCAAGCACTTATGCTCAGCATAGCCAAGCACTTATGTTCAGCATAGCCAAGCACTTATGCTCAGCATAGCCAAGCACTTATGTTCAGCATAGCCAAGCACTTATGCTCAGCATAGCCAAGCACTTATGTTCAGCATAGCCAGCACTTATGTTCAGCATTGCCAAGCTCTTACGTTTACGAGTAAGCAGGCAGGACAGTGTCTATGCTGCTCATACCATTGGAGAACAGTAGTTAGGCAAGGCTTGCAAACTTGCTTGTTTGATGTGTCTCATTCCACACCCAACAACTGTTACCGGGACTATTGAGGTGGCACATAAAGCCTTGGACTACTTCATTTATGGTATCTCGTACACACCAAACTACTGACGTCGCTGCACCGTCGGGGATCAGAACCCGATCCTCTTGGGCGACATAGCTGGGCTCAGCTGTATAGACATATGTCAGCTACACCAGTGTTTCTCAACATTTTATTGGTATGTACCCCTTTTAAAACCCTGTACTCACCAAGTACCCCCTGGCATGGTAAACATTATCACACGTACCCCTTGACAAATATAGATTTAATCCTAGTACATTATAACTGGCTCTAAACAATTTCCAAGCATTTACTATTGCTTTTAATTAGCTAAAATACTAATTTGGGGTTGTTTAAATAAGATTTATCATTTTCTAAAACTCGAAATTTGTTATTTTTGGTTAAGTATATCAAGCCCGAGTACCCCCTAGAACCCTCAGAAGTACCCCCTGGGGTACGCGTACCACACGTTGAGAACCTATGAGCTACACAACGCGCTGTATTGCTCTGTGTGTGTGTGTGGGTGTGTGGGGGGGGCTAGGTTGGAGGGTCGACAAAGTTTTTTTTTTAGGACCGGCTCACACGGATGCTTGGTGACGATTACTGCAGGCATCTGATACAACGCTCCCATTCAAGTGAATCACAGCGTTTATTTTAGCCATTTACGGTTGTTTACATAAACACAGCGTTCCAATCCAAATTTTCCCTGTCGTTCTAGGCGACTCTGGTCGATTAGCTGACACGTCTTCATGTCCCCCTGCAGGGACGAAAATCGCTGATCACAACGGGACGCTGAGAATCTCTGCTGAAAGCCCGCGCAGGCCCCTGAACGAGACGCCGCTGAACGGGGCACTGGAGGACGTCCGTCTGAACCGACCCTTAAGAAGGCAAACTACACTGCTCGTTGCTTTTTGTAGGGGGCTTTTTGGTCTCTTTTATCCCCCTATACGTTCCTAGTGGTTTGGGTCACCCCGAGCTGCTTGGTTACTCTGTTGTACTGGTCCAAGCCCCTATCCCATAGACCCATAGCAATCCCTGCTATGCACTGAGGAAGACCAATAGTCCAAAACAGGCTGTCTGCATGTTGGGTTGGTGTGGCTCTGTAAAATGTAAAGCTATAGGCTTGCTATACACCAGCAGGTACAAGGGCATAAAGAGATCATTTGCATATTCAGTAGTGATTCATTGTGGGTAACCACAGTAGTTCACTTAAAAGCTGAATTATTGCAAATACTTTGTTTTAAAGAGCAGCTGTCAGCCATACTATCTCAGAAAACACATATATAAGTAGATAAATACTTGCTCTACTTACATAACATATGTATTGCACTGTCCATGCTTTGATTTCAGTGATTTTTCTATAGTAAAAAAAAGAGAAAATCCTCCTTAGCATTTCCCATTTTAAGCGTGGCTATTTTGAAATCAATCCTGATGTAATTTCCTCCCTTACTCTCCTCTGCTTAATTGTGTATGCCCTTCACTATAGAAAGTGCATTGTCTCAGCATGAGAAATATTGGCCAATCAGAGAGGAACAGAGATGTGGAAGGCAAAAAACAGGAGGGAAAAAGGCTTCAGCCAATCAGGCTGCATTAGTTAAGTCTGAGGGGGAAGTAGGGAAGCAAAAAAGGACAAACCAGCATGCCCTGCAACTTCCTATTTGCGTACCAAATAAGATTCGGGTAAGCTGGGGAATGATCATTTATCAACAAGGAAAGTAATAGTGATTTTAAAGAGACACTGAAGCGGAAAAAAATTATGATATTATGATTTGTATGTGTAGTACAGCTAAGAAATAAAACATTAAGATCAGATACATCAGTCTAATTGTTTCCAGTACAGGAAGAGTTAAGAAACTCCAGTTGTTATCTCTATGTAAACAAGCCATTAACTATCCGACTAAGTCGGATCGCTCAAGCCCACTCTTATCAAACGAACGAGTCTGTACACACGCCCGATTTAGCGGGCGAACGACGGGACGTTCAAACGACCCGTCGTTCGCGGAAATCCGACGTGTGTATGGGCCTTTAGTCATGGAGAGGGCTGTTATCTGACTTTTATTATCTCAACTGTAATTGAACTGTTTTCTTTTCCTCTGCTAGAGGAGAGGTCATTAGTGCACAGACTGCTCTGAAAGACTAATTTTGAATGCTGAGTGTTGTGTAATCTGCACATTTTATAGAATGATACAATGTTAGAAAAAAACACTATATACCTGAAAATAAAAAGATGAGAATATTTTCTTTGCTGCTAATCTTCTAGTAATTATTCATAGTACACAACCAATTCACTATATCATATATTTTTTTTCGCTTCAGTGTCTCTTTAATGTTTAAATTGCCCAGTTAGCATCCAAATTACTTGTTTACCAGATAAAAATAAAGAATTGATTTTTTATTTTATGCCCGACAGTTACACTTTAAGAAGTCGAACTACACTGAGCTTTGCTTTTTAGTAGGAGGGCTTTCCGGTCTCTTTCAGGCTGCATTTCCATTTGTGCGGTGCGAATCGCCGCGGTAAAAATTCGCATGCGGATGCGAATTTTGCATGCGGGTCTATACGAATTTTCATGCGAATTCGCATGCGAATTCGCATGGATGACGATGTATGCGAATTTAACCATGGCAGTGCTGGTGTGCTTTTCCATTGTTTCTATGAAAATTCGCATGCCCAAACCTCATGCGAATTTCCTATTAAATACATTGTATGCGATTTGCATAGCGGTATGCGGTATGCGAAATCTGATGGCTCTGCCATACAAATTTTTTCTGCACAGAAAAACGCAAAGGAATCCTGACAAGTGGAAACAGTCCCATTCACTTGTATTGCTATGCGAATTTTCATGCGAAAAACGCATGCGAATTCGCTATAGTGGAAATGAGCCCTTATACTTTCCTAGAGGTTCTGGGTCACCCTCAGCTGCTCTGGGATTCTGTGTGTAGCTGAAATAGAGTGCCAGGACCTGAAACTTATCAGCGCTGGACAGGCCATGCTGGATTGTGCACAACATCTTCTGTCTTTTTTTTCCCCTCCGCTTCTACACAGAAGACATCACAGCGTGGGGCCGGTGGCCTCGCTCGGCAGTGACTCAGTGCCTGATCACACGCTGCCCATCTCCAGCCTTTGATGGTCATGTGAGGAGAAGATCAAGGAGGAGACGTCTGAATAATTCATCTGTCAGGTTGTCACTGCGAGAGTCACGGCAAATACTAAAGGAGAGACAGTCACACAATGGGGCCGGGAAGACAAAGCATCTGAAAGAAACAGCAAGCGCGCCCCAGCTGCCAGCTTGCAAGGATCGCACACGGCTTCTACTGCCTGAAGTTTAGGACTAGTTTATAAAATGCTTACCCCCCCCCCCCCCCCCCCCAAGTGAACCTGTATGGATAATAGTGCTCTTAGGGTGTACTTACCTCGAGAGTGGGAAGCCTCTGGATCCTGGATCCTAAATAGGCTTTTCTCATCCTCTCACCCCCCCCCCCCCCCTCCTTTTCCCTTTCCTGAAATTAAAGTGAACCTCCAGACTAAAAATCTACTCAGCAGAACTGAAAAGGCTTGGTGTTTCTTTAACAGTTTCACAGCATCAGAACTTTGTTTTTCTTACCCATTTTTAGCTGCACAGAAGCCAAGCTCTGCCCCATCAAAGAAATCTGCCCGGGCATTTTTCCCCTGATGCTGTGCAAATCATGATGGGATTTCTGATGTTGTTATTCTCGTTGCCTAGCAGCTGGGAGGGGTGATCAGGACACGGGACAGTTGGAACTGTGTCTCATGCTCCCTGTCACCTCCTTTCAACCAAAAAGATGGCTGCCCCCATGAAATCACAAACATTTGTCTGTTGTTTTAAAACAGGGTGGGTAAGAGATTATATTACCTATCTATTTTAATTAACATAACTGATGTAACTTAATGAGGGTATGTTTGTTTAGGCTGAAGTTCCTCTTTAAGCGACAAGGCTGGTCTGCGCTCAGATCACAAGTCTGTGACACGCCTCCCGCAGGCGCACTAGTGGCTTACTGCCTGGGCTCTGGTAGAAACAGCCGAGCTCGATCAGGTCCATTCTATACCACCTGGGCAGTAGAGCGGTCCAATCGGAGCCGAGGCAGTAAGTCGCTAGTGAGCTTGCGCGAGGCGTCACTGGCTTGTTATGATTCTGAAGAGTTCGGGGGTTCCCAGTGCAGGAACGGGGCTGAACGGGAGGACAAGGGAAGCCTCTTCAGGATCTTGAGTCTTCCCCCTCCCGAGGCAAGTACACCCCAGGCCAGGTGTGTCAAACTCAATCACGTCAGGGGCCAAAATCTAACAGATAGTCTAAGTTGCGGGCCAACTTTTTTAGTAAGATATACCATTAAGTAGTTAAATATTTACCTGCTCCAGGGCTGCTTAGGGACTACTCTGATCTTCCTGGCAGCCACATGTGCTGCATACCTCTGACTCCAGGTTCATGTCACATGATCGGAAGCTGGAGGTATAGAAGTATAAAGCATGCAGCCATGGGGAGAACAGACCAGAAGCATCTCTGGAGCAGGTATATACTGCACTGCTCCGCTGTGCTACTCTGCATTGTGGGGGGTGGAAGGTAGGTGTGTTTTACGTGAGGGGGTTTGGATCTCAGAAGGGGGCCCCATTCTAAATGTACTGGGATGTTTAACAATGTTTTAATCCAGAAACGCTGTCACAAGTGTGTTCCTCTGGCTGGGAAGGCAGTGTACTGTCATTCTTTTACTGCATACAATGATGCATATTGGAAGCTCTCGAGGGCCACATAAAACGGCAAGAAGGCCCACATTCGGCCCGTGAGCCTTGAGTTTGACACCTGTGCCCTAGGAGCACTTGTTTCATTACAGGTTTACTTTAAAGTGGACCTGAACTTTTGCACAGGACAGAAGGAAAACATAGAGAAATGCACCCCGTATGTATTTAGAGAGTTTAGCCTGTGTAATTCCCCCTCATTTATGTCTAATCACACGTTGTAATCTGATCCTCCTCCCTGTGTCACATGACTGCCTATGGCAGATAAGCCCATTTGAAAGTACAGGCTGTAAACAATATGTCTGCTTCCATGGATCAGGGAGTAGAAACAGTGCAGATTTATTTTTGGATTTGTATCAGCTGTAACAAAGACATGTTTTTTGTTTAAAGGTCATTATGCTGTTGTGTATCTTTTAGAGCAGAGAGGAAGTCCGAGTTCAGGTCCGCTTTAAAAACTCAAAACGTAATATTTCAAAGATATTTTACATTTACCACTTTTAGTCAGCAGATGGCGCTTCTGAGCAAAAAGACTAATATTAAAAACACAGTTTGCAAAGTGCTGCTCTGAGATAAGATTTTAGAGGACACACATACTGCTCATGCTAAAAATAATTTTGCCTTCGTAAAACAAGGTATCTATCTATATATATATAATTCAGTAAGTGCCTCAACCTTCCAGCAAGAAGAAGTACTTTGCATGAGAAAATGTATGCGTGCTCAAAGACCAAGTTTGAGGCCTCCTTTCCACGGACTGTTGAGCTGTGTGCTCAGCAAGCAGTTACCAGGCACAAGTAAGAAGTTATCAGGCAGCAACAAGCAGTTATCAGGCAGCAACAAGCAGTTACTAGGCAGCAGTGAGCAGTTACCAGGCAGCAGTGAGCAGTTACTAGGCAGCAGTGAGCAGTTGAGAGAGTTTGAGAGGCATTTCACTGCCTATTAACAGTCTGTGGAAAGGAGGCTTAACCCTAGCAAGTCTGGCTTTGCAAATCTGGCCTAATTGACTATTCATGAGGCAATGCTCATGCAAATATGCATTTGCTTTCGCATGTCAAACTATGCAGGGTCAAAAAACCAATACTGCAAAGCGGTCGTGGAGCAGTGCTTTTCAGCACTGCTAGATTTGGGCGCAGCGAGTGCCGCCATAGACTGTAATGGGAATCAGTCTATAGCGGCGCTCAGTGAGTAACGTCGGCGCCGTCAGAAGACGGAGCCGAAGTTGCTTAAAAAACACAATAATTCGACCTCCAGCAATCGCTGGAAGCCGAATTATATCATTCCCCCACTATCCATGGCGGCCTGGAGGGGGAATAGTAATTATATAATAGAGTAAGTGCCTCAACCTTCAAACAAGAAGAAGAAGTAGCGCCCTGCCCCCAGGGCTGGTCCAAGCAAGAAGTAGTGTCATATTAAACCAAGGGCAAAGAGGGATAATTTGCATATTCAGTAGCAGTGCATTGTGGGTAACCACAAATGTTCACTTATAGCTGAATTATTGCAGATTTGCTTCTGTTTTAAGAAGGAAAATTACACCAAGCTTTGCTTTTTTTAGTAGGAGGGCTTTTTGGTCTCTTTTATCATCCTATACATTCTTAGTAGTTTGGGTCACCCTGAGCTGCTTGGTTACTCTGTTGTACTTGTCCAAGCCCTATCTCATACAGCCGTATCAATCCCTGCCATGTACTGATGAGGACCAAAAGTCTGAAACAGGCTGTCTACATGTGGGTTTGATATGACTGTGTAAAATTTAAAGCTATATGCTTGCTATACACCAGTGGCTCTGGATGCTTGCTTGGCTTACCAAGCAATGTACTGATGAGGACCAAAAGTCTGAAACAGGCTGTCACATGTGGGTTTGATATGACTGTGTAAAACTTAAAGAGACACTGAAGCGAGACTAAATCTCGCTTCAGGTCTTATATATAGCAGGGGCACGTGTGCCCCTGCTAAAACGCCGCTATCCCGCGGCTTAACGGGGGTCCCTTCACCCCCAACCCACCCCCCGCAAACCTGGGTCGGAAAAAGGTCGCTGGAGCTGATCTTCCTGGAGGCAGGGCTAACGGCTGCAGCCCTGCCTCCCAGCACGTCTATCAGACGCGCATCGCCGCCTCTCCCCCGCCCCTCTCAGTGAAGGAAGACTGAGAGGGGCGGGGGAGAGGCGGAGGTACGCGTCTGACAGACGCGCATGGGGCAGGGCTGCGGCGGTTAGCCCTGCCCCAACCAGGAAGCGCTCCCCCGCTGCTCGGAGGGGGTTTGGGGGGACAGGGACCCCCGTTAAGCCGCGCTATAGCGGCGTTTTAGCAGGGGCACGCATGCCCCTGCTAGCTATGAGGTCTGAAGCGAGATCTATTCTCGCTTCAGACTCTCTTTAAAGCTATAGGCTTGCTTGACTTATCAAGGGTGAAAAGGAATTATTTGCATATTTAGTAGCAGTGCATTGTGGGTAACCACAAATGTTCACTTATAGCTGAATTATTGCACATTTCCTTCTGTTTTAGGAAGGCAAATTACATCAAGCTTTGCTTTTTTTAGTAGGAGGTCTTTTTGGTCCCTTTTATCCCCCTATACATTCCGAGTGGTTTGGGTCACCCTGAGCTGCTTGGTTACTCTGTTGTACTGGTCCAAGCCCTATCTCATACAGCCGTATCAATCCCTGCCATGTACTGATGAGGACCAAAAGTCTGAAACAGGCTGTCTACATGTGGGTTTGATATGACTGTGTAAAATTTAAAGCTATATGCTTGCTATACACCAGCGGCTCTGGATGCTTGCTTGGCTTACCACGGGGGAAAAGGGGTAATTTGCATATTTAGTAGCAGTGCATTGTGGGTAACCACAAATGTTCACTTAAAGCTGAATTATTGCAGATTTCCTTCTGTTTTAAAAAGGCAAATTACACCAATACAGTGTGCGGCATTGCAGGAAGTGACGACAGTGGAATGCACGATGGAACACGGAAGAGGTGAGTCATCCCCGCCCGCTGCCTCTTAGTAATAGTGGCGGCTGCTACTGTGCTTAAGCAGGAGGGGGAGTGCACATGGGGGACCCAGGTGAGGGGGGGGGGGGGGGAGAGTGCACATGGGGGACCCAGGTGAGGGGGGGGGGGGTTCCTGCTGAGCTTAGGCTGGAGGTAGAGCACACATGGGGAACCCAGTTGAGGGGGGGTCCAACCCCCCTCCCTGCCGCTGTGCCCAATACCCCCTTCCTGCCCTCTACCCTTTTATGCGGCGTATGGTACGCCGCGGGTCGGCTAGTTTGTTATAATTCAGCTTTAAAGTGAACCAGAGACGAAGCATCCTCATGTATTTTACCGTATATATTATTGGGAACATGACAGTAAACACCTATTCTGTTCTCTGTTTCATTATTTACTTTTTAGATTGCTTCTTATCAGCCCAGATAAAATCCTCCACTGAGCATTCAGTCTGGCTTTGCTATAAGGATTCCTGAGCAGAGCCACAAGGGGGCAGGCTTGGGCAATGAAAAGACAGCACAGAAGACAGACTCCGCTATAAAGATTCCTGAACAAAGCCAGACTGAATGCTCAGTCGGGGATTTTATCAGGGCTGATTAGAAGCAGGCTAAACAGTAAATAATGAAACAGAGAGCAGGGTAGGTGTTTTCTCTAATATTCCCACTGATATATATGGTAAAATACATGAGGGTGCTTCATCTCTGGTTCCCTTTAAAGTGGAACTGACCTTAAAATTTGATACTATAAAAATATATGATGTGTTGCTTAATACTGCTTTAATAAATACAAATGTATGTTTGCTGTAATATAAGTATCAGATGTCCTTATTTCTGTTACTGCATTCACACTGCAGTATGCAGCCATATATTGGTTGGCAAGTTTACAGTTCCATCCAGCTGATTTCTACTTCCTCTACCCCTCCTTCTTCAAGCAGCTCCTTTCTCCAATCACTGTGCAGTATGCAAATTAGCCTGTGGTAGTGTACAGTGTCAGTTACAGTGATGTCATCTGGCTGCGCCTGTGTATGTAATGTCTGCCTGCGTTTTCCAGCCTGTCATTTTTCAGCTTTTGTGTATGCTCTGCTGTCAGTGTGATTTATGGTGGTGGTGTATAGTGGTGTATGGGCAGCTGACAGATCTCTCTCTTATCAGATTCGATAAGAGAGAGATTTGTCTCTTGGTCGAATCTGCCCATACATCGCTAGGTGTATGGCCACCTTTAGACACAAAACACATACATAAACCCACTTATGCTAAGTAGTGTACACACCACAAAGAATTACTAAAGGTGGCCACAAATCAGAGGATTATGGGCAGATTCGACCAAGAGACAAATTTATTCCTAAACAGAATTGATTAGAGATAAATTTGTCTCTTGGTGGAATCTGCCCATCCACTACAGGCCGATTCCCATCTGATTTCAGCATGAAATCCTCAGGGAATCGGCTGAGCCCGCCGCGTTCGCCCGGCCGCTGCCCCCAAAATGAATAAATGTATGTAGTGTGTGTGCGTTTAGAGGCCCATACACACGTCGGATTTTTGTGAATGATCCGTCGTTTGAACGTTCTGTCGTTCGCACGTCAAATCCGGCGTGTGTGCAGACTATCGTTCAGGTGATAAGACCGGCGGATCGCTGAAAACCAGTCTTATCACCTGAACGATGGTCTGCACACACGCCGGATTTGACGTGCGAACGACGGAATGTTCAAACGACGGGTCGTTCGCAAAAAATCCGACGTGTGTATGGGCCTTATACCTCACCTGTCCTGTCGCAGCCTCCCCGGTGTCCGTCCATCTCACCGGGTAACAGCCGCATACACGCTAGCGGCACATAGCATCTGATGTCAGACTCTATGCGCTGTGTATGTGGAACCCGGCGAGATGGACAGAAACCGCGTGGAGGCTGACACCGTACAGGTAATGTATAAAGGCACACACTACATACCTTTATATACTGCGGTGGCAGTTGTTTCGTTGTCTCGTCGTTCGTTTACATATCGACCGTCGTACCGCCACGCACCCGACCAACCAACTTCGGCCCAACATCTTGCAGCATGCGCGATCGACCATGCGGCCAATTTCCATCCACGAAATTGTTAGCTTTGTTGGTCGGGCATGCACTTGGCAGCACCAGTTTTCATCCAATTCGATTATAATAATCTAATTGGATGCTCGATTGGTTGGTCTGAAAGGTGGGGGACAGGTCTCAGATGCACAAATCAGCAGATGTGAGAGGACAGGAGTGAGGCCCGCAAAAGAAATGCAGGTGTGCAGACGCGCGTGCACACACACACACACACACGCACGCACGCACACACACACACACGCACGCACACACAGGCGCGCACACACACGCGCACACACCCCAACAGACACACGCACACGCACACACCCCAACAGACACACACACACCCCGACACACACGCACAGACACACGCGCAAAGACACCCCAACAGACACACGCACAGACACACCCCAACAGACACACACATGCGCACAGACACACGCACACACATACCCCAACGGACACACACACAACATTTTTTTCCCCTTTAACCAGGGCTGTGGAGTCGGAGTCGGAGTCGTGGAGTCGGGCAATTTTGGGTGCCTGGAGTCGGAGTCGGGAAAAAATGCACCGACTCCGACTCCTAATGAATTTGTAACTGTAATTAAAATAGAAAATATGATAAAATGTTCTATTTCTCAGGTAATAGTCATTAAAAATAATGTATATATACACAGTATATATACAGTAATAGCTGTGCTTAGTCCACAAAAATGAAATAAACCAATCAAAATTAGTTACTTGTGCTGCTTCAATAAAGCAGTCCCCGTATTTTTAAGGTCAGATATACATATCTGATTGTGACTGTATATATGATGTGTACACAGGAATCTCTTATATATACTAAATAACATCTATGCTGTAAGAATAAAGCCTGATGTGTAGCTGTGTCACTAATAGAGATGGTCAATGAGATGGAAATAATTCTGCACTGATGCTGATTTATGCAAATGTATGCACTCCCTTTGCTGATGAAATCAAATAATTTGATATGTTGTTAAAATTTGGTTTGGTGACTACAAATTAAAGGGTACCTGAGACGGATGAAAAGTAAAGTTTTATACATACCTGGGGCTTCCTCCAGCCCCCTTCAGGCTAATCAGTCCCTCGCTGTCCTCCACCACCCGGATCTTCTGCTATGAGTCCTGGTAATTCAGTCAGTCAGCGCTGTCCGGCCGCATGCCGCTCCCACAGCCAGGAACATTCTGCACCTGCGCAATAGTGCTGCACAGGTGTAGTATGCTCCTGGCGGCGGAGTGTGTGCATGCGCACTACGCCCGACTGGCTCAAGTACCTGGACTCATAGCAGAAGATCCAGGTGGTGGAGGAGGACAACGAGGGACTGATTATCCTGAAGGCGGCTGGAGGAAGCCCCAGGTATGTATAAAACTTTAATTTCATCTGTCTCAGGTTTACTTTGTTACACAGTAGTACTATACTCTACATATGCACTCCCCACAGAGCTGCAGGGAATCCACTGAGAATGTTGTGCACATTGAACACAGAGGTGTTGTCTGTCACCCATAAACCTTGTTCAGATTGTGCATGAAGAATGTGTAATAGAGGAAGAATCTCCTCATTCCCCTGCAGAGTACCTGCACATCATTCTTACATGTACCCACACTTACATTGCCTTGGGCCTGATAGATGTTCTTTGTTCCGGTTTGTACCTTTTACAAATACTCTTACCAAGGACTAGTTTTAGTCTAAAGGGAATAAATATAGTAGTCTACATATCCTTCTCACTTCAGTTGTCTTGTAAAATTCCTAAGCGTTGGCAGTTAAGAGACGAATTTCGTGTTACATACTTTTAATCAACAAAATTGTAATATGCAAATTAGAGGAGTCGGAGTCGGTGGAATCCTAAACTGAGGAGTCGGAGTCGGAGTCGGTGGATTTTTGGACCGTCTCCACAGCCCTGCCTTTAACCTCCTTAGCGGTAACCCCGTGCTGGACATGGTGTAAGCCGCCACGGAGGATTTCTCAGGCCCTGCTGGGTCGATTTGCATAATTTTTTTTTCAAACACACAGCTAGCACTTTGCTAGCTGCATGTTTGGTCCGTTTGCCGCCGCTCGCCGCCCATCCGCCGTGATACAGGGCCTGCCCCCCCACATACCCCTTGCGCAGCCTGGCCAATTGCCGCCAGGCTGCGCTATGGGGTGGACGGGGGAAGCCCTCAAGGAAATCCCGTTCAGAACGAGATTTCCGGATGGGCATGATTGTCGGCGGCGATCAGGCGGTACAGGGGGACGCATGTAGCTAGCGCTAGGCTAGCTACATGCTATAAAAAAAAAAATAGGTTTAAAAAAAACCTCCCGCCAGGGAGGTTAATGTAATTAGCTTCTCCACCTCATCTATCTACTGCCAAGGCTCTCCTGATTCCAAAATCCCAAGTGTTGCTGGGAGAGACTAGCAGAATAGTTTTGCAACTTCTTAGGTTACGTTTTTAATATGGTGGTATGCTGAATTTGATATAAGAACCCACTTATTAGAAATGTTCAACTATGAGTGAGTTTTAGCTAGGTAGTTTTGATGTACTTTTTATTTATAAGGCTGCTGGTGCAATAGTTTTGTTTGCTTGTTTTTTTTTAGCTCAGATCCGCTTTAAGTGAGCAAGTATCGTTTCCCATGATGCATCACTCTTGAATAGGAAATTTATCTCTATGTCCCTGAAGCCAGGCTTACATCCAGAACAATCCCCGCACCTAAAATGTGTTTCCCTGAGACCTGTGCAGAGTGTTGGCAGCAGGGCATACTTACCTGTCTGCCACTGGCAACTGAGTGCACTCACACGCCTTTCTGTGCGCCTGTACCCTGTGACCTGCCTGTATGTACCTTACATGACTGGGGAATGAGACACAGGAGGTGCGCATTGCCGGACAGGTGAGTACACTCTGCTGCAACACACTACATGGTCCCCGGGACAACAAGAGATGTGGGGAGAACTGGGGGCATGGCAGTAGATGTGAGGAGAAAAGGGGGTTTGGCAGTAGATGTGGGGAAACTAGGGGCATGGCAGCAGATGTAAGGAGAACAAGGGGCATGGCAGTAGATGTGGGAAGAACTGGGGGCATGGCAGTAGATGTGGGAAGAACAGGGGGCATGGCAGTAGATGTGGAGAGAACTGGGGGCATGGCAGTAGATGTGGGAAGAACAGGGGGCATGGCACTAGATGTGGAGAGAACAGGGGGCATGGCACTAGATGTGGAGAGAACAGGGGGCATGGCACTAGATGTGGAGAGAACTGGGGGCATGGCAGTAGATGTGGAGAGAACAGAGGGCATGGCAGTAGACGTGGAGAGAACTGGGGGCATGGCAGTAGACTTGGAGAGAACAGGGGGCATGGCAGTAGATGTGGAGAGAACTGGGGGCATGGCAGTAGATGTGGAGAGAACTGGGGGCATGGCAGTAGATGTGGGGAGAATTGGGGGCATGGCAATAGATGTGGGAAAACGGGGCAAGGCAGTAGATGTGGGGAGAATTGGGGGCATGGCAATAGATGTGGGAAAACGGGGCAAGGCAGTAGATGTGGGGAGAATTGGGGGCGTGGCAGTGGCTGCCCCCAGGTGCCGTGGCAGTGGCTGCCCCCAGGCGCCGTGGCAGTGGCTGCCCCCAGGCGCCGTGGCAGTGGCTGCCCCCAGGCGCCATGGCTCAGTTTCGCTTTTGCGGACTGAGCCAGTTAATGACCACTGCACCTGTTCGGCCCTTGCCATGCTTGTCCATGTTCGCACTTCCATCACAGGGAGCATCCTGCGCAGGTGCAGTATGAGAAAATCTCTACTGTTCAGGACACTCCCGGCTACGGGACTGTGGACAACGACTTGTGCGGCCAGGTCTGCACAGTGGCCATCGACTGGCTCAGTCCGCAAAAGCGAAACTGCGCCGCGACGGAGGACCGGAGGATCGTTGAGTACCAGCACGATCATGGGGCGACTGCAGGGGGCCAGGAGAAGCCCCAGGTAGAATTGGCTTCTAGTATTTTTTTTTAACTAGACTTTGGTTTCCCTTTAAATAAAGTCTTTGAAATTCTACTTAGACCATTATTGCAAGACTGACACCTGCAGTCATAATATAGAACTGCAGTTTAAACGAAAACTTGTCCGGGCCCATTATTCTCCACCAAGTCTCACGTATCCTCAGCACTGCCAGTCTTGCTCACCAGACTGGAACAGACACACATAATGAAAGACATTTAATGACAGGTGACCCGGATGACTCTTACCTTGAACTGGATCACCTGTCCGATGCCCTTGAATTCGGGCACAACGTCATCATAGAATTCTAAAAACTGCTGATAAAGCTCCTCATCTCCGTATTCCAAGCTGGCGTCGTCATCGTCCCACTTGGACTGCTCCATGCCATAGGTGAGGAACATGCCGCGGATGAGCATCGTCTGGCTGGAGGTGGGGTACGCATGTTTGCGGGAACACCTGTGCGTTACAGGGGGGAAAGCGTTGGATTAGCTAGGCTAGCTTTATCTGTTTAGAGAGGATAATTGATCAAGCGCGCCACACTCACCCTGTATACCTAAAAATTGGCTTACTGCACTTAAAGTGGATCCGAGATAAACTTTTACTCATTGCATAATAGTGTTCCTTTCATATAGTGTATAGGGCATTCCACAAGCCAAATGCTTTTTTGGTTTTGTCTTAACCTCCTTGGCGGTAACACCGTACTACACACGGGGTAGCCCCCACGGAGGGGGGCCCCAGGACTTTAAAAAAAAAAATGGAGGCACACGCTTTAGCTAGCGGTTCCCTAGCTAAGCATCTGCACAAAGTTGCTCCGGTCCCCCGCGATCGCCCACAATACCTTCTGCTATACGTACCCCCCAGCGTTCCCACGCCACCGCAGCCGCCCAATCGGCTCCACCTTCGCGATGACGGCAATCGGGATTTCGGCTGACGTCGATGACGTCATCTCCGATCGTCGCTATAGCAACGCCGGAAGCCGATCGGGAAACTGCGCTTTTTGTGGGATCGTGGCAAGGTATGTATAGCCGGAGACGATCGGCGGGCATGGGGGGGGACCGGAGCAACTTTTAACATACGCTTAGCTAGCGAAATGCTAGCTAAAGCGTTTTAAAAAAAAATTGGGGGCAAAAAACCTCCTGGCGGACGCAGCCTCAGAAACTGCATACCGCCAAGGGGGTTAATACTCCATATAAACTAAACAAGACTCGCCCACAGCTTCTCCAGAGAGCCTTGGCACTTTTAGCCTTAGTAGCAAGGGCTTATGGGAGCTCAGTCTGGGCAGGAGGAGGAGGAGGTTACTAGCCAGAGATTTCAGAGGCAGAGGGAAGGAGGGAGGAGGAGAGGGGAGTAAATTTGTCACAGGCTGAGGGCTGGAGATGCAGATCAGCTTGCCAGTGTGTAATGTGACAAGCAGAACATGGCTGCCCTCATATCACAGGAATAAATACAATCAAACTGTTGAAGCTGTTTGCAGCTAGATTTGCTGTGTAAACTATCTAAACTTTAGATAAGATATATAGACAAGTTACTTGTTATAGTTCGTTTTTCATCTCGGATCCGCTTTAAAAAAAAAAAGTCACATAACATCGTACTTAAAGTGACACTGAAGCATAAAAAAGAACCCCTTATGGTATAATGAATTGTATGTGTAGTACGGATAATGAATATAACATTAGTAGCAAAGAAACAAGTCTCATATTTATTTTCAGTTATATAGCCTAATTTATAACATTGCATCATTCGGTCATATTTGCAATTACAAACCACACAATAAATGTGTTTTAAATTATGAGGGCTCGTCGTTCACACTGGAGGCGCTTTTGGAGTTTTTTAAGCACTGGCGATTTTTCAAAATCGCCCTGAAAGCGATTGTGCCATGATTCCCTATGAGAGTTCACATCTGAGTGGTTAGTTTCCGATTCGCTCAGAGAAGCGCTGCTGGGGCCATTTTTTTTAGGCGATTTGCCTCAATAGAAGGTATAGGAAAACCGCAAAACGCTCTCAAAATCGCTTTGTGCAGCGATTGCGTTCGCATTTTTAAGAATCAATACATTGTATTTATTCTTTTACGGATCAAAGAGTTCCCTTCCTGGCTGACGCCAGGACGTGAAAAAATGAAATCGCTCCGCAAAAACGTTTACAAAAACGCTTACCAAAACCACCCAAGTCACAGAAATCGCCAGGAAAGGGGGAAAAAAAAAGCATCAAAAAAGCCTACCACAAACATAACCACGATCAGAACGCAATGTGAACGAGGCCTGTAACAGAGCAGAGATAATGACTCTAAACTTCCCTGCAGAAAAACTTTATCTGAACGGTCTCTCACTGTTTCTTTGATGTATAAGTGCTCCAGAAAGTAGGACTGCCTCTAACCCAAGTTGGATGGGAGAGTCGGGTCGGAGAACCCAGAGAAACTCTTTTGCATAGATAATAACTGAAGTTTCTTAACTCTTCCTGAACTGGAAACAATATGAGACTCATATCTGTGCTAATAATGTTCTATTTCTTAGCTGTACTACACATACAATGCATTATTTCATAAGAGTACCGTATTTTTCGGACTATAAGACGCTCCTGACCATAAGACGCACCTAGGTTTAGAGGACAAAAACTAGGGGGGAAAAAAAAGCTTACCGGTCACCGAATCTGCAGGCTCCAGTCTTTAGGTAAAACGGGCAATTGGCTCGGTCCTTCTCCGTGCCGTAGTCCACCGGTTCTGGGTTTTGCCACACACCACCATTCTCCAGCTGTGGGGGAAACCCAAACTAATACATGAGTTTAAAGGGTGCATTGAGATAGATGTAACTACCATCTACGCTAGATCATGAAGTGGGAGGGATATTATGGAGGTGGGCATATTTATTCCCTTGTAAACAATGCACATTGCCTGGCTGTCCTGCTGATCCTCTGTCTCTGATACTTCAAGCCATAGAGCTTGAACAAGCATGCAGATCAGGTGTTTCTGACAGAAGTCTGACTGCACTGGCCGCATGCTTGTTTCAGGTGTTTTGGCAGCCGATCGACCAATAGACAGATAGCTCTCTCTGATTAGAGAGAAATCTGTTGGCTGCAATAAACCGCAGGCCGATTCCTGATCAATTCCAGTATGAAATCGCGAGTGACCATCTGTGATGACAAGCAGCGGAAGGTGAGATTGTTCCATTTCCCTCCCCTCCATTTGTTCTGACCGCCGACTGACGCGACTGAGCCAGTTATGGGACTGATTGCGACTGAAAGGCAGACTGCGAGACGGCGGCAAAGGACTCACAAGTGCTTATGGGGCTGGAGGAATCCCCAGGTAAGTATCAAATTGTTTTTTCCTGCTAGCTCAGGCACACTTTAAAGTGCCAAGCCGAGCACAAATTCTATAATCTGTGGAACCACAAAGGACTTTTTGCTGTGGTGTTTAAATGCGGTTGGTTGGTGGTGGTTGTATATAGCCTCCCCAGATTTAGGTTTATAAGGCAAAGTTGTTGTTTTCTTTAAATTGGGTGGTTCGCTTTGCCCCAGCGCTATTTGGCTGACCAGAGGCGGGACAAGGTCCTCCAGCACCCAAGGCTGAGACACCAAAGTGCGCCCCTCCATCCCTCCCACCCCAGCCATCACACACTGATTGCTATTAGACTAAGAAGCGGCACAGGGCCCCAACACCTTGATCTCTAGTTATCTGGGTTGCAGTCACTGCCATGTATCCACTTTTCCTATTTCTCTCTGCTTAAAACACAATAGGGGAATGATAGCTGAGTGAGGTGTGCGCCCCCTCCTACACTGCGCCCCGAGGCTGGAGCCTCTCTCACCTCTGATTCAGCTCTGTGGCTGACTCCAGCATATGTTAGTTTTGAATGTGCTTCAATAAAAATTCTAATTTCCTAGCTCTTTCTGAGCTGTTCTCAGAGTCACCATTATTAGAATATCGGTAGCATCACCAATACTCATAGTTAATTCAGATAGTAAAATACAGGCAACCTTACCCTCACAGTCGCTCTACCAATGCCTAACAGTAACTTACCTTAAAGGACAACTGAAGTGAGAGAGATATGGAGGCTGCCATATTTATTTCCTTTTAAAACAATATCAGTTGCCTGGCAGCCCTGCTGGTCTATTTGGCTGCAGTAGTGTCTGAATAACACCAGAAACAAGCATGCAGCTAATCTTGTCAGACCTGGCAATACTGTAAGAAACACCTGATCTGCTGCATGCTTGTTCAGGGCCTGTGGCTAAAAGTATTATAGGCAGAGGATCAGAAGGACAGCCGGGCAACTGCCATTGTTTTAAAGGAAATTAATATGGCAGCCTCCATAACTCTCTTGCTACAGTTGTCCTTTAAGACCCAATTGTCCAATTGTTTGTCTTCGCCCCTTCACAGTATGGATGCTGCAGGCCTGGCATTCATTTCAAATGTGGGGTAATTGCTGCTTTACATATGTGGGGCACTTGCTGCATTTCATATGTGGGGTAACTGCTGCATTTTAAATGTAGGGCTTCCTTTAATGCACATGTTTTTTTCTAAACATCAGTTTTTTTTCTACACCTTCAGTGTTAATTACAGTGTGATAAATCAGTGACTTTTGGGTTGCATTTTGGGTGCTCAGTATTTAAAAGGTTTGCCATCACTACTCTATATGATCCAGAGTCTTCCCTTTCTTTTCACTATACATTCACTTTAATGGGTATCTTCTGACAGGTGTTCTTACTGTGCAGACTAATCACTGCAGCATCATCAACATTTTTATGTGCAGTATATAGGGAAGCATACATGCAAAAATGGTGCCAGTAAATTTGGGCACATTGTGAGGCCGAAAAACATCTCATCCTGCTCCTGCACAAGTCCCGGCAGTGTTAATTACTATTCCCCCTGCAGGCTACTGTAGACTGAGGGGTAAGATGTAACTCGGCTGCCAGCTATTTCTGGCGGCCGCATTACTCTGTTTTTAAAGTAATTTGGACTCTGTTGACGGCACCCAAGTTACTGTCTGAGGGCCGCTAAAGCAGTAATTCACATTACGGCCTATGGTGGCGCTTGGTGCGCCCAAATTCCCTGAAGCCATATTGCCCTATTCTGTATAGGGAACCAATAAGCTGAAAGAAGCAGGAGAGATTCTGCAAATAGAAAATCTGAAGTAGTCCACTTCCTGAATGCAGTACAACCATTTGAATTGCGCTGTGTTCTGCCACGTGATGGTAATTTTCACATAAAGGGTAACCATAGCAATTATCAATGATACGAGGACATGAGCCTTACCTGACTCTCTGCTTCATCCAGCATCCTCTGCACGGCCTCCTAGAAATGGTGTAAACACAGGGCTAGTAAGAACCTCCATGGTGCACAGTATCTGTTTCAGGGGTTAAGAACCTACAACACATAGAACTTACACAACAATACTCAGTCTGGTGTCATAACAATGTAAACCAATGACGGCGACATGCTTGTAATAGGACAGGCTAACAATTTACAGGTTGAAATAACGTGGCTAAACAAAGGCGCCACTTAAGAAACACTAAAATCCAGTTAGAAAGGAGGTAGCGGTGAACTTAAAGTGCACCAGAGACGGCACACTACAAAGTTTTTTTTACTTACCCGGGGCTTCCTCCAGCCCCATGAGCACGGATGTGTCCTTTACTGTCCTCCTGAACGCCTCAGTTAAGAAGTAATCATCCCCAGTAACTGGATCAGTGACATCAGCAGGGGGAGGGGGCTTATACGCATGCACAGGAGGTCCACGCATGCGCAGAAGACCCCGCCTGACTCAGACTGGAGCTGACTGAGCCAGTTACCGGGGCTGATGTCCAGTAAATGGAGGACTGCGGGAGGACGGAGAGGGACGCATCTGTGCTTATGGGGATAGAGGAAGCCCAGGGTAAGTATAAAAAACAAAAAACTTTGTAACTCCCCATCTCTGGTTTTCTTTAACAACTTGAGGACCCAGGGCTTACACCCCCCTAGTGACCAGGCCATTGTTTTTCAAAATAGGCCACTGCAGCTTTAAGGCCTTGCTGCAGGGCCGCACAAGTCAGCATACAAGTGATCCCCCCCCACTTTTATGCGATCTCTCCCAGTATGTTTATTTATTTTTCATAAATATTTCTTTCAATACATTTTGTAATTTATTTATTTTTTTATTTTGTAAAACACCCTCTCTCCGTCCCACAGCCAGCCAATTACAGCGGTCGGCTGTCATAGGCTTCAGCCACACGGCTGTCCCCAGTACAGCACTGCCTTAGATTGCAGCGCTGTACACTGTTAGACGGCAGTTTTGGCATCTAATAGTCTCTTAGCGGCGATCGCCGCTGAGAGACTGATGGCGGAGTGGAGCGCCATCATTCATGCAACACACGCCCCCAGGACTGCACGCTGATCGATGTTAGGTGGTTCTGGGGCTGCCGCCGCGTCCACGCCACTTTGCGTGGAGCAGTCGTCTAATGGTTAAGGTGGCCATACAGATCAATTTTCTCATTCAATTCCTTGCAGATTTGATTCATATGCTGGGACTCAATTCCCCAAAACGTCAGATTGATTTTGACTAAAAACTGATTAAGAGTATCAATCAGGCAGTATGGAAAACTTAAAACAACTTAGATTGGGGCAAGAACATTGGCAGATTGATGGCCTATAGCCTAGCACTGCATCGGGCAGTGCAACTCTGCAGTTTGATCGATTTTCAATAGGTTCTCTGCTGGAATCTATGGGAGATTGATGTGTATGGTAGGAATCAATTACGGTATTTTCAGAAAGGAATCAATCGATTTGGAACATTCGATGGAAAACTATAAAGTGTATGGCCACAAAACAATCTATTCCTTTCTGAAGCAACAGATTCCAACCATACACTGCACATCAATGTCCAATCCTCCCAAAATCGATATGAACATTGATCAAGCGGACATATTGCAGCACCGATTTTCCTTCGAATTCAATAAGATAATCGAATTGGAAGGTCTATTGGCCCGGAAAAACAACCGCTTGATGTTTGGCCACCTTTACTCTAACATT
Source organism: Hyperolius riggenbachi (assembly GCF_040937935.1). NCBI lineage: Eukaryota > Metazoa > Chordata > Amphibia > Anura > Hyperoliidae > Hyperolius > Hyperolius riggenbachi. The sequence continues at coordinate 544,422,480 of NC_090647.1, forward strand.
AATTCTTTAAACTATTCTTACCACTAACTTTATAAATCTTATGAACTGGATCCAGTTCGAATACAGCCCAAGAAGCAATGCCTAATGCTCACTTTAAAGAGAACCAGAGACGAATAAAACAATAGATTTATACATACCTGGAGCTTCCTCCAGCCCCATCAGCCTTGATCCCTCCCATGCCGCCTTTCTCCGCTGCCTCTATCTGCCAGTACCGGGTCCCGTCATTTCGGCCAGTCAGGGCCAGTTGACGCAAGCGCAGTGCGCTCCCTCCGTACTGCGCAGGCGCATGCGTAAAGCAGGTGCCGGCGAGAGGGAGGAGTCTCTGCACATGCATACAACTGGCCACGTCCGGCGGAAATGACGGGACCTGGTACTGGCGATAGAGGCGGAGTGAGAGCGATCCATGCAGATGGGACTGGAGGAAGCTCCAGGTACGTATAAAATCTTTTTTCCATTTTTCATCCTCGTTCGTCTCTGGTTCCCTTTAAATTAGAACTTAATTGGATCAAGCATTTAATCGAAGCAGATTTTGTCATTTTTAACTTCTAAAAACATTTTAATCTACCTAACCAGCTGACCTATTAAAATGAGTCAAGAGAAAACTACCGACAGAAGTGTATTTGCATTGCAGCTTTGAGCTGGGCCAAGCAGTTTATCATCAACACAAAAGGAGGCATACATTAACCTCATTCTGAAAGTCCATTTAAAATAACTCCGCAACACACAGCGTTTCCAATACGGTTTTCATCAGTCTTTCAAAGCATATTAGGAGGAAGGGAAAAATAATCAATTGCAATACTCCTCTAATCAATAAAGCAACTAGGCCCTAACGCTTTCTATCCCTACACTATAAATAACCCTTCACTAAAACTAATCAGGATAAAGTAAGCTAACCCCTATGCAGATGCTCTGAACTGGAAAGTGTCAGCAGCTGCGCCAAAGCTCTGCGCCGACCGAAAAAGCACAGAATTGGAGAAAAAAAAACTGTAAGGGCCCATTCACATTTGGGGGATTAGCGGGGTCTTAGCGCTAATCGCTGGCGATTGCTAGCACCTTTGAATCGCTGGTGATTTGCAATTAGCACGAAACGCAAACCCGCTACATGCAGCATTTTGCAGGATTTTTTGATCGATCACAATCAATCAAAAAGCGTGAAAATACATAATTTATACACATCCTAATGAGCAAATGAAAGTAAAAAGGAAGGAGGAATAAAGGGTTAACAGATATACTTGCCTTGACAATGCATAGGCTTCTCATGACACCTCCAGGCTCCGCCTTGCCGCTACCCGTTTGGAATTTCCGAGGTGCATGCACAGTCCGCCCGCGCGCCCTCTCTTTACACGCTCTTGCGTGGCTGCGTGTAGCAGCTGCTGCCAGAAGTGTCCTGGGCATGCGCAGCTCCGATCATTTTCAAACTATGCGTGCCCAGGCTGCTCTTGGCAATGGATGCTGCACAAAACTGCACAGGGGCACAACACGGCGGTGCGGGGAGAGGACAGCACATGCGCCAGGCTATGATTGGTCCCAGACGGAGCTAGCGGTGCTCTGCCGCGTAGCCTATGTAGCTACTTGGATTCAAAATGCAAATGATACAGCTGTAACTGCGGGAGATGGGGGGGGTTAACTAACCCATGTGTCCGTTGGATCCTATGCGTTCCATTCGTGTCACATGCCGCGTTCCACGTCATTCCCGCGCTTCCTCCTTCCGGCTTGAAGGTGGAAGCATCATAGAGCGTGACATGTGACACAAATGAAACGCATAGGATTCAACAGACGCATGGGTAAGTTAACCCCCCCCCCCCCCCGTCTCCCGAGGTCACAGCAGTTTAATTTACATTTCGAATAAAAGTACAGTATATACTCAAATACAAGTCGGCCTTGTACATAAGTCGAGTCCAATATTCAACCCTCTTAAGCCGGAATTTTTATTGACTCAAGTATAAGTCTACCCAGCAAAGTTGATGATTGCACTTGGGGTTCAGGAGGAGATAATGACTGCACTGCATAAAGTAATGCAGCCATTAACCCCTCCTGTCCCTTAAGTGCAGCCAATACCTCCTCCAGGCCCCAAAGTGCTGCAATTATTCACGCCCTTTTATGTAGCCCAGTATACCCCCCTGCCACTTTCCTTGTTAATTGTTGTGGCCAGGACTTTCACACCTGTGTTTTCTTGCCATTTCCTTTCCTCAAAGTATAACTTACCACTGGGTACATTACTGCAAATGGGAATGTCACTATTAGTACACGCATTACTCAGTGTGCTCAGTGTTGCCTGTGACTCGCGTATAAGTCGACCCCCTATACTCTTATGAAGTGAAGCAGACCTAAATCTCTAGACTTATATTCGAGTATATACAGTAGCTACACACTCATTAGCTACTCAGAAAAGCATGACTAGTCGGAACTACAAACAGGGGCTACAGCGGCAAGACAGCCAAGAAGCAGGACACAGCAAGGAGCCAGAGGTGTCAGGAGACCCTACACATTGTTGAGGGAAGTATAACTTTTACCCCTGCTTTCCTCACACATGCACTAAATCAGAAACTTCCATGAAAAAGATACATCTTGTGGCTGTGAAGATGGATAGGCTTAGCTGGTAGCTCAACACGTGAAGACAGAGTTAAGGAATGCTTTACAAGTAGCTCTACAATAACATTTATAAAAAGACATCACTGTTAACTAGAGGCAGTCAATGAAATGATGATCATTTTGGCCCGGAGCAAATTTCATGTTTTAAAGAGAGCCCGAGGTGGGATTTTATTATGCTAGTGGGGCACAGAGGCTGGTTGTGCACACTAACACCAGCCTCAGTTGCCCCATGGTGTGCCTCCAGGACCCCCCCTGCGCACCGCTTTACCCCCCGCAGTGCTGGCGACACGCAGCGTGTCGCCAGCACAATGTTTACCTCTGCCTGTCAGCGCCGCTCCCCCGCCTCCTCCGTATCGGCGCTACCCGCCGTGTCCCTTCCCTCCGGATGTTTGGAGGGAAGTAACGCAGGCGGGTAGCGCCGATACGGAGGAGGCGGGGGAGCGGCGCTAACAGACAGCGCTTAGGTAAACATTGTGCTGGCGACACGTTGTGTGTCGCCAGCACTGCGGGGGGTAAAGCGGTGCGCAGGGGGGTCCTGGAGGCCCACCATGGGGCTACAGAGGCTGGTGTTAGTGTGCACAACCAGCCTCTGTGCCCCACTAGCATAATAAAATCCCACCTCGGGTTCTCTTTCAAGTGTACCTGAGATGGGCGTTGTGGGTGTATTTATACTTACCTGTGGCTTTCTCCAGCTGCTTTAGGTGCATGTGGTCCCTCGCCGACCTCTCTGGCTGCTTCATTCTCTAGTAAATTCCCCCGGTAATCTGGCTGGCCGCGCTCTTCTGCGCATGTGCAGCTTAGCTGCGTGCATACACCCCTGTCTTGATCCCACAGACTGGAGTAGTACTGCGCAGGCGCAAAATGCTCCCGGGGATGGGAGGGGGGGGGGGATGGTCAGGCATGCTCAGAAGCACAAGACTGGCTGCAATTGGCCGGATTACGGGGGGGGGGGATTTACTAGAGAACAGATTGGCCAGAGAGGATGACGAGGGGCCACACGCACCTAATGGGGCTGGAGGAAGCCACAGGTAAGTATAAAGTACACCCACAATGTCCATCTCAGGTGCGCTTTAAGCTTGGAATTGGACCAAGCACAATTATCAACTGATGAATTTGATTGGTTTTAAACCGGACCTAAATTCTAGCACAGCAGACAAGGAAAACACATACAGTTGCTGAGAAATTCACTGTGTGCATGTTTAGAGAGATCAGGGCCGTCAGCTGTACCTAAGTTCTGTGCTAATATGTAAACACTGGAGGTTAACCCTTTCTCTGCTCCCAGGAATATCTAGGAAGTAAACACTGCAGGATCTCTATAAATTGTAACAAAGAAATGTTTTTCTTTAAAGGTTATTATGTTCTGAGTTTAGGTCCACTTTAAGACAGATTTGCATCACCTCCAAATTATTAGCATCTCTACACCTTTATATCCTAGATTTAGATTTTAGCCAAACAAACTTCAAAATTGTTTAAAGACAAAATTATCCCCCCCCCCCCCCCCCAACTATCCTGAAGAAGTCTGGGGAGGCTTCATTTTACCCACATTTGCATTGCTGCACCCTCACCCCTCTTCCAGCCTGATCAGTGAAATTAAATTAAATTTCTGCTTTGCTGCAAGTCACCCCAAATGTAAAACTTACGGATGAGGTAGTCAGGAACCAAAAAGGGTGGCCCTGACCATAGGCCTTTTTATGCTGGATTGCCAAGACCAGCACATGTCTACTTTACATTACATATATAAACACTGTCTACTGAAGAAATGTTGAAGGCGGTGGATGCACCGACTGTCATCTGCTTTCTTGTACCGTCCGGGAGCTTGATAGTGCTCAGTACTGGCGGTAGAAAAGCGCCCCCCTCCTCCCGCATCAGCAGTGTTTAGACGTCACATGCTGCGGTTCCCTGCCACCAGGTAATACCACAGAATATCAACTGCTGTCAAGCATGGTTATACAACCACTGCCATTCGGCTGCATTTTAATTGCACCTGAATGGCAATCGAAGGCGGCAGATGGAACACTGACCTGCTCGATAAGCAAGCAGTTCAGCCGCCCATCTGAAAGAGGCCTAACTCTGTCCCTGCTGTGTGTCCTCCCTGGCTTTTTCATTATTTGCCTCTCATTGACCTTCAGTAGTTGTATATATCCTAGAAGAGACTTTTGTTACTTGCGATTCCAGCATGCATAACCACCCTGGACCACACAGTCAGGACATGTCTAGGAGGAAATGCTGGGATTGGTAGTTCTAGTTCCCTATCCACTGCAAAGCCACAGGTTAGAGAAACCCGTGGTGGAATTACGGTGGGCTTTATTAAACCGAGTGAAGAATGTTTGACCTTACCAACCAAACTGTTTAATGACACGCAAGAGAAGAATCTGAGCGCATACAAACTATGGGAGAACTCTCCCATCAGGCCTGGAACCCACTAGAAAGCGCAAAGCTTTATCGCAATTGCTAGCGATTTGCAAGTGATTTTGGGAGCGATTTTCCTGCTCCTATACCATTCATTACAATAGAAACACATCCAAAATGCTGCATGTCCTGCTATTGCGATTTCCCTAATTGCAATCTAGTCAGTGGAATCTGTCCCATCCATTTACATTGGCAGAGCGTTTAGGGAAATCGCTAGCGACTGAAAGCGCTCCCTAAACGCTCAAAAAAACGCTCTAGTGAGTTCCAGCCCTCAAACACCATCATACATGTAGGCCCTGTGCCTCCGTGTGTGACACATGAAGCATGCGACTAGAGCTGCAGCAGGATATGAGTGTCTCTATCCTCCCAGCGCAGGCATCACCTCTCTTTCTCTCTTCTTCTCTAGTTCTGGATGTTCCGCCTTCATCTCTTGTTCTCGCCATTCCTGTATCATCCGTCTCTATTGGAAACACAAGGGGAAAAACAAACACAAAAATCACTCACACTATATCACGTATCACAGTTTGGGGGCCATAGTGTTGTACAGATGCATCGCTAGGCAACGGCAGAGAGATGCATCTGTAGAGCATTCGCCATATCGATCGCATCCGATCGCTACAGGTGTAGGGCATTGAAGCTGTATAAACAGGTATACACATTACAAGAGGGTTAACAGGGGGTTTATAGGTAACCTCCCTAGCGTTCTGGACGAGCTCAGCTCGTCCAGCAAAAACTTGCTGAAAGTGTTTTGGACGAGCTGAGCTCGTCAATCCCGCCAGGGAGATTTCCTGTTTCTCTGCACCGCCCGCTGCAATTTTCCCTCATCAGAGGGATTCCCCAGGATGGCTGGATGCCTGACTGCACGCTGCGGGTAGCGATCTGTGCTACCCCCAGCATACAGAACAAGCATCCAGCCACCCTGGGGAATCCCTGTGCAGCTGGCGGGGCAGAGAATGTGCTGCGTGCAAGGATTCCCCCTATGTGTGCGGACGGGTGTCCACTCTGTGCAGGGGGATTCCCTATGCGGGCTGGTAGTGGCCAGCGGGGATCCCCTCTGTGCAGCAAGGGGGGGGGGTGTCCCGTTCTATGCTGGCTGGTAGTGGCCGGCGGGGACCCCCCTTCTGGGCGGAGGGGTGTCCCCGTCCTTTGCGGGCTGTGGGTGGCCTTTCCCTCCCCCCTCCCATCCCCCATGCAAGCCCCCCCTTCCCCCTGAACCCCTTCCCTCGGTGTGAGTCCTGTTCTACTCACCAGGCTGTCTCCAGCGGCGCCAGCAGAATCCCTTCTTTCTCTAACGCCGAAGTCCCGGCCTGTGACGTTACTGCTACGAGGCTCAGTGACGTCACCAAGCCTCGTAGCGGTAATTACACAGAGCATGAGACTTCGGGGATGGAGGAAGAAGGGATTCTGCGCCGCCGCCGCTGGAGACAGCAGGGGGGGTCCCCAAAGGCCACCAACAGCCTGAAAAGAACAGGGACCCCCCCCCCCCCCCCCCCCCCAGAAGGGGGATCCCGACCAAATAAAAAAAAATGATTGCAAAAAAAAAAAAGTTTAAAATGATTGGAAATTAATTGAACCACTTCTTGCACGGAAATCCTGGGGAAATAGAACGCCAGGGAGGTTAAGTAGGGGGTTAAAACTTAACTGATTATTAAAATTTATGGTGCCTGGCTGACAATTAAAAGGCACTTCGCTAGCCTACAGGCTAGCAATGTGTCCTGTTGCTATATGGGGGAAGCAGAGGGCCGACCGAGCGGCGTGCAAGCAGCGTCACACAGTAGTCTGGCAAGTCGGGAAACAAAGCTCTCAGCCGGTGCTCGGCCAAAGTGATCTGTCAGGCTGATGAATGGCCGGGTGGCCCTCAGGAGTCACTGTATATACACTGGATTCTCGGCAAAGGTGGTAGTTATTGGCCGCCTCAGCAGTTTTATCTAGTGTGGGTACAGGCGCCAGCAGTACCTACATCCAGGACCTAAGCACTGCCTCCTCCATCTCCTCTACTTCTTTATAAACCTGGATGTGGCTGTACAGGGATGAAGCAACCCTTATCTGTAGGCCCTGGAAGGTGACTAGACCAGGATAAATGGAGGCGAGGGGGGTCTGTTAACCCCCCTGGCAGTTTGATTATCTCCAGATTGTAGGGTCTAGAAACGGTGCAAATTTTTAGCATGCTTGAAGATGATAAATTCTGGGGGGGTGCTAAATCACACTGAGGAGAGGTCTGTGGCAGCCCAGCATTTACTCACCTCCAATTCTGCCTCCGTCCTCCGGGTGGCGCTGTAACCCCGTAGTGAGATTGCCGTCTGTCATCATAACGACAGAGTCATCTCACCAGAGGGATGCAGAGCCTCTGAAGACAGGAAGGAGAATGGCTGCCGGCTTCTGGATCCCAGGGAGAGGTGAGTAAAAACGCCCACTGCGCATAAGGCTGCCAGCGGCTACCACAAGTCAGGCTCGGGTTTACCGCTCCTGGCTGCTTTTTTCCACCCCGAGCTTGACTCAGGGATACCGCCAGGTAGGTTAAGCATCCTCCCACACCGCCAAACTACAGATGGTCAATAAGATGTTAATGTGTCTGGCTGTGTAGTAGGCCTGAACGATTTTAGGAAAAGATTGAATCGCACGATTTCTGTCAGAAATTGCGATTTCGATTTGATTCACGATTTTCTTTAAATCAAGATTTAGCACTAAATTCACAATGTACATTACTAGGAAAAGGGAGGGCGAGTTGCATTGTTGATCAAGCATGTCTTTGACAGCGCAGATTGTCATCCAATTCAATAATAATTATCAAATTAGATGGGTCGATTGGCTGCCAAATCTGCAGATGTATGGCCACCTTAAATCTCCCTCAGCAATGGTTGCAAGTACAATCAGGAGGAATAAACAACCAAAATATTGCACAAAGTAATGAGAGGTTTACCTGCTTGCTGTAATCTGTGGACTTCTTGTGATTACATTCCCCCCATGGTTCCTAAAAAGTCCCGCTGCCCGTGATTGGCTATTTTGAGGGAGGGTGCAGGACTGTACAATTCTAAATTGCATGGCCACATACATGGCCATGCACACTAGCGACAAACTGAGGATGGAGGGGGCGGGCCGTGCATAATTGGCAAGCTGCAGCCGATGGAATGAGCAGCAATGGAGGGGGTGGGCTGTCCATGATTGACAAGCTGAAAAGAGAGGATGGGGCGGGACGTGCACATGACGCGGCTGATGCAGGAGCTGTGATGGAGGGGGCGGGACTGGAGGCTTTCCAGCCAGAGTTTAAATTACATTATAGCTGCGGCTGCACACTGCAGTGAAGAGGCAGGGGATGTAGCCACAGCCCGATAATGGGCCGGGGGCTGGGGACCAGTGATGTTGAGGTACTAGTAGGAGACACCCGCAGCTAGTGTGAGAGCCCGTGGGCGGAGTTTGCCATCCGTTCTGCTGATTGGCTGCACACTAGTAGGCGGAAGTTGGAGACACTGAGCAGCTTCCGTCACGGCGACTGAAAGTACTGGCGCTGAGCCACCCCAAACCGCTGCTGCACCGAGCGGTAGCGGGGAATTCTGGGCTGACAGAAGAGGGGGATAAAAATCGCTATGGCGATCACGGAATCGTCTTTTCCGTGATCGTGATTTCGATTCAAAAACGATTTATCGTTCAGGCCTACTGTGTAGTGTTAAGGGCTCTGCCTCCAAGGTTCACATCTCGGCACTTCCTGCTCAGTAAGCCAGCACCTATTCAGTAAGGAGTCCTTGGGCGAGACACCCCCCCCCCCCCCTCCCCCCAACATTGCTCCTGTCTATAGAGTGCATCCTAGTCCTCCATCCTAGTAGCTGCAGCTCTGGAGCACGATATAAATGTTATCTATCTTGTCTAATAATTCTGGCTTGCATGAAGAATTGATGCAAATCGTATGCCTCTTCAAACTGGGCCAGTTAAATGCACTTCCTGGTGATTCCGATCGGCCCAATGCCAAGCTATACAATATTGGCATACAAGCCGGATGGATTAGTATCTCTCTATTCATCTCTAACATAAAATCTATGGGGTTTGTATAGATGTACCTCCTCTTCTTCCTGCCGGCGGGCCGCTTCCAGCTTTGCTTGTTTAAGCCTGAATTCTTCCTGAGCTCTCTGCTCTCTGAGGAGCCACTCCTCGTGCTGCCTCTGCCTGTGTGGACAATGTGACAAGTCATACACTCTGTCTCACCCATCAGCCAAGATAACAATGCTGGATTATGTCACCCATAACTTCCCCTCTGCTCTAAAACATAAACAACAGCATAATAATGAAAGGACTTCCGAGGCCAGACATGCAAAAATAGATCATTACCTGAGTGCTTTTTAAATCCATGGAGGAAGCTATCGGCGCTCTCCGTTCCTTACCGCTGCAATTATTCACTTAGAACTGGCCCGACCCCACCGCACGGGTTGGTTTATTATTCCCCACCCAAAGATGGCCGCCAAGCTGAGCCGCGGCTGCACAGTACGCATTGAGCTGAGCCGCGGCTGCGCACTACGCATTGAGCTGAGCCGCGGCTGCGCACTACGCATTGAGCTGAGCCGCGGCTGCGCACTACGCATTGAGCTGAGCCGCGGCTGCGCACTACGCATTGAGCTGAGCCGCGGCTGCGCACTACGCATTGAGCTGAGCCGCGGCTGCGCACTACGCATTGAGCTGAGCCGCGGCTGCGCACTACGCATTGAGCTGAGCCGCGGCTGCGCACTACGCATTGAGCTGAGCCGCGGCTGCGCACTACGCATTGAGCTGAGCCGCGGCTGCGCACTACGCATTGAGCTGAGCCGCGGCTGCGCACTACGCATTGAGCTGAGCCGCGGCTGCGCACTACGCATTGAGCTGAGCCGCGGCTGCGCACTACGCATTGAGCTGAGCCGCGGCTGCGCACTACGCATTGAGCTGAGCCGCGGCTGCGCACTACGCATTGAGCTGAGGCTGCGCACTACGCATTGAGCTGAGGCTGCGCAGTACGCATTGAGCTGAGGCTGCGCAGTACGCATTGAGCTGAGGCTGCGCAGTACGCATTGAGCTGAGCCGCGGCTGCGCAGTACGCATTGAGCTGAGCCGCGGCTGCTCAGTACGCATTGAGCTGAGTCGCGGCTGCGCACTACGCATTGAGCTGAGCCGCGGCTGCGCACTACGCATTGAGCTGAGCCGCGGCTGCGCACTACGCATTGAGCTGAGCCGCGGCTGCGCACTACGCATTGAGCTGAGCCGCGGCTGCGCACTACGCATTGAGCTGAGCCGCGGCTGCGCACTACGCATTGAGCTGAGCCGCGGCTGCGCACTACGCATTGAGCTGAGCCGCGGCTGCGCACTACGCATTGAGCTGAGCCGCGGCTGCGCACTACGCATTGAGCTGAGCCGCGGCTGCGCACTACGCATTGAGCTGAGCCGCGGCTGCGCACTACGCATTGAGCTGAGCCGCGGCTGCGCACTACGCATTGAGCTGAGCCGCGGCTGCGCACTACGCATTGAGCTGAGCCGCGGCTGCGCACTACGCATTGAGCTGAGCCGCGGCTGCGCACTACGCATTGAGCTGAGGCTGCGCAGTACACATTGAGCTGAGCCGCGGCTGCGCAGTACGCATTGAGCTGAGCCGCGGCTGCGCAGTACGCATTGAGCTGGGCCGCGGCTACGCAGTACGCATTGACGCGAGTGCGGCTGTGCAGCTCTCAGCCCTCTAGGAGGACGCGGGGAGCGAGTACACGGCAGGAGGAGGGCTGAGAGCTGCACAGCCGCACTCGCATCAATGCGTACTGCCAGCCGCGGCTCAGCTCGACGGCCATCTTTGGAGGGGAATAATGAAATGACCCGTGCAGTGGGGTCGGGACCCAACCTGGGGCCAGTTCTAAGTGAATAACTGCGGCGGTAAGGAACGGAGGGCGCCGATGGCTTCCTAATGGATTTAAAAAGCACTCAGGTAATGATCTATTTTTGCATGTCTGGCCTCGGAAGTCCTTTAAAGAGAACCCAAGGTGGATCTTATAGGGGCAGATGGGACACAGAGGCATGTTCTCTGCCTAAAGTCATAGCTCTGTGTCCCCCAACTGCCGCTCTCTGCTCCCCCCCCCCCCACACGCTATAGCCCCCCGAGTTTAGTGACAAGATGTGTCACTAACTTGGAGGTGAACACAGGGAGAGGGCTTCCCTGTTCAAAATGCCCACCAGGGGCGTTCCTACAGGGTTTCCTGAGCTGCTGTTGGGGAGCTCTCTCTCCCTTGCCGTGCCCCCTGCCGCTCCCCTGCCTTCCTGCACGCTATGAGAGACACACAGTCTCTCAAGTGCAGCGTCGCGACCCAGAGGTCACGAAAGTAAAAGCAGGCCATTGCGGCCCACGGGAGTAGCGTTTTTTGCGGCTACCTGATCCGCTCAGCACCACGGATCAGGAACTCAATTTTCTTTTTCATTTTTTGAGCCCACCTCAGGCTCTCTCTAAAGAAAAAACATTTGTTACAGCTGATACAAACCCTTCAATAAATCTGCATTGTGTCCACTTCCTGCTATCATGGAAGCAGACATAGGGCTGAAGTAAACCCGAGATGGCGAGGGAGAGAAAATTTATATATACCTGGGACTTCCTCCAGCCCCTGCAGGCTGATTGCTCACTGGGTCTTCCATAATCCGCTCTGGTAAGTCTGCTGGTCTGGGGCATACTGCACATGCGCTGCCTGGCTGCGCATGTGGCCCCCATTGGGCTACCTTCGCTGGCAGTGTTCTGCCCAGGCGCAGAATGCTCCAGGCTACAAGAGCGCGACAGGGGACCGCGAGCGGCCAGACTGCGCCAACTGGTCAACTTACCAGGGACGATTGCGGAAGATACAGGAGGCGGCGGCGGAGGACAACAAAAGAGTGATCATCCTGGAGGGGGCTGGAGGGAGCCCCAGGTAAGTATAAATTTTCTCTCCCTCGCCATCTCAGGTACACTTTAACAACCTGTGTTCAGGACTAGAGGGGAGTGGTCGGGAATGTAGTCTCCCTGATAGGCCACGAGGAGAGGGGAGGTAGCGGTGACGCTGCCTCCCCCGAGTCTCTAAGTTCCCCATCAGGTCGGCTGCACAGCACAGCATGACGTGGCTGATGTCATCTAGGTGCTGGAGGCTGATTGGTTTGCAGAGTTAAAGCTGGTGGCTTGCTTTGTGTTCATCACCCTCCAATGGCAGGAGATTTAGTGAGCTGTGTGTCTTTCTCAAATGTGTTTCTGGATAGAGATACAGTCTCCCATCAGGAACGCATAGCAGAAATGGAGGGGATTAGTCACCACAGGTGGTTGGCTAGATTTCCATGTTGGAGAGTATAAAAGGCTTGAAATGTTGTACTGTCATCACACATTTGACACGTATTGTAAAAGAAGGTTCGTCATCCAAAACATCGTAACAGTGCATTATGTGTCATATAGGTCTTAAACTGGACCTGAACTCTTGCACAGTACAGAAGAAAAATATACAGAAATGCACCCCGTATGTATTTAGAGAGTTTAGCCTGTCTAATTCCCCCTCCTCTGTAGCTAATCACCACTGTAATTTGATCTCTCAGCTGTGTCAACTGACTGTCACAGCAGAGAGCCAATTGGTAAGCACAGGATGTTAACTCTTTATTTCCATGAAAGCAGGAAGTAGAGACTGCAGATTTATTGCAGGATTTGTATCAGCTGTAACAAATACAGTGGCTTGCAAAAGTATTCGACCCCCTTGAAGTTTTCCACATTTTGTCATATTACTGCCACAAACCTAAATCAATTTTATTGGATTTCCACGTGAAAGACCAATACAAAGTGGTGTACATGTGAGAAGAGGAACGAAAATCATACATGATTCCAAACATTTTTTACAAATAAATAACTGCAAAGTGGGGTGTGCGTAATTATTCAGCCCCCTATGATCTGAGTGCAGTCAATTGCCCATACACATTGCCTGGTGAGTGCTAATGACTAAATAGAGTGCACCTGTGTGTGATCTAATGTCAGGACAAATACAGCTGCTCTGTGACGACCTCAGAGGTTGTCTAAGAGAATCTTGGGAGCAACAACACCATGAAGTCCAAAGAACAAACAAGACAGGTCAGGGATAAAGTTATTGAGAAATTTAAAGCAAACTTAGGCTACAAAAAGATTTCCAAAGCCTTGAACATCCCACGGAGCACTGTTCAAGCGATCATTCAGAAATTGAAGGAGTATGGCACAACTGTAAACCTACCAAGACAAGACTGTCCACCTAAACTCACAGGCCAAACAAGGAGAGCGCTGATCAGAAATGCAGTCAAGAGGCCCATGGTGACTCTGGACGAGCTACAGAGATCTACAGCTCAGGTGGGGGAATCTGTCCATAGGACAACTATTAGTCGTGCCCTGCACAAAGTTGGCCTTTATGGAAGAGTGGCAAGAAGAAAGGCATTGTTAACAGAAAGCATAAGAAGTCCCATTTGCAGTTTGCCACAAGCCATGTGGGGGACTCAGCAAACATGTGGAAGAAGGTGCTCTGGTCAGATGAGACCAAAATGGAACTTTTTGTCCAAAATGCAAAACGCTATGTGTGGCGGAAAACTAACACTGCACATCACTCTGAACACACCATCCCCACTGTCAAATATGGTGTTTGCAGCATCATGCTCGGGGGATGCATCTCTTCAGCAGGGACAGGGAAGCTGGTCAGAGTTGATGGGAAGATGGATGGAGCCAAATACAGGGCAAACTTGGAAGAAAACCTCTTGGAGACTGCAAAAGACTTGAGACTGGGGCGGAGGTTCACCTTCCAGCAGGACAACGACCCTAAACATAAAGCCAGGGCAACAATGGAATGGTTTAAAACAAAACATATCTATGTGTTAGAATGGCCCAGTCAAAGTCCAGATCTAAATCCAATCGAGAATCTGTGGCAAGATCTGAAAACTGCTGTTCACAAATGCTGTCCATCTAATCTGACTGAGCTGGAGCTGTTTTGCAAAGAAGAATGGGCAAGGATTTCAGTCTCTAGATGTGCAAAGCTGGTAGAGACATACCCTAAAAGACTGGAAGCTGTAATTGCAGAAGAAGGTGGTTCTACAAAGTATTGACTCAGGGGGCTGAATAATTACGCACACCCCACTTTGCAGTTATTTATTTGTAAAAAATGTTTAGAATGATGTATGATTTTCGTTCCACTTCTCACATGTACACCACTTTGTATTGGTCTTTCACATGGAATTCCAATAAAATTGATGCATGTTTGTGGCAGTAATGTGACAAAATGTGGAAGACTTCAAGGGGGCTGAATACTTTTGCAACCCACTGTAATTGTTCTTCTTTGAGGGCTTGTTCACACCTAGGGCGTTTCGGGGTCTTTTTGAGCGCCGGTGATTTTTTAAAAAGCCCTGAAATCGCTAGTGCAATAAATCCTTATGCGATAGTTCATATTAGTGCATTTCGTCCGCTTTCCGCTCAACAAAGCGCTGCCTGTACCATTTTGGAACGATTTTGCTACAATGGAAGGTATAAGAAAAACGCAAAATGCTCACAAATTGCTTTATTCGGCGATTGAGTTTGCGCTTTTATGAATAAATACATTGTATTTTTCCATTTCCAGGTAAAACAAAAGTTTGCTTTCTTAAAACAGAAAGAATTTGCGATAATTCAGGTTGGAGTGAGCTTGAGATGCCTCCCAGTGCATCACTGCTGAATATATGCAAATTAACCATTGTATCCTTAGAACAATGGTTAATTTGCATATATTCAGCAGTGATGCACTGGGAGACATCTCAAGCTCACTCCAACCTGAATTATCGCAAATTCTTTCTGTTTTAGGAAAGCAAACTTTTGTTTTTCTTAACATCTTAGTAAGGAGGCTTTTAGGACCATTGTAGTCCCTTACACACTCCAATGAGTTCTGGGTCACCATGAGCTAGCTGGGTAGTCTGTTCATTTCCAGGTGACAGAGTTCTTACATCAGGAAGTGAAAAAAAACGGAATTGCACTGCAAAAGTGCTTACAAAGCGCTTTGTACAAAATCGTAGCGTGCAGTGGAGCGCCGGGAGGGGGAAAAAACGCAAAAAAAAATTGAAAATCGCCGTCACCGATTTTCATTTTAGATGTGAACTAGGCCTAAAGGGTCATTATGACGTTGCTTATCTTTTAGAGCAGAGAGAAAGTTCTGAGTTCAGGTCCGCATTAAGGAATAAAAGAGCAAACATTACTTTGACAGTGCCAGACTCATCTCTTCCATTTTCTACTCTATGCAATATGCATAAGAAAAGCATGAACTATAACTTTGCATAAAATGTTCAAAAATAACGGATACGCCCTTTAAAATGACAGGCTAATCGTTTTAATTAAATAACCTCTTACCTTTCAATCTCATATTGTAGGTCATCATCATCATCCTCCTTCTCCTCCTCCTCATCTTTATCATCTTCAGCCTCAGTCTGCTTCAATTCTGTCACACATAGAAAACTTTATTGTTATTACAAGTGAAGTAACACAACCAAAGATATGCAGGCCCATTTCAATGCATGCTGATCTTTTCGCTGGACACAGGAGGACAACAATGGGCTTAGGGAGCCTAACGGAGGCCACAATTGTTACAATATTTCTGTTCGATTATACCCCAATACAATTAAAACGTTCAATTGTGTGATAGAGTCGAGAGAAAATATTTTTTTTTTCTATCGATAAATCAAAATTGCCATTTTTTTTCCGATTTAAATAAATTAGAAAGAAGTGTTCTCCCCAGGCTCTTTTAGCTGGGTGCTCCACCCGGCTAGTTTTGGTGAGCACCCGGCTGTCATCAGATCACTTCCTCCTCTGCTGTAAGCAGAGTTGTGCAGAGAAGCACCAGCCCTGTATTCTCTCATCTTGCCCCACCCGGCTACTTCTTCATGCCACCCGGCTGGAAATTCTGTGGAGAACACTGGAAAGGTTGGAAAAATGAGATCAATTTTGTCAGAAATTGAATGGTGTGTGGTGGGTTGTATGAAAATCAATCGACCTAATTTTAAGTTTACATTCAAGAATAAAGAAACTTTATCTGTCAAAGTGACACATTACGTAGCATGTAGTAATGAGTTCACGAGTTGTGAGCTACCCTCTTTCCCTGAAATTAAGACATACTCTGAAACTAAGCCCTAGCAGGAATTTTGAGCATGCTTGAAATATAAGCCCTACCCCGAAAGTAAGCCCCAGCTGCAGTAAGGGGGAAAAAGCATGGCAACTTGTGTTTCTACAGGAGCCGATGGTTTTGCAGGCAGGTCCATGGCTCTATCATTAGGCCAATCACTGCACTAGCTGCTTATCAATTAGTTCAATGATTGGATGAAGCCATGGTTCTGCCAGTGAGACAATCAGCTCTAGTAAAAACACAAGTTGCCGTACTTCTTCCTCATAGGATGAAAATCAGGGACACAGCGGCATGAAGCTGGGGGGAAGAAGAGGATGCAGGGGGACATCAGAGAACACAGGGTACAGTGTGGCATGGAGCTGGGGGTAAGAGGAGGATGCAGGGGAACACTGGAGGGCACATGGGACACTAGGAGGACATAGCGGGACAAAGGAGGGCACTGGTACAGGGGGAGGGGGCACCAGGAGGACACTAAAGGCACAAGGAGGACACAGGGGCACACAAGAGATGGATCCAGGAGAAGAAGAGGTGGCACAGTGGGGAAGGCAGGAGGAGACACAGCACAGGAACTTGTGTGTTCAGAAAAATAGGACATCCCCTGAAAATAAGCCCTAGCACATCTTTTGGTGCAAAAATTAATATAAGACTGTCTTATTTTCAGGGAAACACGGTGTTCGAATCCGTGATTAAAATGAGGCTTAATTGCCTCAGGTGTGCGGCTAGGAGAAAGGTGGTTACTTACCCGTAAGTCTGCGGTCCTCTATGCGTTTCAAACCTCTTCAAGCCGGAAGGAGGAAGTGTGCGTAGTGAGTCATGCGTCCAATAGGATGCGTGCAAGATGTTTGGAACGCATCAGGACCGCTGACTTATGGGTAAGTAACCTCAGAAACCAGGAAAATGTGATTGACTAAAGCAGTGCTGACCAACTTCGCGGGCATGGAGGGCCTTTTTTTTCCAGGCCACATGGTGGAGGGCTGGCATACCCAAACCCCAACCATCCCCCCCCCCCGCGGAGGAAAAAAAATTGGGAGCAGATTTCCCCACAAAATGCAATCAGGTTGGGAGCAGATTTCCCCACAAAATGCAATCAGGTTGGGAGCAGATTTCCCCACAAAATGCAATCAGGTTGGGAGCAGATTTCCCCACAAAATGCAATCAGGTTGGGAGCAGATTTCCCCACAAAATGCAATCAGGTTGGGAGCAGATTTCCCCACAAAATGCAATCAGGTTGGGAGCAGATTTCCCCACAAAATGCAATCAGGTTGGGAGCAGATTTCCCCACAAAATGCAATCAGATTGGGAGCAGATTTGCCCACAAAATGCAATCAGATTGGCTGCATATTTACCCACAAAACACATTCAGGTTGGCTGCAGATTTACCCACAAAACGCATTCAGATTGGCTGCAGATTTGCCCACAAAATACATTGAGGATTGGCTGCAGATTTGCCCACAAAATGCATTGAGGATTGGCTGCAGATTTGCCCAGCAGTGCTGACCAACTTCGCGGGCATGGAGGGCCTTTTTTTTCCAGGCCACATGGTGGAGGGCTGGCATACCCAAACCCCAACCATCCCCCCCCCCGCGGAGGAAAAAAAATTGGGAGCAGATTTCCCCACAAAATGCAATCAGGTTGGGAGCAGATTTCCCCACAAAATGCAATCAGGTTAGGAGCAGATTTCCCCACAAAATGCAATCAGGTTGGGAGCAGATTTCCCCACAAAATGCAATCAGATTGGGAGCAGATTTCCCCACAAAATGCAATCAGATTGGGAGCAGATTTCCCCACAAAATGCAATCAGGTTGGGAGCAGATTTCCCCACAAAATGCAATCAGGTTGGGAGCAGATTTCCCCACAAAATGCAATCAGGTTGGGAGCAGATTTCCCCACAAAATGCAATCAGGTTGGGAGCAGATTTCCCCACAAAATGCAATCAGGTTGGGAGCAGATTTCCCCACAAAATGCAATCAGGTTGGGAGCAGATTTCCCCACAAAATGCAATCAGATTGGGAGCAGATTTGCCCACAAAATGCAATCAGATTGGCTGCATATTTACCCACAAAACGCATTCAGATTGGCTGCAGATTTGCCCACAAAATACATTGAGGATTGGCTGCAGATTTGCCCACAAAATGCATTGAGGATTGGCTGCAGATTTGCCCACAAAATGCATTGAGGATTGGCTGCAGATTTGCCCACAAAATGCATTGAGGATTGGCTGCAGAGTTGCCCACAAAATACATTGAGGATTGGCTGAAGATTTGCCCACAAAATGCATTGAGGATTGGCTGAAGATTTGCCCACAAAATGCATTGAGGATTGGCTGAAGATTTGCCCACAAAATGCATTGAGGATTGGCTGCACATTTACCCACAAAATGCATTGAGGATTGGCTGCACATTTACCCACAAAATGCATTGAGGATTGGCTGCACATTTACCCACAAAATGCATTGAGGATTGACTGAAGATTTGCCCACAAAATGCATTGAGGATTGGCTGCACATTTACCCACAAAATGCATTGAGGATTGGCTGCACATTTACCCACAAAATGCATTGAGGATTGGCTGCACATTTACCCACAAAATGCATTGAGGATTGGCTGCACATTTACCCACAAAATGCCGTCAGATCGGCTGCTATAATGAAATATTTAGAGCCCCCCTCCCTTCGTTCCCCCCGTGCTGCCGCCTCACCTCAGATCAGCTGCTACAATGGAATACCAGTAGTTACAGCCCCCCTTCCCTTCATTCCCCCCGTGCTGCTGCTGCCGCCGCCGCCTCCTCACCTCAGATCAGATCAGATCAGCGGCAGACAAGAGATAGCAACCAGCCAGACCAGCGCACGGCAGCCGCACGGTGAATTTAAACGCAGGAAGTGACATCATCGGTCACGTCCAGCATTTAAAGTCCCTTGTGCTGCTGCCATGCGTCGGTGTGGTTGGTTCCTATCTCCTGCCTGCCGCCGATCTGAGGTGAGGCGGCGGCGGCGGGGGGCTGTAAATTCACATTACAGCAGCCAAGGCATGGGGGAAAAGGATTTTCCCTCGGGAGCTCACACTGCCACAGCAGGGGGGCTGCAGCAGAAGGCCTGGCGGGCCGGATGCGGCCCGCCAGTTGGACAACACTGGACTAAAGTATAAGCCCCTTCCCCAATATAGGCCCCTCCCCATAGCCAGATGTGCCCCAGGATCATACAACTGTGCCTCAAGAAGCCACTAGATGTCGCCATAGAGATGAGACACAGCGATTGCCTCACAGGAAGAATCCCAAATCATTGCACCGCTGACACGTCGTTTGCACACTCCGCTCCACAAGCCAGGGGACACAGGTAGTCTTGTTTTGCTCCACTGACTCACATATAAGCCGAGGGGGTAACTTTTCAGCACATTTTTCATGCTGAAAAATTAGGCTTATACGCGAGTATATACAGTAATTATTCTAAGGTTATTTGTTTTGTGCGCCTTTATACATAGCAGTGTTGGCATTCCACACCATACACATTTATAAATGAAAATGCATATATTATTGCATCTAATTTATATCTTTTATTCAATCGTTTTTGTGTGATTGTGTCAAAATCGAACAAACGTGTGTGGTACATTGGTTACAAGAGTAAGTTTTCATTTGAGCAAACGAAAAAAAAAAAAAAAGAAGAAGATCGAAATTGTCAGCTGTCGTCATGAATGATCACATTGGCTGAATAAAAACGAAAATGTGTTTAAAAGAAACATATGATGGCTGCCATATTTATTCCCTTTTAAACAATACCAGTTGCCTGGCTGATCATTCTGGTCAGTGTCGGAATCACACACCTGAAACAAGCATGCAGCAGATCTTTATCAAAATCATCTGATCTGCATATGCCTTTTCAGAGTCTATGGCTAGTAGTATTGGATGCGGAGGATCAGCAGGACAGCCCTGCAATCTGCATTGTTTAAAGGACAACTGAAGTGAAAATACGGAGGCTGACATCTATTTCCTTTTAAACAATACCAGTTTCCTGGCTGCACTGCCGATCTATTTGGCTATTGTAGTATCTAAATAACACCAGAAACAAGCATGCAGATCGTCTTGTCAGATCTGACAATGTCAGAAACACCTGATCTGCTGCATGCTTGTTCAGGGTCTATGGCTAAAAGCATTAAAGGCAGAGGATCAGCAGGACAGCCAGGCAACTGGTATTGCTTAAAAGGAAATAAATATGGCAGCCTCCATATACCTCCCGCTTCAGTTGTCCTTTAGTGCAGTTTCACCTCCTGCCTGTTTTCATGCTAGTAGTTTGCCTCCTGTGTGATCTATATAATATGGCGGCCTCCATAGCCCTCTCACGGTCTCACCTATGGTTCACCATAGCTACAGATATATAGAGAGAGAGTTCCTGTCGCTTACCAGCTTCTCTTAATTTTGCAAGCGCTTGTCTTTTCTTCTTTCTTTTCTCCTTCTTCAGAAGAGCTCTGGATTGCTTGTGGCTGAAATATAAAAAAAAAAAAAAAAAAAACAATGTATTTTCATAGTACAATAAGCATCCTCGGGGCCTATACAAGCGACATCTGCTAATTGTAGCGTTCAGGCTCCGTATCGGGAGCCTATTCACACAAGCCAGGGCTGGCCATACACTTACCATTTTCATGTTTGATATCCAACAGACTCAATCAAATCTACCCCAAAAAATTGATGTGACCAGGCATGCCTAATCGATTTTTCAATTGATTTTGACCTTCAATTGATCAAAATCAGACAGGTTGGAAAATTTTTGTCAATGGGGGGCTTGGATAGACGCAGTGGTCAATCAATGAGCATTATTGAGCAGATTTAAAAAAAATTATACATTCTTGGGGTTTCTTCCAGGCCACTCCAGGCTGATCGCTGCCTTGCCATCCTGCGCTGCCTGGATCCAATGCAATTAGCTCCGGTCCTTCAGTCAGAGCCAGTCAGCGCAGGTGCAGTCCTAGTACTGCACAGAACAGTATGCACAGTTTAACCACTTGGGGGGGGGGGGGGTCGCCTGCACCTCCCAGCCTCCCCCTCCGGGGTGCTGCTGTGGTTCCCAGGCAGTGAGAGAGCCTGGGAACCCGCGGTCCCCCCGGTTGTATAAAAAGGGGGCATTGGGAAGCCTCCCCGTGGCGCTCCTGGATAGTGCTAATGTAGCATGAACTAATTTTCGCAGGGTGATCGCTTTGCGGTATTGGTTTTTTGACCCTGCATAGTCTGGCATGCGAAAGCAAATGCATATTTGCATGAGCATTGCCTCATGAATAGCCAATTAGGCCACATTTGCAAAGCCAGACTTGCTAGGGTTAAATTTGGTGTTTGAGCACGCATACATTGTCTCATGGAAAGCACAGTTTAACCTTTCCAGCCTTCAGTGTTTTATTACCTTATGCATCCGAACAACTTTCACCTCCCATTAATTTGCCAATAACTTTATCACTACTTATCACAACAAAATTATCTCCATCTTGTTTTTTCCGCCAACATTCCGCCTATATTTGTGTGGTACATTTTGCTAAGAATTATTTCACCCTACATATTAATGGGAAAATTAAGAAAAAAAATTTGAAAAAATGCATTATTTCTACGTTTTCGGCCATTATAGTTTTAAAATAATACATGCTACTGTAAATAAAACCCATTTGCCCATTTGTCCCGGTTACTACACCTTTTAAATTATGTCGATATCACAATGTATGGCGCCAATATTTTATTTGGAAATAAAGGTGCATTTTTTCAGTTCTGCATCCATCACCATTTACAAGCCCTTAATTAAAAAAAAATAACATTAATATACCCTCTTGGCATACATATTAAAAAGTTCAGTCCCTAAGGTAAACATTTATAAGGGTTTTTTTTATATTTTTTAAATGCAAAAAAAAAAAAAAAAATTGGTACTAAGGGAGAGTGTGGGAGGGAAGCAATTAATTTTACATGTAGGCGTGTGTATTTTTGAATGATAATGAAATGTATTTAGATGTAATTTTACTATTCGGCCACAAGATGGCCTCAGTCTTTGTTTTCCGTCCTGTAAGCATGCGATCACGCTTACAGGAAGTGAAGGGAGGAAGTGAAACTTTATTTCCTAGCAGAAAATGGCTTCCGAGAGCAGGAAAGAGATAAAAAGGGTCAAAAGTTTATAGATCCCCATGTCCCCGCTCTGATTTCAAGGACCCGGCGGCCAGGCTTCTCCCCCTCCATGCGGATAATTAGTGTCCTCTTCGGCCGCCGGGAACTCCCTGTCCCTGTTTACAACCGATTCGATAACGCAGCCAAAGAGAGTCTCATGTTGCGTCTCTGAACATTCAACGACCGTACTCAGATGCAACTTGATGGGGGGGGGGGCAGTCCAGCTCCAGTGCAGAGCGCAAGCAAGTGCCTGGCAGGTGGACAGGAGTAGCTGACATGGTGAATTAAATTCCTTCAGCTGCTCAAGGAAAAGAGGACTCTAAGACCACGATCCCCCAACAAGTGCTTTGCGTGATTGCAAAAATGCCTGCACTTCTCTAAGGCTCCTTTTCCACTTGCAATCGCAAATGCATTTGCAAAAGCTTCTTTTTCCAGTCGACGCGATTGTAACATTCACCGTCGGGAGCAACACGCAATCGCAGCAATAATCACGCAGCATGATTGCACTCAGGGAAAATCAAAATGCGCTAATGGAAAAAGTGCAGCGCGATTTACATGTAAATCACTGTGAACTGTGAAACGCCGCGGACCCGCTTGTCCAAATGGATCGCGGCTAGTGGAAAAGAGCCCTTAATCACGAAAGTGCCACGATTTCCTGGAGCTAACACGATTTGGCTACTGTAGCCACTGATGCGATGGTTCAGTGGTTGCTACAACGGTAGCAGCGTTTTGCGGTGTGCTTGTGGGACCACCCCCATCTCGATCCATTGGAAAAGCGCTTTGCCAATCAGCAAGGGCTGGCATAGCTTGTTTAGGCCTTGTTCACATTGCATTCCGTTAGCGTGGCCGTTAGCAGTGGGCAGATTTTGACGCTTACTTTTTTCCCCGATTCCCGGCCTTTGGGTGGGCGTTGAATTTTTGTGCTAAGCGGTTTTCTAAGCGTTTTTCCCGAGCGGTTTTGTAATTCACTCCCTGACGTCAAGAAGTGAACTCTTTGACCCAGAAAAGAATAAATACAATGCATTTATTTTAAACACAAACGCATTCACTGCACAAAGCGATTTTGTAAGCACTTTGCGTTTTTCCTATACTTTCCATTGAGGCAGAATCGCCCCGAAAATGGTCCAATGATAACCGCACAGCACACGACCCGCGCTGATGTGAACCTTCTCATAAATATTCATTGCACAAGTGTTTGGTAAGCGATTATAAAAATCGCCCGCGTGTAAAAAAAAAAAATGAAAACTCCTACAGTGTGAACAAGCCCTTGAAGCAGGGGTCCTCAAACGCTTTGGGTCGAGGGCCGGGTCACCATACTTCAGACTGCTGGGGGGGGGCAGAGTATACATAAAATGATGTAAAAGTCTTGGTGGGCCAGACACCGAAGCATACCCAGGTGACAACCTGCAGTGGACAACAGTGTCACCTGATGTAGAATTTGATTGGAAACCAGCAAATTACTGCTTTCTATCTTCCATGTGGATGGGTGCTGCCAGCACTGCTATTCTATATGCGGACCACCAATATTTAAAGATGTAGCTGACCGCATCTATAAGTAATACATTTTGTGTGTGTGGGGCCAGTAAAAAAGCCTCAGGGGGCCACATTCAGCCCGAGGGCCTTAGTTTGAGGACCACTGCCTTAAGGTAACCATACACTGGTCGATTTGCCATCAGATCGACCAACAGATAGATTCCTCTCTGATCGAATCTGATCAGAGAGGGATCGTATGGCTGCCTTTACTGCAAACAGATTATACATTACCTGCTCCACCGGCGCGAGTCCCCTGGTCTCCGCTGTCTTCTTCGCTCTGGGCTCCGAGTCCGGCTGGCTTCACTGAACTTCCTGTCGGGACAGTAAGTTCAGTGAAGCCAGCCGGACTCGAGCCCAGCGCGGAGAAGACAGCGGAGAGAGCGGAGACACGCGCCGGCGGAGCAGGTAATGTATTGCAGCTAGCGTCGGTCGTCGGGCATTCAAACGCCGCTATTGACGCACTCCCGACCCGCCGGCGATCGAGCGAAATCTTCCGCACAGATGGATCGACGGGAACGATTGATTTCGGACAGAAATCAATCATTCTGTCAGCGTTTGCGCAACGATTTCACAGCAGATTCGATCAGTGATCGAATCTGCTGTATATCAGCAGGAAAAAAATCGGTGTATGGGCCCCTTTAAAGGGTTCCAGTCCTAACCCACTTTCAATCTCTTGGACTTGCTAGCCATCAGCAGGCTGTGACACTCCCTTCTGGCAGCTCCTGTCAGGAACACTGTGGGACAACTGTGCTAGTACTATGATGTATGAGGGGGAACACATGGAGGTAATGAGTGTAGGATGTACAGGAGGACTAAGGAGTCTGAGGTCTCCCTGCCACTGATAGGTTGCATGCATATAGCCCACGTGACCCCTGTGTGGCTCCCTTGTCCCCGCTGAGGTCTGCCCCATGTATATACAGCATACAGCCCCGTATATCACACCACGCTCCGCACTTACTTCATCTTTATTTTTTCCTCCCTGCAAAAGACGCTCTACGGAAGCCTAGAGGGGGACGCGCCGCAATGACAGTGCGCATGCCCGAGGAGTCGCTTGGCGTGACGTCACATGGCGTCAGGTGACTTCAAATTGCCATAGGGCTGACAGAGCCGCGGCGAGTTGAGCGGATTCTACAGCCCTGCGCACTAAACAACCCTTGTTTAGTGCGCAGAGCGCATGCGCCTTTTGTAGCTATAGTAGCCTAAGTGAGGAGCGTTGTGATGTTACCTAGGTTACCTGGCTACCATGCATCTAGCGATCTGGCTATAGGATTACATACCTCCTAACTTTTTGAGATGAGAAAGACAGAGGGACAATTAAGCCACACCCTGATCACGCCTCCATCACACACACCCCTGGTCACACATACCATAAAGATTTAATAAGAAAAATATGTTGTTTTATAATTCAAACCACACTGATCCTTTCTATGCCGGTTCATTTTCCTTCATATTGACATTTTAAAATGAGTAGTATATCAGTAAAGGATGGGAATAAAGTTTAGAGTCAAACACATTTTTTTAGTAGAGAAATATATATATTTACATAGAGGGACTAAGTCCTGAAAGAGGAACAAATGAGGAGGAAAGAGGGACAGAGCTATGAAAGAGGGACAGTTGGGAGCTATACATTTGACCAGGGGCGTAACAATAGACCATGCAAGGGATGCAGCTGCAGGGGGCCCCAAAAGCCACAGGGGTCCCATCCTGATAGACTAAAAACTAAGGGCAAGAAGAGAAGAAGCTTTCTACTCTCTGCACAATTGTTCTAATGACTGCATCTGCTCAGCCACTGATAAGGAATCATACAAAGTTTGCAGACAAATATTTGTAGACATTCAGTGTGCATCAGGCTCAGCACCCTGCCCCCTTGGTGGGAGAGGGCCCCATGCAAAGCTTTGCAGGGGGGCCCAGTGATGTCTAGTTATGCCCCTGCATTTGACTATTCAGTTTGGTCATTTTATTGAATCGGGAGACAATGGAGTGTGTTCTGGAATGCCCAATGAATGGTTCAAATCGACTACTGTAGCTTAAAAGAATCCCGCAGTTAAAAAATAAATGTAGCTTCATTTACCTGGGGCTCCTTCCAAACCCTAGAAGTCATTTTTCTCCCTCAGCCACAGCTCCGGTCTTCTGGGTCTCACTGACAGCCTCTAAAGCAGGGGTGTCAAACTCAAATACAAAGTGGGCTGATATTGAACACTGGGACCAAGTCGTGGGCCAACCTCAATGTCTAGTGGCCCCCCTCCCTCCCCTATACAGTTTCCTGGTGTCTAGTGGCCACTCTCCCTCCCCTCTACAGTTCCCTGGTGTCTAGTGGCCCCCATCCCTCCCCTATACAGTTCTCTGCTGTTTAGTGGCCCCATTCCCTCCCCTATACAGATACCTGGTGCCTAGTGGCCCCCCTCCCTCCCCTATACAGTTCCTTGGTGTCTAGTGGCCCCCATCCCTCCCCTATACAGTTCTCTGGTGTCTAGTGTCCCCATCCCTCCCCTGTACAGTTCTCTGGTGTCTAGTGTCTCCCATCCCTCCCCTATACAGATACCTGGTGTTTAGTGTCCCCCATCCCTCCCTATACAGTTCTTTGGTGTCTAGTGTCCCCCATCCCTCCCTATACAGTTCTCTGGTGTCTAGTGGCCCCCATCCCTCCCCTATACAGTTCCCTGGTGTCTAGTGCCCCCCCTCCCCTATACAGTTCCCTGGTGTCTAGTGGCCCCCATCCCTCCCCTATACAGTTCTCTGGTGTCTAGTGGCCCCATTCCCTCCCCTATACAGATACCTGGTGTCTACTGGCCCCCATCCTTCCCCTATACAGTTCCCTGGTGTCTGGTGGCCTCCATCCCTCCCCTATACAGTTCCCTGGTGTCTAGTGGCCCCCTTCCCTATACAGTTCTCTGGTGTTTAGTGGCCCGTTCCCTCCCCTATACAATTTCCTGGTGTCTTGTGGCCCTCCTCCTCTCCCCTATACAGTTCACAGTTGTCTTGAAACCCCCTCCCTCCCCTATACAGTTCCCTGGGGTCTAGTGCTTTCCCCCGCTCTCCCTCGGATGCTTCCTTGGTGATCTAGGGCTTCACCTCCAATATAGCTTCCCTGGTAGTCTAGCAGTGGTGCTCAGCAGAGCTCGAATATTCGAGTAGCTCGAATATTCGAGCTCTTTTTCAGCTATTCGAGCTCGGTATTCGAGCTCCGAATAGCTGCAGCTATTCGAATGGGCTATCCGAGTACACTCGAATAGCCCATTCACTATTCGAGCTATTCGAGCAACCCGGCGCTATTCGAGCTCGGTACCGAGCTCGAATAGCGTCATAGCCCAGATTGATGTCCTTAGAGCCAATCAGAGGGCTCCCAGGCCCTCTGACGGCAGCCAATCACAGAGGGGGACCCTGGCCAGCCCCTACCCTATAAATAGCGGCCGCCATGTTCCGTTTCTCCATGCTTGCCTGAGACTTGTACAGAGAGAGAGTTGCTCCTTTGTGCTTTGGCTTAGCAAGTGCTCTATTGTGATCATTTACCTAGCGTTTTTGCTCACCTACACCTGCCATATACACCTATATTGTTGTTAGTTAGATAGACATTGTATTTTAGTTAGTAGCTTGTGTGTTACATTAGAGACAGGCAGCTGCTGCAAGCTTACAGGTTTAGGCCTCAGGGGGGCCTTGCCTCTGTGGGCAGCTGTCCTCTGTTTATTTCTCTCATCTATACCAGTATTTCTGCTGTCCTTTACTAATAGTATTGTAGTTATACTGTACTAGGAGTAGGACACTCACTGACTGTCACTGTTTATAGGCTACTAGCTAGCTCCTGCGTGTGTGCACTCACTCACTGTCTGTGTGTACACACACTCTATTTCCTTCTGATTACTGATAGATTATTGTTAGTTAGTTGTACTTACTTACTACTTACTCTTACTGTACCCGTAGGGACACTCACTGTCACTGTTCATATAGGCTACTAGCTCCTGCGTGTGCGCACTGCACTCACTGTCTGAGTGTACACACACAACACACACTCTATTTCCTTCTGATCGCTGATTGATTATCGTAATTAGTTAGTTCTACTTACTGTTACTACTTACTCTTACTGTACTAGGAGTCTAGGACACTCAGTCACTGTCCATAGGCTACTAGCTCCTGCGTGCGTGCACTCACTGTCTGAGTGTACACACACCCACACTCCATTTCCTTCTGATCGCTGATTGATTATTGTAATTAGTTAGTTCTACTTACTGTTACTACTTACTCTTACTGTACTAGGAGTCTAGGACACTCAGTCACTGTGTTCATAGGCTACTAGCTCCTGCGTGCGTGCACTCACTGTCTGAGTGTACACACACCCACACTCCATTTCCTTCTGATCGCTGATTGATTATTGTAATTAGTTAGTTCTACTTACTGTTACTACTTACTCTTACTGTACTAGGAGTCTAGGACACTCAGTCACTGTCCATAGGCTACTAGCTCCTGCATGCGGTCACTCACTGTCTGAGTGTACACACACCACCCACACTCTATTTCCTTCTGATCGCTGATTGATTATTGTAATTAGTTAGTTCTACTTACTGTTACTACTTACTCTTACTGTACTAGGAGTCTAGGACACTCAGTCACTGTGTTCATAGGCTACTAGCTCCTGCGTGCGTGCACTCACTGTCTGAGTGTACACACACCCACACTCCATTTCCTTCTGATCGCTGATTGATTATTGTAATTAGTTAGTTCTACTTACTGTTACTACTTACTCTTACTGTACTAGGAGTCTAGGACACTCAGTCACTGTGTTCATAGGCTACTAGCTCCTGCGTGCGTGCACTCACTGTCTGAGTGTACACACACCCACACTCCATTTCCTTCTGATCGCTGATTGATTATTGTAATTAGTTAGTTCTACTTACTGTTACTACTTACTCTTACTGTACTAGGAGTCTAGGACACTCAGTCACTGTGTTCATAGGCTACTAGCTCCTGCGTGCGTGCACTCACTGTCTGAGTGTACACACACCCACACTCCATTTCCTTCTGATCGCTGATTGATTATCGTAATTAGTTAGTTGTACTTACTGTTACTACTTACTCTTACTGTACTAGGAGTCTAGGACACTCAGTCACTGTGTTCATAGGCTACTAGCTCCTGCGTGCGTGCACTCACTGTCTGAGTGTACACACACCCACACTCCATTTCCTTCTGATCGCTGATTGATTATTGTAATTAGTTAGTTCTACTTACTGTTACTACTTACTCTTACTGTACTAGGAGTCTAGGACACTCAGTCACTGTGTTCATAGGCTACTAGCTCCTGCGTGCGTGCACTCACTGTCTGAGTGTACACACACCCACACTCCATTTCCTTCTGATCGCTGATTGATTATCGTAATTAGTTAGTTGTACTTACTGTTACTACTTACTCTTACTGTACTAGGAGTCTAGGACACTCAGTCACTGTGTTCATAGGCTACTAGCTCCTGCGTGCGTGCACTCACTGTCTGAGTGTACACACACCCACACTCCATTTCCTTCTGATCGCTGATTGATTATTGTAATTAGTTAGTTCTACTTACTGTTACTACTTACTCTTGCTGTACTAGGAGTCTAGGACACTCAGTCACTGTGTTCATAGGCTACTAGCTCCTGCGTGCGTGCACTCACTGTCTGAGTGTACACACACCCACACTCCATTTCCTTCTGATCGCTGATTGATTATTGTAATTAGTTAGTTCTACTTACTGTTACTACTTACTCTTACTGTACTAGGAGTCTAGGACACTCAGTCACTGTGTTCATAGGCTACTAGCTCCTGCGTGCGTGCACTCACTGTCTGAGTGTACACACACCCACACTCCATTTCCTTCTGATCGCTGATTGATTATTGTAATTAGTTAGTTCTACTTACTGTTACTACTTACTCTTACTGTACTAGGAGTCTAGGACACTCAGTCACTGTGTTCATAGGCTACTAGCTCCTGCGTGCGTGCACTCACTGTCTGAGTGTACACACACCCACACTCCATTTCCTTCTGATCGCTGATTGATTATCGTAATTAGTTAGTTCTACTTACTGTTACTACTTACTCTTACTGTACTAGGAGTCTAGGACACTCAGTCACTGTGTTCATAGGCTACTAGCTCCTGCGTGCGTGCACTCACTGTCTGAGTGTACACACACCCACACTCCATTTCCTTCTGATCGCTGATTGATTATTGTAATTAGTTAGTTCTACTTACTGTTACTACTTACTCTTACTGTACTAGGAGTCTAGGACACTCAGTCACTGTGTTCATAGGCTACTAGCTCCTGCGTGCGTGCACTCACTGTCTGAGTGTACACACACCCACACTCCATTTCCTTCTGATCGCTGATTGATTATCGTAATTAGTTAGTTCTACTTACTGTTACTACTTACTCTTACTGTACTAGGAGTCTAGGACACTCAGTCACTGTGTTCATAGGCTACTAGCTCCTGCGTGCGTGCACTCACTGTCTGAGTGTACACACACCCACACTCCATTTCCTTCTGATCGCTGATTGATTATTGTAATTAGTTAGTTCTACTTACTGTTACTACTTACTCTTACTGTACTAGGAGTCTAGGACACTCAGTCACTGTGTTCATAGGCTACTAGCTCCTGCGTGCGTGCACTCACTGTCTGAGTGTACACACACCCACACTCCATTTCCTTCTGATCGCTGATTGATTATTGTAATTAGTTAGTTCTACTTACTGTTACTACTTACTCTTACTGTACTAGGAGTCTAGGACACTCAGTCACTGTGTTCATAGGCTACTAGCTCCTGCGTGCGGTCACTCACTGTCTGAGTGTACACACACCCACACTCCATTTCCTTCTGATCGCTGATTGATTATTGTAATTAGTTAGTTCTACTTACTGTTACTACTTACTCTTACTGTACTAGGAGTCTAGGACACTCAGTCACTGTGTTCATAGGCTACTAGCTCCTGCGTGCGTGCACTCACTGTCTGAGTGTACACACACTAAATTTACTTGTGATTACTACTGATTATTGTAACTGCTAGTTGTACTTCCTGACTGTTACTACTTACTTACTGTACTAGGGGACACTCACTCAGTCACCTCACCAACCAACCCACTCCATTAAAGTACCCCACTTTTCACCCGCCCTTTTACAAAACTTTTGTCTATACGCCCAAAACATTTAAGATGTCTGGAAGTGGCAGCCAGCGCGGTTTGGGCAAGGGGAAGGGCAGCAAGGGAATCAGGAGGAGAGGGAGCAGCATTGTGGCAAGCCGCGGCCGCGGGCGCGCCACCATGCACAGTTCCGCAGCAGCAGCAGCAGCAGCGTCAGTGGCTAACATTCCTCCCATAGCCACTGGCCGTGGACGCCTTGGGCGCCGCCCAGCAGGAGCATCTGCAACTCACGCTGCAGAGAGACAGCAGCAGCAGCGTGTAGCACCTGCTCCCATTTTCCTCCAGCCGGGTCGGAAACGTCCCATTGAGGAAAAGGATGCAGACACTGTGGTGCAACTCATGACGGAGGATGAGCAGCCCGCCATCAGCTCTGCATCCGAGGCCTCCACCCTCACCACCACCACCACCCCTGTTCGCAGCAGCCGCCCAGCAGGGTCTGGGGAGGAGGCCAGTTCACCGTCACTCGCCGACCTGTCATTCAGCAGTCTTTTGACCCCAGGCATCATGAGTAAATTGTCTGCTGTTGTTGGCGATCTTGAGGAGGAGATGCTGATGGGCACTTTGGGGGATGAGGGATTGGACAGCAAGACTGTGGCGACAGTCAAGCAGCCCATCAATGCATCAGGAGAGGAGTTTGGGGGGTCCTCATCCCAGCAGGACATGTTTCAGGAGGGGGAGGATGATGATGACCCGGTGACAGACAGAGACTGGGTGCCACCACCTCCAGGGGATGTCGTCCTCAGCAGCTCTGAGGAGGAGGAGGAGGATGCGCTTGTGGGCCTTGCAAGGAGGCGCATCATTGCAAGCATTGGCAGCGTCCCACAGCCTGCTGGTGTCTCAGGCTCAGCAGCAGCAGCAGCAGCATCAGCCAGTACCACCCCCAGCCGCACCCAAGCCCCCCCCCCAACCACCACAGGGAGACAGGCAGCAGCGCTTCCATGCCGTAGGGGGAAGTTTCTGTCACCAATCTGGCGGTTTTTCACCATGCCCACTGTGTACAGCAAGTACGCCACTTGCAACCACTGTCAGCGGAAGTTAAGCAGAGGTGCAGACCCCTTAAAGTTCAGCACCAGCTCGCTCATCAACCACCTTGCGGCTAAACATTTCCACCAGCATGAGGAGTTCCAGAGGCTGAAGGCATCTGCTGCTGGCAGTGGCACCACACCCATCACTGCACAGCCTTCAGCAGCAGCAGCAGCAACAGCAGCCACCCGCCCTCCTGCTCCTCCAGCAGCACCAGCAGGAGTGCGGAAACGCACTGCTCCTCCCCCCTCTGCAACTCCTGCCGCCGACACTGAGGCCTGTTCTGGCAGCCAGTCCTCAGTGGCCTCCTCTGCTGTGTCTGCTGATTCCCGTGTCAGCAAAAGGCCACGCCAGAGCCTTTTGAGCGAGTCCTTCCAGGGGGTGGTTAGGGCTCTGCCTCCCAGCAGCCGTCGCGTGCGGCAGCTGAACGGCTTGCTGGCACGGGCCATGTGCTCCCAACTCCTGCCGTACACGCTCGTGCAGGAGGGGAGCGACATTCGTGCGCTGCTTGCTTGCGCAGCCCCAGACTGGCAG
Source organism: Hyperolius riggenbachi (assembly GCF_040937935.1). NCBI lineage: Eukaryota > Metazoa > Chordata > Amphibia > Anura > Hyperoliidae > Hyperolius > Hyperolius riggenbachi. The sequence goes on from NC_090647.1 coordinate 544,454,949, forward strand.
CTCCCCAGCAGACACTTCTTTGCCCGCAAGGCCATTCCTGCACTGCACCGCTTTGTGATGGCCAATGTGGAGCGAGGGCTGGAGCACGCGGTTGGTGAAAGGGTCCACGTCACCATGGACTCCTGGAGCAGCCGCTTCGGGACAGGCCGCTACCTGTCCTTCACTGTCCACTGGGTCAGCTTGGTGGAAGGGGGTGAGGATGGGAGAGCAGCAGCGGGCACAGCAGCAGCAGCAACACAGTGGGTGGTGCCACCCCGCAGGCTCAGGGGAACTGCAGCAGGTTCCTCCGATCCTCTGCCATCCTCCGGCACACCTGGCCAAACCCCCCGCCTCAGCAGCAGCGTGAAGGCCCGCCACTGCCAAGCGCTGCTGCACTTGGTCAGCCTTGGGAAGACCAAGCTGACGGCAACCCATGTGTTGGCCAAACTCCAGGAGCAGGAGAGGATTTGGCTGACCCCCAGAGGCCTCAGAGTCGGAGAGGTGGTGGCCGACAATGGGGCCAATCTGGTTGCCGCAATAGACAGGGGAAACCTGACCCACATCCCCTGTCTTGCCCACGTGCTGAACCTGGTGGTGCAGAAGTTCCTGCGCACCTACCAGGGGATGGGCGAACTGCTGGAAACGGCAAGGAATGTTGTGCGTCACTTCCGGCGCTCGGCTGCAGCCTGTGCGAGCCTGGAAGACGTGCAAAAGGAGCTGGATCTGCCACGCCATCGGCTGATCCTTGACGTTCCGACTCGCTGGAACTCCACCCTGGCGATGTTGGAGCGTCTGGTTGAACAGAGGCGCGCTGTCAAACAGTACCTTGCCCTGGCCACTGTTTCCGCAGCTCAGAGAAGGGACAAGACCAGCAACATCCCGTCCATCGTCCCCGATGATGACTGGAGGCACATGCAGCAGGTGTGCTTAGTGCTGGCACCCTTCCTGCAGGCCACAAACATGGTGAGCAGGGACCATGCTATGGTCTGCGAGTGGGTGCCCCTGGTTTCTCTGCTGAACAGGGCCCTCGATGCTTTGCTGGAACAGGGAGCGGCAGCCTTGGACCAGCAGGAGCGGCAACCAGCTGCGCAGTCCACCTCTGAGGGGGAGGAGGAGGAGGACTTGGTGGAGGTCCCTGACCTGGCAGCTGATGAGGGGGATCAGCACAGCGCAGCTGAGTTGGTGCGGGGGTGGAGAGAGGATGAGGCGGCAGAGGAGGAGGATGAGGACAGCACTGACGTCGATGTGCCAGCAGACGTGGCCCGCCTCTTCCCAATGGCAGCGCACATGCTGACGTGCCTGCGCAGGGACCCCAGGGTGATCCAGATGAAGCAGAGGGAGGACATCTGGATCAGCATGATGTTGGACCCACGCCTCAAGGGGAAGTTGAGCCAGTTCCTGCCGCCTGCAGGAGGAGACCCAGCGCAACAAATAAGGAGCTTGCAGCAGGCCCTTGTTGAGCGCTTGGAGGAAGCCTTCCCCCAGCCTTCCACCCCCACTGTCCAGCAGCCAGCACAGAGGCAGCAGCAGGTGCCTGCATCCAGCAGCAGCAAGCGCCCCACAGACCTGCTGTCTCTCAGCCACGAGCTCTACAGGACTGTAGAGGCTCCGGCAGCAGTGACTAGAGAGGAGATGCATGCAGCAGCATCCTCCTCCGGTCACAGCCAGCGCCTGACCCGCATGGTGGCTGACTACATGGGGTCGTACAGCGGGCTTGACAGCGATGCCCCTGTTGATCCCATGGAGTATTGGGTCAAGCGCATGGAGATCTGGAGCGAGCTGGCGCAGTACGCCCTGGAAGTGCTGTCCTGCCCCCCTTCCAGCGTGCTGTCCGAGCGCTGCTTCAGTGCAGCTGGTGGCGTGGTCACCGAGAAACGCTCACGTCTGTCTCACAAGTCTGTGGACAGACTGACGTTTCTCAAGATGAACCAGGCGTGGGTGGAAGGCGAGTTCCTGGCCCCTGTTGTCGGCGAGAGGGGGACATGAACTGGCTGCCGGAACCATCGTTAATGTGCCTTACCACCCTTTACCACCTCCTGGCTCCTGCTCACTAAGCCAGCCTGGTTCACTTTGACTATTACGTCACCTGCAGCCACACATTTTACACCTACAGTGGGCTGCTGTGTACTGCCCTTCTGCTGTCTGTCTGTGTTTCCCACTGCCAGGGTACACAGAATTACCTTCTTCTGCTGCCACTCTGCCACCAGCTATTACGTCAAACAATAGCTATATTGGTTGCAAAACCAAAAACCAAAAAACCATAAAAAAAAAAAAAAAGGTTTAATTTTTCTGAGGTGCCCGGGTTGAAAACTGTGTTGTCCCAGTTGTGTATTGGACACAATGTGGGCTGCACGACCGCTGTCTGGGACCTCCTGTTGTGTTTATTTACAGCCCTGGTATCACCGCTAGGTACCAGGGCTATTATGTCACGCTGCCTACCTGCTGCCACACTCACACTGCTCCTCCATACCTCCTCCTGCTGCTGCTGCTGCTGTCTGTCTGTGTTTCCCACTGCCAGGGTACACAGATGATTTACCTTCTGCTGCCACTCTGCCACCAGCTATTACGTCAAACAATAGCTATATTGGTTGCAAAACCAAAAACCAAAAAACCATAAAAAAAAAAAAAAGGTTTAATTTTTCTGAGGTGCCCGGGTTGAAAACTGTGTTGTCCCAGTTGTGTATTGGACACAATGTGGGCTGCACGACCGCTGTCTGGGACCTCCTGTTGTGTTTATTTACAGCCCTGGTATCACCGCTAGGTACCAGGGCTATTATGTCACGCTGCCTACCTGCTGCCACACTCACACTGCTCCTCCATACCTCCTCCTGCTGCTGCTGCTGCTGTCTGTCTGTGTTTCCCACTGCCAGGGTACACAGATGATTTACCTTCTGCTGCCACTCTGCCACCAGCTATTACGTCAAACAATAGCTGCTCGCCTACTCCTCCATTCCTCCTCCTGCTGCTGCTGTCTGTCTGTGTTTCCCACTGCCAGGGTACACAGATGATTTACCTTCTGCTGCCACTCTGCCACCAGCTATTACGTCAAACAATAGCTATATTGGTTGCAAAACCAAAAACCAAAAAACCATAAAAAAAAAAAAAAAGGTTTAATTTTTCTGAGGTGCCCGGGTTGAAAACTGTGTTGTCCCAGTTGTGTATTGGACACAATGTGGGCTGCACGACCGCTGTCTGGGACCTCCTGTTGTGTTTATTTACAGCCCTGGTATCACCGCTAGGTACCAGGGCTATTATGTCACGCTGCCTACCTGCTGCCACACTCACACTGCTCCTCCATACCTCCTCCTGCTGCTGCTGCTGCTGTCTGTCTGTGTTTCCCACTGCCAGGGTACACAGATGATTTACCTTCTGCTGCCACTCTGCCACCAGCTATTACGTCAAACAATAGCTGCTCGCCTACTCCTCCATTCCTCCTCCTGCTGCTGCTGTCTGTCTGTGTTTCCCACTGCCAGGGTACACAGAATTACCTTCTGCTGCCACTCTGCCACCAGCTATTACGTCAAACAATAGCTATATTGGTTGCAAAACCAAAACCAAACAAACCATTAAAAAAAAAAAAAGGTTTAATTTTTCTGAGGTGCCCGGGTTGAAAACTGTGTTGTCCCAGTTGTGTATTGGACACAATGTGGGCTGCACGACCGCTGTCTGGGACCTCCTGTTGTGTTTATTTACAGCCCTGGTATCACCGCTAGGTACCAGGGCTATTATGTCACGGCGAGCTGCCTGCCTCATTGACTGCCTGCTGCCACACACTCATCCTCCTCCTCCTGCTGCTGAATTTACCTCCTGCTGTCTTTGTGTTTCCACTGCCAGGGAGCACATACAATGGCGCTTCCAACATGCGTGCGCCCACCAGCTATTTGTTACGCTCAAAAATAGCTGCATTCCTTTAAAAAAAAAATTGAAAAGAGAAATACGTGAAGAAGAAGAAGACGATATTGAAAAGGAAGGAGAAGATGAAGATGAAGAAGAAGAAGAAGATGAAGAAGAAGATGAAGAAGATGATGAAGAAGAAGATGAAAAAGAAGAAGAAGATGAAGAAGATGAAGAAGAAGAAGATGAAGAAGAAGAAGAAGATGAAGAAGAAGAAGAAGAAGATGAAGAAGATGATGAAGAAGATGAAGAAGAAGAAGAAGAAGAAGAAGAAGAAGAAGAAGAAGAAGAAGAAGAAGAAGAAGAAGATGATGATGAAGAAGAAGAAGAAGAAGAAGAAGAAGAAGAAGAAGAAGAAGAAGAAGAAGAAGAAGAAGAAGAAGAAGAAGAAGAAGAAGAAGAAGAAGAAGAAGAAGAAGAAGAAGAAGAAGAAGAAGAAGAAGAAGAAGATGAAGAAGATGATGATGAAGAAGAAGAAGAAGAAGAAGAAGAAGAAGAAGAAGAAGAAGAAGAAGAAGAAGAAGAAGAAGAAGAAGATGAAGATGAAGATGAAGAAGAAGAAGAAGAAGAAGAAGAAGAAGAAGAAGAAGAAGAAGAAGATGAAGAAGAAGACAATATAGAAGAAGAAGAAGAAGATATAGAAGAAGAAGAAGAAGATATAGAAGAAGAAGAAGAAGATATAGAAGAAGAAGATCGAGAAGAAGAAGAAGAAAGATAAAGAAGAAGAAGAACAAGTATATACAGTAACACTACTGAACAAAATTAAGGACACAACTTCTCTTTCCACATTTTTTTTTAAAGGAACATCCCCACATAATCACTTGCTGTTGTTACTTGGAAAAAAAGAGGTTTCTTGCATCATTCACCCTCAAAACAAGTGTTGGAAGCTATTTAAGGCCAATTCGAATAGTCAGCTCGAATAGTTAGCTCGAATACCGACTCGAATAGTGAGCTCGAAGTCCGAGGTCGAATCGAATAGTAAAAATTATTCGACTCGAATATTCGACTGACCTCGAATAATTTACTATTCGAATTCGACCAAACTCGAATTTTAAAAAGGGGTATTTGAGCATCTAGTCTAGAGAGGACCAAAGATAATGCAAAGTGGGGAAACCTCTTGGGGGCCAAATTTGATGGCTCCGGGGGCAAGATTTGGCCCGCGGGCCAGAGTTTGAGATGTATGCTCTAAAGCCTTGATGACCCCTGATGGCTCAGCGTCGTCTGCACATGCACGGGCATGAGCCCGCCCCATTTTAGAGTGTGCCCACATCACTGGGAGGTGCAGTACACTCAGGGCCGGCCTTTGACCTGAGCGACCGGTGCGATCGCTCAGGGCGCCGGCTTCCAGGGGGCGCTCCTCTCCCCTGGCTGCGTGTTTTTGCGGCCCCGGCTGGGTACTCCCGCTCCGCCCCCTGGTGCCGCTGCTGGGGGTGATGTGCGTGCGCCGTGATGGAGGGGGGAGCCGCGGGGAGGGCAGCCCGACCTCTCCCTCCCTTCCTCTCCGGGCCATCCTCTGTGCTCCCCCCTCCGATGCAGACTGCAGCAGAAAGAACTCACCTCCCTGGTTCCGATCGCCGGCGCCTCTCACTTGCCGCTGGTATCTTCTACATTAGTTACTGATGCAGAGCCGGATTAAGGCTAAATGGAGCCCTAAGCAAAGTAACTGATTTGGGCCCCCCATCATGTCGTAATAGAATCAGAAGATGCAGCTGCACAGCAACATGCCACACACACCGGGGCAGCCAAGCTACTGGTTGCTATGGGCAACAGCCTGCTTTCCTCTGTGGGTGCACAATGCAGGGAATAGCAGCGGCAAAATGAGTGAGAGATGAATGGCTGGGACATTTGCACTCAGGGGCTGGGGCACCCCTGTGAAGAGGGCCCCAGATATCACAGCAGCAGCACTTTCCCCCTGCATCTCCAGCCTGGCAATAGCAGAAAGCTCTGGACACCGCCAAACCGGAAGCCGTTCCCCAGACAGAATTACATAACCACCCCCACCACCGAACAACCGATTTCCTCCCAAACTAGACAGCCACCATGCAGCATCCATCCCAGTGAATACGATAGTCCAGCAGAGAAGGCAGCCGCAGCAGGGGAGAATGACAGCACCAGATGACTCACATTCACCTATTGCGATCCAAGCAATAGAGGTCCCGTCATCCGGAGCCCATCTGTCTCCTCTAGAGTGCTGCCGCTTTGTTACTACTACTATTACTACTTCCTACTTCCTGTCTGATCTGAGAATCAGGAAGTTCAGAGCAAGCAGCTGCACTGTAGAAGAGAAAGATGGGTTTTCAGATGACGGGATCTGTATCGCTTGGATCATGGATTGGTGAGTGAGCGTTTGCCATCTGCTGCTATCATTCTTGCTGCAGCTGTGGTTCTCTGTGGGAAGGGAGGGCGGAGTGGGCAGCGGCAGAGCGCACAGTAGCAGGAGGGGGACCTAGAAGGAGAGCCTGGCTCTGAAGACAATCAGCAGCGCACGGCATCATTTGACAAGACATATAACATTTATATTGCGCTTTTCTCCTGGCGGTCTCAAAGCGCCAGAGCTGCAGCCACTAGGACGCACCCTATAGGCAGTAGCAGTGTTAGAGAGACTTGCCTAAGGTCTCCTACTGAATAGGTGCTGGCTTACTGAACAGGCAGAGCTGAGATTCGAACCCTGGTCTCCTGTGTCAGAGGCAGAGCCCTTAAAGGGACTCCGAGCAGTGCCTGTGGGTATGCCTTTAAGCATACCCACAACTAATTAATTACCTTCCTCACACCTACCAGCATGATGTTTGTAATTATATCCCCCTGGGTTCCTTATATTTCATTGCATTGTGCTGAATCGAGCTGCCGACTTTGGAGAAAAGTCGTCCTGTGGCCACGATTTCAATCTCGAAAATAGCAAAAACTAAAAGGCATAGGGCGGCCGTTTATATATCATTGGAAAGAGGAGAAAGAGAGCTTTAAAATGATATGCATCTTTCCATAGTTACTGCACTACTCAGAGTCCCTTTAACCATTATACCATCCAGCCACCACTGACAGGATGGCGAGGGCTGGTTTATGTGCTGATGGGGCCCCTTTGACTCTGAATGGGGCCCCAAGCGACTGCTTTTGTTGCCTGGTCGGTAATCCGGCCCTGTACTGATGCACACTAAACTTCCTGCTTAACAGGAAGTTTAGTGTGTATCGGTAAACTATGTAGAAGATACCAGCGGCAAGTGAGAGGCGCCGGCGATCGGAACCAGGGAGGTGAGTTCTTTCTGCTGCAGTCTGCATCGGAGGGGGGAGCACAGAGGATGGCCCGGAGAGGTCGGGCTGCCCTCCCCGCGGCTCCCCCCTCCATTATGCGGGGGGGCACCTACCTACCTACCTACCTACCTTATACTGGGGGCAGCTACCTATCTAACCTATACTGGGGGCAGCTACCTATCTAACCTATACTGGGGGCAGCTACCTATCTAACCTATACTGGGGGGCACCTACCTAATCTAACCTACGCTGGGGGGCAGCTACCTATCTAACCTATACTGGGGGCGGCTACCTATATAGCCAATAATGGGGGCACCTACCTATACTGGGGGGCACCTACCTACCTAACCTATACTGGGGGCAGCTACCTATCTAATCTATACTAGGGGCAGCTACCTATCTAACCTATACTGGGGGCAGCTACCTATCTAACCTATACTGGGGGGCACCTACCTATCTAACCTATACTGGGGGCAGCTACCTATCTAACCTATACTGGGGGCAGCTATCTAATATATACTGGGGGCAGCTACCTATCTAACCTATACTGGAGGGCACCTACCTATCTAACCTATACTGGGGGGCAGCTACCTATCTAACCTATACTGGGGGTGGCTACCTATATAGCCAATACTGGGGGCACTTACCTATACTGGGGGGCAGCTACCTATCTAACCTATACTGGGGGCAGCTATCTAATATATACTGGGGGCAGCTACCTATCTAACCTATACTGGAGGGCACCTACCTATCTAACCTATACTGGGGGGCAGCTACCTATCTAACCTATACTGGGGGTGGCTACCTATATAGCCAATACTGGGGGCACTTACCTATACTGGGGGGCAGCTACCTATCTAACCCATACTGGGGGCGGCTACCTATATAGCCAATACTGGGGGCACCTACCTATACTGGGGGGCAGCTACCTATCTAACCTATACTGGGGGGCAGCTACCTATCTAATCTACACTGGGGGCAGTTACCTATCTAATCTATACGGGGGGCACCTACCTATCTAATCTATACTGGGGGGCAGCTACTTATCTAATCTATACTGGGGGCACCTACCTATCTAACCTATACTGGGGGCAGCTACCTATCTAATCTATACTGGGGGCATCTACCTATCTAATCTATACTGGGGCAGCTACCTATCTAACCTATGTTGCAGGTACCTACCTATCTAACCTGTACTGGGGGCACCTACCTATCTACCTACACACTACTAAGCCCCCCCCCCCCCATATTAGTGTATGTGTGTGGTGCGCTCACACGCGAAGAGGATGAATGGGGGGGGGGGCACCAAAATCTGGTTCGCTCAGGGCGCTGTGAAACCTAAGGCCGGCCCTGAGTACACTCCTACTGACATGGATGTGTTCATGTGGAGCAGGAGCATGCATGCGCAGAAGAGAGCCTGTCAGTGAGACCTAGAAGAAGACTGGAGCTGTGGCAAGGGACACAAATGATTTCTTGGGGCTGGAAGAAGCCCCAGGTAAGTAAACTACAATTATTTTTTTCCCCTCGGAAATCCTTTAAGGCCGCCAAAATCTATCGATTTTGGCAGTCGATCGACCAATAGACAGATCTCTATCTGATCCGAGAGAGATCTGTTGGCTGCTATAAACTTGCATCCTTATTCCCGATCACTTCCTGACATTCGCAATTATCGTGCATCGTTACTGCTGCGCACCCGATCGAGCATGTCGGCCTGAGATTTTACAGCAAGTCCGATCGCTACATGAGATTGGTTGCATCATCGACCGGGCATGTTTTTGGCAGCGTGTCTGGGTTTGTTTTTTTCTGCCGCCTCAAGTTCACTTTAAAGGGGAACTTCAGCCTAAACAAACATACTGTCATTAAGTTACATTAGTTATGTTAATTAAAATAGGTAATATAATCTCTTACCCACCCTGTTTTAAAAAAACAGGCAAAAGTTTGTGACTTCATGGGGACAGCCATCTTTTTCATAAAGCAGCCATCTTTTTCATGGAGGCAACCATCTTTTTGGTTAAAAGGAGGTGACAGGGAGCATGAGACACAGTTCAGCATGAGACACAGTTCAAACTGTCCTGTGACCTGATTACCCCTCTCACTTGCAGAACTCAGGCTTCAAATCTCAAATTCAAAATGAAACAAAAAATTGTGCACCAAACCAGCAGAAGGAGAACAACATCATCAGAAATCCCATCATGCTTTGCACGGCATAAGGGGAAAAATGCCCGGGCAGTTTTCTTCAGTGCAGCTAAAAACAAAGTTCTGATGCTGTGAAACTGTTAAAGAAACACCAAGCATTTTCAGTGCTGCTGAATGGATTTTTAGTCTGGAGGTTCACTATAATGCTGTCCTTACAGTGTTTACCTGATTTGGCAAGCAATCACTACATTATAATCTTGTTATAGTAAACTCCAAAGGACCAGGAAAAGCAGTTTACTACAAAAGAAGTTTACTATATCAGAAATTGTTCTAGAAATGGCCCAGCAAGCCCTGGTACATTCTCTGCTGCAAAGGACGGACTCACTGTGGGGTTTATAGGTCCATGGAGGGTGAAGTTTATGGGGCCATGACACCTGTGCCTATAGGTACTAGTGATGTAAATTTGGGCCTGCAGGGTAACCATCCCAGTGTCTCTGTTGTGATCAACAATTCTATTTTGAACAGGGCTGTGGAGTTGGAGCAGTTTTTGGGAACCTGGAGTTGGAGTCGGTGGTTTTATAGGGCTGTTACACACCAAAAACTACTAGCGGTTTTTAAAGTTGTTTTTCAGAGCGATTCTAGGCATGTTTAGAGAGATTTTCTAAACATGCCTAGCGTGTTTTTTGGAGTGTTTTTGTGTAGCAGATTTTATATTTTAACCTTTAACTGAAAAGCTTCTGTAACAGAAACGCTTGGAAAACCGCTCTGATCTAGCGTTTTTTAGAGCAGTTTTCCACTTTCCTATACTTTACCATACCTCCCAACATTTTGAGATGAGAAAGAGAGACAGTTAAGCCACACCCCTGCCACAGCCCTGACCACGCCCCCATCACACCCCTAGTCACACATACCATAAAGATTTCATAAGAAAAATATGTTGTTTTATAATTCAAACCACACTGGTCCTGGTTCATTTTCCTTCATATTAACATTTTACAATTAGTAATATATCAATTTAAAGGATGGGGATAAAGTTTAGAGTCAATCAAACACATTTTTAGTAGAGAAATATATATATTTACATAGAAAAAGGGACAAAGTTCTGAAAGAGGGACAAATGAGGAGGAAAAAGGGACAGAGGGACAGGGCTCCCAAAGAGGGACTGTCCCTCCGAAAGAGGGACAGTTGGGAGCTATGCTTTAAATTGAGGCAGAAATGCCTCAGAAATCTCAAAAATGCTGCAGAGTTTGCGTTTGGGGGAAAAACGAGCCGCTCTGGTGTGCAACCAGGGCCGGCCCTAGACTTTTTGCCGCCTGAGGCAAAAAAATTTTTTCCGACCCCCCCTCCCCGCCGCTAGGCCCAATACCCCCGTCCTGCCAGCTACCCCTCCAGCTCGGCGGCCGGCTCCCCGCACGGACGGGCGGATGCCGCCCCTGGAAATTTGCCGCCTGAGGCAAAAGTTTCACCCCGCCTCATGAGCGGGCCGGCCCTGTGTGCAACAGCCCATTCACTTTCATTAGCCAAGCGGTTTTTTAAAACATTCTCAGAACCGCTCTTGGTGCGCACCAGCCCATAAACTGAGTCAGAAGTCAGAGTCAGAAGATTCTTGTACAGACCCCACTGCCCTGATTCCGTATAATGAATGCTAAAGGTGGTAGTTAATATTTATTTGCTGTTAAAATGAAGTTACCACCATTCTCAGTTTTGTCAGTTTATCACCTTTGAAGCATACAAGGCTCAGCACATTCCTGGCTGTTAATTAACAAATGGTGAAGAGGACTCACTCAGCCCGGATCTGCCAACGTTGGCTTTAGTGACACATTACGTCCATTCATGCTACACTTTTATTATTTGTGGGCACGGCTCCAAGTGTGCAACATGGAAACATTTCAAGTACTATTTTCTGAAACATTTTTTACATTCAAAGTGGACCTGTACTCAGAACTTCCTCTCTACTCTAAAAGATAAGCAAAGGCATAATAACCTTTGAAGAAAACCATTTCTTTGTTACAGCCAATACAAATCCTGCATTACATCTGTAGTGTGTCTATTTCCTGCTGTCATGGAAACAGACATAGGGCTCGATTCACAAAGCGGTGCAAAGTGTTAGCACCATGGTGAAAAGGCCCTTATCACGCCTAAAGTCACTTTAGGCATGATAAGAAGAAACTCGCGCGAAGTTGCCGAAGCTCCCATTAAGCCCTATGGGACTTTGCGCGCGCTCTTACGCGCGTACGCGCGAACGCGCTTACGCGCGGTAACTTCGCGCGAAGAGCAGGAAAAATCGGTGATAACTCAGTGGTGAAAAGGTCATCACGCCTAAAGTCTTTTAGGCGTGATAACTGGGTTATCACCGCTTTGTGAATCGAGGCCATAGGGCTCGATTCACAAAGCGGTGCTAACCCAGTTAGAGACTTTAGGCGTGATAACCATTGCACCACGCTGGTGAAAAGCCAGTTTAGGCGTGATAAGTTTAGGCGTGATAAGTTTAGGCGTGATAAGTTTAGGCGTGATAAGTTTAGATAAGTTTAGATCGCGCACAAAGTCCCGCACGCAAAGCAGCGCCATTAAACTCTATGCGAAGTGCACCAGACTTTGCTAGTGCAAAACTTTTGATTAGCTGTGCACTGCGGTTCTAACCCAGTTGGTGCTTAAACTTATCACACCTAAACTTATCACACCTAAACTTATCATGCCTAAACTTATCACACCTAAACTTATCATGCCTAAACTTATCACACCTAAACTTATCATGCCTAAACTTCACACCTAAACTTATCACGCCTAAACTTATCATGCCTAAACTTAACATGCCTAAACTGAGTTTAGGCGTGATAAAGGGCTTTTCACCAGGGTGCTAACTGTTAACACCGCTTTGTGAATCAGGCCCTTAGGGTTAACATCCTGTGTTTACAAATTAGCTGCTCTGCCAAGGCAGCCTACTGACACAACTGAGAGACCATATTACACTTGTGATTAGTCACATATGAGGGGAAATTAGACAGGCTAAACTCTCTAAATACATACAGGGTACATTTCTCTCCCTTTTCCTTCTGTTCTGTGAAAGAGTACAGGTCTACTTTAAATGATAATGGCTGGTATATAAAAAAGTTGATAATTGCAGGTTGAAGTTATTATAGGAGAAAGGGGTGTAGTGAAAGCCATGACTGACATACCCCAATTTACTCATCTTTACCGGGCACCCAGATTAACTTCTTCAGCTCAGGTGGTACTTAAAGAGAGCTGTATTTGTACTGACATTAGATTACACACAGGTGCACTCTATGGTGCACTCTATTTAGTCATTAGCACTCATCAGGCAATGTCTATGCGCAACTGAATGCACTCAGACCAAAGGGGGCTGAATAATTATGCACACCCCACTTTGCAGTTATTTATTTGTAAAAAATGTTTGGAATCATGTATGATTTTCGTTCCACTTCTCATGTGTACACCACTTTGTATTGGTCTTTCATGTGAAATTCCAATAAAATTGATTCATGTTTGTGGCAGTAATGTGACAAAATGTGGAAAACTTAAAGGGGGCCGAATACTTTTGCAAGCCACTGTATAAGCTAAAAAGCCGTTTTTTTTTTTTTTATGGCTTCAGATTCTCTTTAAACGCTGTACTAGCTAAAAATAAAACAAAAATATTTTTGTATTTTAACCACTTAATGACAAGCTGACTCATAAAAATGTCCTGCTAGAGCCTCTTAACGGCTCCAGGACATTTTTATAAGTCAGACAGTGCTGCTGCCGCCATGCACGTGCGCGCTCCAGCATTCCCGTGCATGTGCACGTGAAAATAGTGAAGAAAAAAAACTCTGTAGAAAAAAATACACCTTTATTTCCGAATACTATATTGTCACCATACTTTGTACTAGGGACATAATCAAAATCTTGTGATAGCCAGGAAAAATAGGCAGATAACATGTGTGGGTTTTATGTACAGTAGCAGTGTTTATATTAAAACTATAGGGGATGAAATTGGAGAAATTGGGCTCGATTCACAAAGCGGTGCTAACCCAGTTAGCATGCCTAAAAGACTTTAGGCATGATAACCATTGCACCATGCTGGTGAAAAGCCAGTTTAGGCGTGATAAGTTTAGGTGTGATAAATTTAGGTGTGATAAGTTTAGGCATGCTAAGTTTAGATAAGTTTAGATCGCTTGCAAAGTCCCGCACGCAAAGCAGCGCCATTAAACTTTATACAAAGTGCACCAGTCTTTGCTAGCGTAAAACTTTTGATCAGCTGTGCACTGCGGTGCTAACGCAGTTGGCGCTTAAACTTAGCATGCCTAAACTTATCACACCTAAACTTATCATGCCTAAACTTATCACACCTAAACTTATCACACCTAAACTTATCATGCCTAAACTGAGTTTAGGCATGATGAAGGGCTTTTCACCAGCGTGCTAACTGTTAGCACCGCTTTGTGAATCAAGCCCATTGTGTGTTTTTTCATTTTTTCCTTGTTTTTGCCTTTAAAATGCATAGAAAATAAAGTAATTACTGAAAACAAATATCAACTCCAAAAAGCCCAATTGGTGGTGAAAAAAACAAGATAAAGATCATTTCACTGTGATTAGTAGTGATTAAGCTATTGGCAAATGAAAGGGATGAGCACTGAAAGGTGAAAATCGCTCTTGATCGTTAGGGTAAAAACCTTTTTGGGGTGAAGTGGTTAAAAAATACTGGCCCCGTGAGGAAGCCAAATTCCACGCACCCATTCCCCTATGTGTCAGTGAATTAGTGAACTTGTACGTTCTCCAAGAAATCTCTTCACAGGATCACATCACTGTGAAATTCACCACAGCAGCACTTTCTGTTAACACAAATGCTGGCAAAGTGAACTTTACACTGTTCACTCGTTCTCTACTGATGGATCATAAGGACATTTCACATACATGACCCTTAGTCACTAACCTTTTTTCCATATATCAGTAGATACATACTTGTTCTACTACCTACATAACATATGTATTGTACTGCCCAAATTTTTTATTTCAGTGAATTTTATATAGTAAATGAAGAGAAAACTGTTCCAGGCATTTTCCATCTTTACTGCCTCTGACTGAAGACAATCCTGATGCCATTTCCTCCATTACTCTTTATCCTCCTAGAAACTGCATTGATATACAGCGTATGTAGCTTGCTTTGCAAACACACGTGAGCACAGCATAGATCGTATTTCAGCAGCTTCTGCAGACGGGGCAAGGTGTATTTCTGTTCTCAGGCTGTCACACTGAACTGCCCTTAGCCAATCAGTCAGGATCAGGAATGTGGGAGGGTAGATAACAATGTACCAGAATAGAGCCAGACTGATTGAGATAACATTCTTGTCAGCAGAAACATTTATGATTATATTGAAATGCTCACAATGCAGGGTCAGGTTGTAGACTACATAATAAACACAGAGCAGTGGGTAAATGAAATTTGATTTTGTGGCTGACAATTCTGCTTTAAGCCAAAAGCAAGCAAAAAAATACTCAGAATAATTTTGACAATACTTCCGCCACTTACATTTGGTACTTTTTCAATTGCAGAGTGCTAATATCAGTATTATAGCCCTGGATTTAAAGAACAACTGAGGCTGGGTGAAAAATAGTTGACTTTTACTTCCTGGGCCTTCTTCCAGTTCCCCGTAGTCTATGAGATCCCTCAGTGGTTTTTCAGGTCCCTCCATTCCACTGTCTGCCCAAATTAAAGTCCGGGACTTAGGTTTCCTTTAACTCATACAATGTTAATAAAGAAACGTAGCCGCATTCAATGTGGGTTTGGGACTTGCATTAACAAGGTTATGTCACATATCACTTCAGGTACCCTTTAAATCAGTTTATTACTATTATTATTTTTCAGACTATAAGACGCTCCTGACCATAAGACACAACTAGGTTTAGAGGATAAAAAACAGGGGGAAAAATATATATAAACTTGGTGCATCTATTGTGAAGGGGTATCTTGTGTCTTATGCCCCCCTTGTACCTCCTGTGACTCCTCTGTTCCCCTTGTGTCCACCATGTGTCCTCCATTTATCCCCGTGTCCTCCTCTGCATGGGCACAGTACAGAGAGTCCCCGACACCAGACATTGTGGCAGGTTGGAGGTTCATATCGGCAGCGTTCACAAGTCAGGAGCTCCCTGCATTTGGACTATAAGACGCAGTGACTTTTTTGCCCACTTTTGGGCCGAGAAAAGTGAGTCTTATAGTCCAAAAAATACAGTAATTTGTAAAGTGCCAGCATATTCTGTGGCGCTGTAGAAAGTAGAAAAACATACCGGGTACATAATGATACAGACAATGATATACATCAAATAGGGACACGGGTACAAAATACAGAACTGGTGATTACAATGACAAATGTAACGTGATGAATAAAATGTACAGCAGAGTGTGAGCTATGAAATTAACAGCAAATTCCAAGACACAAAAGGGTGAGAGAGCCCTGCCCTTCCGAGCTTACAATCTAAAGGAATGGAAGGGGGGGGGGCAAGAGGTGGGAAGAGTTTAAAAAAGAGTTCCCTGGTGTGAGAAAACACGGAAAAGCCGCCGCGTGTACTAGCAGCAAGGCGGCTGATTTTGTGTCCAACGCGGCGGTCTGCACGCGGAAGCGTGCATCTAGTGACATGGCAGAACGCGGAAAAGCCGCCGCATGTATTGATGGCAAGGCGGCTGGTTCCACGTCCAGCGCAGCGGTTTGCATGCAGCAGCGTGCAGCTGGGGTGGGTGAGCCTGTTAGTTCACATAGGTTTAGGAATACACGCGCGCACGCTGAGAGGCAGAACTTTTATGATGGCCAAGGGAGGATCAGCTGACCAGGCCAGTCAGCTGACCTCAGAGCTGGTAACCATTGGTTGATCACTTTAGGGTGGCGCCAGAGAGCACTGCTCTATATATGGTTACTGCTGGCCACTCTCAAATTGTCTGTCGTTGCGAACACTACGTGGAAGCACTCAGACCTTAGTCAGATCCAACAGTGTGTTTGAACCAGGAGGACCTGGGAATTCACACTGAGCCAGATTACTTGTGTACTTCAGACTAGTTCCAGGGGGTAGAGACCACGAACTTCACACCCAAGACTAGGGAACTTGTGTTATCATTCTGTTATACTTCAGACTAGTTCCAGGGTGTAGAGACCACGGACCTCACACCCAAGACTAGGGAACTTGTGTTATCATTCTGTTATACATCAGACTAGTTCCAGGGTGTAGAGACCACGGACCTCACACCCAAGACTAGGCATTGTTTGATAATTGTTATGACCTGTTGCTTTCCTGACTATCCCTCTGCTTTCTGATTCGGTACCACACATATCTGATATTCCGTTGCCAAACCCTGCCTGCCCTGGATACCGAATCAGCCTTCTGTCTTTGTACTTTGATACTGCAGATCACCAATAACCGGATTCTCTCTGTGAGCTGACACCGATCGTTACACCTGGTGTCTATTGCATTCCCCCTCCTTTCCCCCATATGGCTTCCCCAGTGATCTAGGGCTTTACCTCTAATATAGCTTCCCTGGTGGTCTAGAGTGGGCCATACATAATGCAATGTATGGCCCACTCTACGGAAAGCACTTGTGGGTCAAGTTTAATAGCTCTGCAGGCCAGATTTGTCGACCGTACCGGAGTTTGACATGTATGCTTTAAATGATCTGGCAATTTTAGTCATCCATAACTAGCTGAAGGAGAATTTGGCCTTGTTCACATTATAAATCGCCAGCGCTGAGTGATTTATTAAGCCTTTTTAAAGCGCTTTTCCCTGCACTTAGAAAAGCGCTATTATAAGCGCTTTTGCTGAGCGATTGAGATTTTCACTTCCTGATGACAGTCAGGAAGTGAACTCTTTGACCTGGAAAAGAATAAATAATTTGGCCTCAATTCACTAAGCTTATCTCCTGTCTTTCATAACGTTTCTAAAGTTGTTACCATGGTGATAAGGCCTGTAGTATTCAGGAAACATTTTACCTCAGGCAAGCCTAAAGTTAACTCTTCTGTCTTTAAGTTAACTCTCCAATCCTTAAAATAACTCCAGAGTTAAAGACAGGGGCCCACATGCAATTCACCTTTTCACCTGAGTTTTCTCCTAGGAGATCATTTTTAATCTTCAATTTAAAATAACTTTTTAGCACTTTGCAATGGAAAAAAGTACCAAAAAGTAGGTAAAACATTACTGTAAAAATATTTTGAGTATTTGTTTCCTTGCTGGTGGCTTAAAAGGCGTTTTATTTTAAGTTATATCACCTTGGGGAAAACACAGGTGAAAAATGTAATTGCATATGGCCCAGGCTGTTAATTAACTGCGTGTGAAAATAACTACAGAGGAGGTAAATTAACTACAGAAGAGGTAACGTAAGGAATGAAGAGATAAGATAACTCTCTCACTGTGTGGTGGCAGGTTTTCTCTTGCTTTATTATCTCCAGCATGATCTTAGTGAATTGAGGCCAATGTATTTATTCTTAAAGAAAATCTGTAACATCAAAAATTCCCCTGGGGGGTACTTACCTCGGGAGGGGGAAGCCTCCGGATCCTAATGAGGCTTCCCACGCCATCCTCCGTCCCTCAGGGGTCTCGCTGCAGCCCTCCGTGCAGTGACGATGTAAATATTTACCTTCCCGGCTCCTGTGCAGGCGCTCTGACGGCTGGCGGCTCCGAAATAGGTGGAAATACCCGATTGCCGTCGGGTCTGCTCTACTGCGCTGGTGCAAGTCTCCGGCGCCTGCGCAGTAGAGTGTACCTGACTGAGATCGGGTATTTCCGTCTACTTCGGAGCCGAAAGCCGCAACAGCGCCCCCGCTGGAGCCTGGAAAGGTAAATATTGAACAGGCTGTCGGATCTGTCGGGCCGCCTTTGAAGGGCTGCAGCGAGACCTCCGTGGGACAGAGGACGGCGTGGGAAGCCTCATTAGGATCCTGAGGCGTCCCCCTCCCAAGGTGAGTACCCCCAGGGGAATTTTTTGATGTTACAGTGTCTCTTTAAAAGCGCTTGGGAAAATGCTATACAAAGCGATTTTTCACTTGCTTTGCGATTTCCCTATACCTTCCATTATAGCAAAAGTGCTCAGAAAATGGTACATGTAGTGCTTTTGCGAGCGGAAAGCTATCGAAATGCTCATCGGAAATCATTGCACAAGCGCTCTTAGTCCAGTTTACAAAATTGCCAGCGCTTAAAAAAATCTGCACACGCTCATAGTGTGAACAAGCCCTTTGAAAATAAATGAATGAATGTAGTGTACATATATTTCTCTTTATGCCCATTTCCAGGTACAAATGTAAAAATAATATCTAATAGCTTACAAATTAAAATTCTCATATTACCGTCTTGTGTGGAATTAGGATTCTACAGCTTAAAATACAATCTTTAGATTTTGACCACATGACCAGGAACAGCTGGGTTAAGGGAGCCAGTATAATGCTTGGAATACAACTTGAGGTTTTTTTCGGCAGATAGATGGCTCGATAGATAATTTCCTACAGGTCAGATCTGCTTTAGACCGTTTTTAACTTTTTATGATCGATTTTCTCATAGAAGTCAATGGAAATCAGAAAAACGATCAGAAAATCGATCGGAGAATCAATTGGTTAGTAATTCTGCCGAAAAAACTCATTGTGTATTCCCAGCATTAGACTCTGTGGGTGGGGCTTCTACTGCTGCTTGGATTGAAGTATCCTACTTTTCATACTGCAGGGGGGGCGGGCACAGACTGAAAGCACAGGAGAAGATTTCCACCTCCAGCACAGACAGTCTGTAGGGCTGGAGTGCCTAGATTTTCTTTAAAAGTGATTTGTTTACCAGAATATAGACAGATAATAACCTGCTCTGTCATTGACTACCTACACCATAAATGCCCAACTCTGACCTGCGGGCCAAATCTGACCTGCAGAGCCATCAGATTGGGCCCTCATGTGTTTTGCTTTTCCCACGTTGCATTATGTTTGGCCCACACCAGACCACCAGGAAAGCTATATTGGGGGTGAATCCCTAAATCACCAGGGAAGCTATATGGGGGAGGGAGAGCACTAGACACCCGGGAACTGTATAGGGGATGGATTGGGAGTCACTAGACACCAGGTAATGGTTTAGGTGTGTGAGGGGGGAACATAAGACACCTGAGAACTGTTTAAGGGTGGGAGAGGGGCCACTAGACACCAAGTAACTGTATAGGGGACAGAGGGAGGTCATTAAACACCAGGGAACTGTATAGGGGGGAGGTGGGCCACTAGACACCAGGGAACTGTATAGGGGAGGGATCAGGAGTCACTAGACACCAGGGAATGGTTTAGGTGCGTGAGGGGGGACCACTAGACATGTGGGAACTGTTTAAAGGTGGGAGAGGGGCCACTAGACACAAAGTAACTGTATGGGGGACAGAGGTAGCCACTAAACAAAAGGGAACTGTATAGGGGAGGGAGGAGGCATTAGACACCAGGAAACTGTATAAAGGGCCATTAGACGCCAGGGAAAATTACAGCCCCCCCTCCCCCCTAGACACCAGGGCACTGTATAGGGGAGGGAGAAGGTATTATACACCAGGAAACTGTTTAGGGGAGAGAGTAGGGCCACTAGACACCAGGGAGCTGTTTATGGGAGAGAGGAGGGCCACTAGACACCAGGGAACTGTTTAAGGTTGGGAGAGGGGCCACTAGACAACAAGTAACTGTATAGGGGACTGAGGCGGGCATTAAACACCAGGGAACTGTACAAGGGGGGGGGGGCACTAGACACCAGGGACCTGTGTAGGAATGTGAGTTGGCCACTAAACACTGAGGTTGGCCTGCGACTTGGTCCCAGTGTTCAATATCAGTCCAGCTTGTAATTGAGTTTGACACTCCTGCACTGACCTACACAGATCTAGGAAATCCTCTATACCTGGAGTGATTCTTTAATGTTGAATTAGAGAACGATTTGTCTAATTCTGGCATATCTTTATAGCAGTGTAATAATTGCTGTTTGGGGTGCATCCAACAGTGTTGATAAAACACAAACAGATTTTTATAATTGCTGTCTAATAACTAATGACAAATTGCCCGATTAACACTGCCGTGGCACCTTAGTTTGCTTCAGCACTGAGAGATTAATAATTAAGCCCTTCTCACAGGCTACGTTTTTAAGACAGCCTCTCGTTGACCCAGAATTCTTTCTTTCTTGAGGATTTTGCCGATGAGATGAGGATGCTGGGAATTGTTCTATTTCTTATTTCTTCGCTGATCAGCTGTGCGTATGCCGATCTGTGCACAGAAGGTAATAGCGGGTCATTAATATTAGTGTACAGCTTTGTAGTCATGCATCGTTCTGATTGGTGATCTTATTGGAGATGTGCAGATTGTGTAGCATTAGTGCAGTTTATATGTTGTATTACAGGTGGCCCCCTAATTACAAACAGGTTCAGTTTCAGGAGATTGTTTATTAAGTTGGCCATTCACGATACAATCAAATCGATTAATTTTACAATTTTTTTTTCTATAAAGATGATCAAATTAGAATTTTTTTTTTAAAAGAAAACATGTTTTAGATTGAGAAAAAAAATCTACCTGTTGTTGTTTTGTTGTTGTTGTATTTTTCAATAAAGATGGGATTGGAAAAATTAGGTTAATTGCCAGTGGCATAGCTAAGGAGCTGTGGGCCCTGATGCAAGTTTTACATTGGGGCCCCCCAAGCATTCTATACATAACAATTGATACGACGCACCAAAACCTGCCAATGGCAACTACAGTGTCAGAGGTGCGAGAAGGGGATGGGGAACAGCTTGTTAATGATTACCACTATTCAAAGTATCTATAGAAGTGATTATTATGAGCACAGGACCAATAGAGAGCTAATACTGTAACTGAGGGAGGGCCCCTTGGGGCCCTTCTGGCCCTAGGGCCCCGATGCGATCGCTACCTCTGCACCCTCTATTGCTACGCCTCTGTTAATTGCTTTGAAAATCGAATGATGTGTGGTAGGTTTGGTAAAATAAGCTAAAAGATATAAATTAAATACAGAGGAAAGGACAAGAAAAGGCAGAAGTTGAATGCAAGCCCATCCAGAGCTAAAAATAGTATAAATACTTTATTTTACACAGCATACACATTGGGCTTGATTCAGAAAAGGGTGCTAAGTGTTAGCACGCCAGTGAAAAGCCACTTTACATGTGCTAACATGCTTTGCACGTGCTAAGTAGTTAGCACATGTAAACTACTTAGCACCGTAGTTAGCACATGTAAACTACTTAGCACCGTAGTTAGCACATATATACTACTTAGCACCGTAGTTAGCACATGTAAACTACTTAGCACCCTAGTTTTTAAAAAAAAATCAGTGTTTATTCAACAAAGAAAAGGAACATATGACAGAATATGCAGTGTAGCAGTGCGCCTCCTAACTTTTCCAACAGTAACTTCAGCATCAATTATCACTGTGGAAGATGAGATGTATTGTTAACAATAATATAATGATCGTCACATAATACATAGAGCTCAGATTGAATTTAAATTTCCAAATATTCTATCTTTTACAAGATCATAATTAGCAAGACCAGGGGTATCTAACCATGGAGCTTAGCACCCTAGTTAGCACGGTGCTAAGTAGTAGTTTGCATGTCCTAACTATGGTGCTAAGTAGTTTGCATGTGCTAACTACGGTGCTAAGTTTGCATGTGCTAACTACGGTGCTAAGTAGTTTGTATGTGCTAAATACTTAGCACCCTGGTTAGCAAGCCCAAAGCATTTAGGCGTGCTAACTGGGTTAGCACCGTTTACTGAATCGAGCCCATTGTATTAAAGGATACCCGAGGTGACATGTGACATGATGAGATAGACATGGGGTATGTACAGTGCCTAGCACACAAATAACTAGGCTCTGTTCCTTTTTTTCTTTCTCTGCCTGAAAGAGTTAAATATCAGGTATGTAAGTGGCTGTCTCAGTCCTGACTCAGACAGGAAGTGACTACAACGTGACCCTCAATGAAAAGAAATTACAACTATAAAACACTTTCCTAGAAGAAAATGGCTTCTGGGAGCTGAAAAGAGATAACAAGGGTCAATAGTTAATAGATTTTAGCTCTGGCATACTTCAATGAATGTGTCATTGAGCAAAAAAATAAAACAGTAAAAAACTTAAAACGTAGATTTAAACATAAACTAAAACTGTGGAATATCTTAAAAAGTCATTTTTAGAATAAGGAAGATAGATACCATCATTTATTTCATTAGTTTATTTTCGCCTTGGGTGTCCTTTAAAGAGACTCTGTAACGACAAAAAGATCCCCTGGGGGGTACTCACCTCGGGTGGGGGAAGCCTCAGGATCCTAATGAGGCTTCCCACGCCGTCCTCTGTCCCACGGAGGTCTCGCTGCAGCCCTCCGAACAGCCGGCGACTGTGCCGACTGTTCAATTCAATATTTACCTTTGCAGGCTCCAGCGGGGGCGCTGTGGCTGCTTTCGCTCCGAAGGAGGCGGAAATACCCGATCTCAGTCGGGTCCGCTCTACCGCGCAGGCGCCGGAGACTTGCGCCTGCGCAGTAGAACGGACCCGACTGAGATCAGGTATTTCTGCCTCCTTCGGAGCGAAAGCAGCCAGAGCGCCTGCGCAGGAGCCTGCAAAGGTAAATATTACGTCACCGCTGTACGGAGGGCTACAGCGAGACCCCCGAGGGACGGCAGACGGCGTGGGAAGCCTCATTAGGATCCTGAGGCTTCCCCCATCCGAGGTGAGTACCCCCCAGGGGACGTTTTAACGTTACAGATTCTCTTTAAATACTAGGCCCATACACAATTAACTTTTTCTCCTGAGTTTTTTCCCAGGTGATATATTCACGTCTTGTTAATAAAATGTCTTTTAAGCCACCAGAAAGCAGGAAAATACCCAGCACCTACTTTTTGGTAGTTTTTCAATTTCAGAGTCCTGAAAAGTTATTTTAAAAGGAAGTTGAAAAATGATATAGTAATGAGCACAAATTTCGCATCATCGTAGTTTCGCATCTTAACTTGCAATTACAGTGCAAATTCATAACGCTAAGTTTTGGGAAAATTCATAGTTAATTTCATAAATAAATGTACCGTATATACTCGCAAGCAAGCCAAATTTTTGACCCCCAAAAAGTGTGCCAAAAGTTGGGGGGTCAGCTTCTTGCGAGTCATGTTGGTCCGCGATAGCCCCCACCCCGACCGCCGCTGCTATTAGCTTACCTGGCGGCTTCCTCTATTCCCCTCTCCGTCTCCTGCTCGCCCCGTGTAAATAATTCACAGCAGCTCGCCCCACGGAGGCTGCTGTGTGATGAAGGAGGAAGCTGTAGAAAGAGAGCGGTTCCCATAGTAACGGCGATACACACCGCCGCTACAGGAAGCCACTCTCTCTACGGCTTCCTCCCTCATGGCCGTGGGGGTGGGGGGGGCACTACCTACCCATACTGGGGCGCTATACTGAGCACTACCTACCTATACTGAGCACTATACTAGCTATACTGGGCACTTTACTAGCTATACTGGGAACTTTACTAGCTATACTGGGGCACTATCCTTGCTATACTGGGGCACGATACTAGCTATACTGGGCACTATACTAGCTATACTGGGGCACTATACTAGCTATACTGAGCTCTATACTAGCTATACTGGGCACTTTACTAGCTATACTGGGCACGATACTAGCTATACTGGGCACTTTACTAGCTATACTGGGCACTATACTAGCTATACTGGGGCACTATACTAGCTATACTGAGCACTGTACTAGCTATACTGGGCACTTTACTAGCTATACTGGGCACTTTACTAGCTATACTGGGCACTATGCAAGCTGTACTGGGCACTATGCTAGCTATACTGGGCACTTTACTAGCTTTACTGGGCACTTTACTAGCTATACTGAGCACTATTGTAGCTATACTGGACACTATACTAGCTATACTGGGCACTATTGTAGCTATACTGGACACTATACTAGCTATACTGGGCACTATACTAGATATACTGGGCTCTATTGTAGCTATACTGGGCACTATTGTAGCTATACTGGACACTATACTAGCTATACTGGGCACTATTGTAGCTATACTGGACACTATACTAGCTATACTGGGCACTATACTAGCTATCCTGGTCACTATACTAGCTAGCACTATACTAGCTATACTGGGCACTATACTAGCTATACTGGACACTTTACTAGCTATACTGAGGCACTATACTAGCTATACTGAGGCACTACCTACCCATACTGGGCACTATACTAGCTATACTGGGACACACTGGGGGGGATCATGCGGCCAGCATTTCCTACCCCTGGCTTATATGAGGGTTAATCAATTTTTCCTGTTTTTTCAGGTAAATGTTGGGGGGTCGGCTTATATGCGGGTCGGCTTGCTTGCGAGTATATACGGTAATCAGGAACCGTAATTTAAATTTCATGTAATTTTCACCTAGTTCTGTTCCGACTTTAGCGGTTAATATCCAAGCTCCCATACCTGCTGTTGTCACCAACATTCTGAGGTGTGGAGTGGGAACAAGTAAAAAAATACATTTTTCAAAAAGACCTTGTAGTTTTTGAGAGAATCGATTTTAAACATGCATAAGGGAAATGTTTTTTAAACTGACAATTTTCTGGGCTTAAAAAACCTTTTCCTTTGCATTTTCAAAATTGATTATCTCACAACCTACAGGGTCTTTTTTTTTTTTTTAAATTGTCAGACTTTCCACTTTCCACTCTTCCCCTTAACATACGGAGCAATTTTTGTGACAACAGTATGTGTATGGGGGCTTTGATATTAACCGCTAAAATCAGCACAAAATTCCATGAAATTTCACAAAATTATGAACAAATTCTGCAAAATCCTTTGAATGTCCAAATCATAATTACATATGGCCATAGTTGTGAAAAAAATATGCAACATTTTGCATAATCATAATTAGCAGATTACGATTATTACTAATATTATCCCATTGGAGAAACATAGGAGACAAAATAAATTGAATAAGGGCTCATGACTGAAAAAAATAAAAAAAATAACCTTTGACCTCTCAAACCACCAACATGAAAGTTTGTCTAATGAGACTGGGACATCAGCGTCCTGCACTTTCCCTCATGCTGTACCTTTTTTCCCCATTAGTTGAATGTAATTAATTATTATTAAAGCACCAATATAGCGAAAATTGTAAAATTTAAAATACATGTCAACACATACAGATAAGAAGTACGCTTCTCCCAGAGTCAAATGAGCCACAAATTACTTTTCTCCTATGCTGCTGTCTCTTACAGTAGGTAGTAAAAATCTGACAGAACTGACTGGTTTTGGAGTAGCCCATTGCCTCATGGGGGGTTCTCAGGGTTTTCTTTATTTTCAAAAAGACTTAGTGAATGGCAGTTGCTCCGTCCAACTGCCAAAAAAGTGTGAAAAGAGTGGGGGCTGGCCGGCATCTTTGTATAAACTAGAAAATTGAATACTCACCTTTCCGTAATTTTCTTTTCTTGTATAAACAATGGCGGCATACTAACATGGCGGCATACTAATGGGGTCAGGGGGGCGGAGCTTAACCCATTCATATGCCGCCATTGTTTATGCAAGAAACTAGAAAACTGAATACAATACTCACCTTTCCGTAACTTTTCTTGTATAAACAATAGCGGCATACGAATGGGTTAGGCTCCGCCCCCTGACCCCATTAGTATGCCGCCATGTTAGTATGCCGCCATGTTAGTATGCCGCCATGTTTATGCAAGAAATCCTTTTCAGGGAGTGTCTTTATGAAGAATAAAGGCCATGCTGAGAGTCCCCCATGAAGAATTGGACTTGCCCAAAACCTGTCGCTTCTGTCAGATTTCTACATCCTACTGTAAGGCTCAACACACATCTTACAATCTTGGTTGTTCAATCTTACCACTTTCATGTAGTATAAGAGCTTATCCAATCAATCATTCAAGGTATTTTCAATCTGTTGGCCCTTATACTATATAGATTTGGTAAATCTGTACAACCAAGATTGTATGGTGTGTGTTGTGCTTGAGTGACAGAAACATAGCAGAAAAGTAATTAACGGCTCATTTTACTCTGGAATAAATGTACTTTGTACTATTTGTATGTGTTTACATGTATTTTACATTTTACATTTTTTCACTAAAGTGGTCCTTTAACCACTTAAGCCTACAGGGTTGACATTTTTTTTACATCCGAGCAACTTTCACCTCCCATTCATTTGCCAATAACTTTATCACTACTCATCACAATGAATTGATCTATATCTATGTTTTTTCCGCCACCAATTAGGCTTTCTTTGGGGGGTACATTTTGCTACGAGCCACTTTACTGTAAATGCATTTTAACAGGAAGAATAAGAAAAAAACGGAAAAAAATTCATTATTTCTCAGTTTTCAGCCATTATAGTTTTAAAATAATACATGCCTCCATAATTAAAACTCACGTATTGTATTTGCCCATATGCCCCGGGTATTACACCGTTAAAATTATGTCCCTATCACAATGTATGGCGACAATATTTTATTAGGAAATAAAGGTGCATTTTTTCAATTTGCGTCCATCACTATTTAGAAGCCCATAATTTATTAAATCATATTGATATACTCCTTTGACATGTATATTTAAAAAGTTCAGACCCTTAGGTAACTATTTATGTATTTATTTATTTTTTTATTATTGTATTTTTTTTTTTTAATTTAAACTTGTATGTGGGTATTTTTTGGTGTGGGAGGTAAACAGGGTTTTTTTTTAATGTATTTAAATGTGTTTATTTAATACTGTGTGTTTTTGGTGTAATTTGCTATTTGGCCACAAGATGGCCACAATCAAAAAGTCTTAGGAACGATCGATCTCGCTCCCAGGCAGAAGAAAGGAGACCAGAGCTCAGAAAAGCCGCAGCGTGTGAAGAGACGCTGTCGGCTTTTCTCCGGGGGGTCCGATCAGCGAAAGGGATTTATAATCCCTTTCACTGATCGGTGGGCTAGCGGCCAGCAGTGGGGGCGCGCACGGGGGGGGGGGGGGCCACGGGAGCGCGCGCGACTCGCGGGAGTGCGCGCAGCCTAACTGGACGAAAATTTTCGTCCAGTTAGGCTTAAGTGGTTAAAATAAATGTAACTTTATTTAGAAATAAAAACAGAATACAGTAAACAGTCAATTAGACAAAAAAAAAAAAAAAAAGAGAGAGAGAGAGATCATGTAATTTGAAAGGTCCAGCGAAAAGGGGGAAAAAATAAATCTATACATTGCAAAGTCAGAAGTTATAAAAATAGAAGAGAGATCAATACATGGTTGATGTTCACCATGTAATTTGTTCATGTTGTTTGATCCACAATCAGCCTGCTAGTGATCATCTTTACTACTGGCAGACATGAAAACAACTAGACAGCACCAACTGCTATTATTTATAACTCCACCCCTTAACAATGTGATAGGTTAAAAGGTTGGTTTTTTTTATAGATACACAGTACATTTGCACAGAGGGAGATACTGGTTGCTTGGCAGTTGGAAACAGCTGATATTTCCCACAATGTAACAAGCTCACAGACAGGAAACTGTCAGGATCATGGTCCTGACATCACACAGTGGGAGGGGTTTCACCACAATATCAGCCGCACAGACCCCCCTCGTGATCTATTTGAGAAAAGGAAAAGATTTCTCATGGGAAAGTGGGGAATCAGGCAGCTACAATCAGCTACTGATTGGGATGAAGTGCAATCCTTGGTTACAGACAGTTCCGCTGTAAACCGTAACTTTGGGTGATGTTGAGAGGCCTCTGCACACACGTGAGATTTAGCACTATGATTCCAAAGTCCTCAAAGCTTAAAGGGAAGATCCGCGGTAAAATAAAAAAAAAATCAAATCCACTTACCTGGGGCTTCCTCCAGCCCGTGGCAGGCAGGACGTGCCCTCGGCGCCACTCCGCAGGCTCCCAGTCTTCTTCGGTGGCCGACCCGACCCGGCCAGGCCGGCTGCCAGGTCAGGCTCTTCTGCGCTCCAATGTGCGCCTCAAGAGGGCGCGCTGACGTCATCGGACGTCCTCTGGGCTGTACTGCGCAGGCGCAGTAGTTCTGCGCCTGCGCAGTACAGCCCGGAGGACGTCCGATGACGTCAGCGCGCCCCCGTGAGTTGCATTTTGGTGTGCAGAAGAGCCTGACCTGGCAGCCGGCCTGGCCAGGTCGGGTCGGGCACCGAAGAATTCCGGGAGCCTGCGGAGCGGCGCCGAGGGCATGTCCTGCCTGCCACGGGCTGGAGGAAGCCCCAGGTAAGTGGATTTGGATTTTTGTAACTGTGTGAACCTTCCCTTTAAAGGGAACCCGAGGTGATAATAATATGGAGGCTGCCATATTTATTTCCTTTTAAGCAATACCAGTTGCCTGGCTGCCCTGTTGATCATCTGCCTCTAATACTTTCAACCATAGACCCTGAACAAGCATGCAGCAAGTCGGAGGTTTCTGACATTATTGTCAGAACTGACATGCTTGTTTCTGGTGTTATTCAGTTTACTACTGCAGCCAAATAGATCAACAGGACTGCCAGGCAACTAGAATTGTTTAAAAGGAAATAAATATGGCAGCCTCGATATCATTCTCACCTCGGATTCAGAGATGCTGCACATTATTGGAGTATATCAGTGCAGTGAAGGAAAGAGAAATGACATTGACCAGATCAGATTTTTCTGTGTCTTGAGTATCTCCAATCCAATTAAATAATAATCAGGCTCACACAGTAAACAAATGAATACAGTGGTACCAATCAAGAGGAAATATAAGACTAATCAAAATGTACAAGTTAGACTGATGGGCAGAAAAATGTGACTGTTACAGATTACAATTCATTAGTGCGCTTTGTACCATGTCATTAGATAATCCGTTAAATCGCTCCATGCCGGTTGTTTCGGCTGCACACACTACGCACAGATCACACATGAATGCAGCTATTGTTCTGACTTTATTTTCAAGTAATATCTCAAAACACAGGTCAAATGTGTCCCTCCTCTCAAAATCTGACATAGGCCTGGTGCACACCGAGCGGTTTTTGAAGCGATCCGCAAACCGCTTCTGCACTATCCAGTGGCTGGATAGTGTAATGGTTAAGGGCTCTGCCTCTGACATGGGAGACCAGGGTTTGAATCTCGGCTCTGCCTGTTCAGTAAGCCAGCACCTATTCAGCAGGAGACCTTGGGCAAGTCTCCCTAACACTGCTACTGCCTATAGAGCGCGTCCTAGTGGCTGCAGCTCAGGCGCTTTGAGTCCGCCAGGAGAAAAGCGCTATATAAGTGTTTTTTTTTTCTTTGTTTTTTTTTGGGAAACGCTTGCCTAATGTATTTCAATGGGCTGGTGCACACAGGCGGTTTGCGATTTTTAGCAAACCGCAAATGTGGGTCCTGCAGCACTTTTGTGGTTTGCAGAAGCATTTCTGCCTCAATGTAAAGTGTAGCAAAAGCTCAAACCACTCTGAAAAACGCTAGATCAGAGCGGTTTTCCAGGCGTTTTTGTTACAGAAGCTGCTCAGTAACAGCTTTTACTGTAACAATGTATGAAATCTGCTACACAAAAACGCTCCCAAAAACGCTAGGCATGATTAGGAAACGTCTCTAAACATGCCTAGAATGGCTCAGAAATCTGCTCCAAAAGCCTCTAGCGTTAGCAGACCTGCTAGCGGTTTTTGGTGTGAACTGGACAATATTTGGCAGAACCCTGCTAATTACTGCATACAAAAAAACAAAGATAGAATTGCAGCTCACAGCTCGTTTAGGCCTTGTTCACATCATAAATCGCCATCGCTGACGCCAGCATTTTGCAATTTTGTGCGCAATTTGTATTAGCGGCACTTACCTGCACGTTGTGATTTTTTTTGTAAAGCGCTTTTGCTGAGCACAGGACCGATTGGCAGAGCCGGGACAAGGTCCTCCAGCACCCAAGGCTGAGACACCAAAGTGCGCCCCTCCATCCCTCCCACTCCAGCTGTCACACACTGATTGCTATTAGAGTAAGAGGTGCCTCAGGGCCCCCAACACCTTCATCTCTAGTTATCTGGCTTGCAGTCACTGCCATGTATCCCCTTTTCTCTCTGCTTCAAACACAATAGAGGAATGATAGCTGAATGAGTTGTGCGCCCCCTCCTACACTGCGCCCTGAGGCTGGAGCCTCTCTTGCCTCTGCCTCGGCCTGGACCTGCTAGTTGGGCTTGACTTTATCTGCCATGCTAGCACCATGCTGCTGTGCAGATGCAAGGCGTCCTGTGTATGCACAGTGCAGCTGCACTTGTTCACAGACTGTAGCGGGATCGTAAACTTCCAGGGGCTCCCATTTGTCCAGTAGCGGTCAGCATTAAATGCTTACCGAGCCTCCAGGCACCATCTTCTAACCTTTCTGTAGCGCCTAGTGGCTTTCCAGCGTCCTCCGTGCACGGCTACTAGCAAGTCACCTGACCCGCATCATGTGACATACTGGGAGCTGTGTACAGACGCTGGAAAGCAGCTAGGAGGTAAAGGAAGGTTAGAGGACGGCGCGGGAGGCTCGGTAAGTATTTCATTCCTTGCAAAACCACCTGCAAACCCCCCAAAATCAGAATCATGTTTATTTCGCCAAGTACAATGACAGTTGTACCCGAAATTGATTTTGGCACAAGCAGGGTCGGTGGTGGAACAGTAGCGGAAAGTACATTTAACATACAGTGCGTGCATACAGTAGATATACAAAATATAGTTACATACAGTAGGTGCAATGCATACAGTAGTACCAGTGCATGTGCATGTGCATCGAATAAAGGCACAGATAGAAAAATACAACAAAATACAACAAGCAGAACATAGGAGAAGGACCATGGGGGGGTAATCCGCTGCCGTTTAATGACTAGTGACTGGATGTCTGGCAACGCCACTATGGTCCTGGTGCCGCTGTGGGTCCTTGCGGATTGTGGAGAGGCTGGAGTGGTGGCATGGCTGCAGCAGAGCTCGGATACCTGCCTCGCTGAATGGTTGAGGGGGGGGGGGGTGCAGAGGAAGAGGCAGAGGGAGCGATGGAGGAGCAGGTCAGCTGGGTACGCAAGCAGTAAGTGGATGTGGATGTTCCCCTTTATCCACTCAGGCGTGCTAGTTAGTGGAGACATTTGGCTTCCTGAGCTCCAGATAACAGGGACTCAGCTGTAATACGTTTCAAAGTCAGATGTGATTTTTATGACATAAATGTAATTTTTCTGCATTTTCAATGACTTACATTGATAAGTGAATCACATGTTCATTGTAAAAAAAAGCATAAATACCAGCCAAACCAACCAGCCAAAATTGCATCTGGAAAATCGGACACTAATTGTGTTATGTGTGAAAGGGGCCTAACCGCGCTATAAATATGGGAAATTATATTCAATGTTTTCCTACCCACAGGTGTACCAGAAGCCTTTAAAGTTCGACTAAGCCTCAAAAAAGCTCTTGGGGACAAAGCAGTAAGTAGTTATTCATTGTACCTATTTATTTATTATTATAAATGTACACAGCACCAACATATTTTGTGGCACTTTACAAATACAGGGTCACAGGGTAGCAGGAAAAAAGGGCACCAGTGGCTAGTGTACAATCTGGGTGCCGCCATAGTTGCTAATGCAAATATCACACCTAATATAATAATATATATTAATATAGCGCCCAAAGCAGGAAAAAGGGCGGTCGATAAATATCGTTTTCAACATTACAGTTTTTGAAATCTGTTATGGTTTTAACCTGTGTTTTGCAGGTTCTATCTCGCTTCATCAGGCAGTCAAAGGAGTAAACGCTAGTACAAGTTATTTTTTCTCTTTCTGCAAGCTCTTGGGAAAAGATTTTGCTTGCAGGTTTGATGAATCATTGCCTTTCTGCGTTACCTTTTTGTAATCCCTCCTGCGATAACTATATTGTATGCACTGGGTGGCGCTCTTGCATCACAGACAAATTAATTGTGCTAGTTTCCTCTCCCTACATTGGATAAAAAAAACAAAAGTTTGCTTTCCTAAAACAGAAAGAATTCGCGATAATTCAGGTTGGAGTGAGCTTGAGATTAGTGTTGGGCGAACATCTAGATGTTCGGGTTCGGGCCGAACAGGCCGAACATGGCCGCGATGTTCGGGTGTTCGACCCGAACTCCGAACATAATGGAAGTCAATGGGGACCCGAACTTTTGTGGTTTGTAAAGCCTCCTTACATGCTACATACCCCAAATTTACAGGGTATGTGCACCTTGGGAGTGGGTACAAGAGGAAAAAAAAATTTAGCAAAAAGAGCTTATAGTTTTTGAGAAAATCGATTTTAAAGTTTCAAAGGGAAAACTGTCTTTTAAATGCGGGAAATGTCTGTTTTCTTTGCACAGGTAACATGCTTTTTGTCGGCATGCAGTCATAAATGTAATACATATAAGAGGTTCCAGGAAAAGGGACCGGTAATGCTAACCCAGCAGCAGCACACGTGATGGAACAGGAGGAGGGTGGCGCAGGAGGAGAAGGCCACGCTTTGAGACACAACAACCCAGGCCTTGCATGAGGACAAGAAGCGTGCGGATAGCATGCTTTGTACCACCATGCAGTCATAAATGTAATAAAGATAAGAGGTTCCATAAACAGGGACCGGCAACGGTAACCCAGCAGCAGCAGCAGCAGCAGCAGCACACGTGATGGAACAGGAGGAGGCGCAGGAGGAGAAGGCCACGCTTTGTGAGACACAACAACCCAGGCCTTGCATGAGGACAAAAAGCGTGCGGATATAGCAGCAATGCTTTTTGCCGCCATGCAGTCATAAATGTAATACAGATGAGAGGTTCAATAAACAGGGACCGGAAACGCTAAACCATCCCAGATGTTCATCGGTCATGTTACTTGGTTGGGGTCCAGGAGTGTTGCGTAGTCGTTTCCAATCCAGGATTGATTCATTTTAATTTGAGTCAGACGGTCTGCATTTTCTGTGGAGAGGCGGATACGCCGATCTGTGATGATGCCTCCGGCAGCACTGAAACAGCGTTCCGACATAACGCTGGCTGCCGGGCAAGCCAGCACCTCTATTGCGTACATTGCCAGTTCGTGCCAGGTGTCTAGCTTCATGCCCGGTTTCAGGTCCAGCGGTGCCAGCCACAAATCCGTCTGTTCCTTTATTCCCCTCCAAATTTCCTCCCCTGTGTGCTGCTTATCCCCAAGGCAGATCAGCTTCAGCAACGCTTGCTGACGCATGCCAACAGCTGTGCTGCACTGCTTCCACGATCCTACTGCTGCTGGTGCTGGGTTAGCATTTCCGGATGAGGTACAGCTTTGAGATGCGTTGGAGGAGAAGGAGTCAGAGAGGTAGGTGCTGCTGTTGTTATCCAGCTGTTTGCGGCGTGGGCAACACCCGCGCCGTAGCAGGTGAGGAATCGCTGCCAGGCTCCACAAGGTTCACCCAGTGCGCGGTAAGGGAGATGTATCGACCCTGGCCGAACGCACTCGTCCAGGTGTCAGTGGTGAGGTGAACCTTGCAGGCAACGGCATTCTTCAAGCTTCGGGTTATTTAGCTGACCACGTGCTCATGCAACTCAGGCACTGCAGAGCGCGCAAAGTGGTAGCGGCTGGGAACAACGTAACGTGGGATGGCCACTGACATCATGCCCTTGAAGCTGTTTGTCTCCACCACTCGATATGGCAGCATTTCGCAGGCCAGAAGCTTGGCTATGCTGGCTGGCTGTTACTGCCACGGCCCGGGGGTCATTTGCTGGCAATTTCCTCTTGTGCTCAAACATCTCAGAGACAGACAACTCAACCGTAGCGCTGCACACCGAAGGGCTGTTGGTTGTTGTGTTTGATGAACACTGGGAGACCTCAAGAGCACTAGTCCGGAAAGTGACAGTGTCAGCATCGTCTGATGTTTGTGAATGTTGTGAACCACGCAATGGCTGGGCTACTGCTGCTGCTGAGGCGGGTCTGGTGGTGAGTCTGGTGAACCCAAGGGAGGCAGTGTTGCTGGTGGTACCCTGTCCTGCCGCGTTTGCCCACAGAGTGGGATGTTTGGATAGAATGTGGCGGCTCATGCTGGTGGTGGAGAGGTTGTTAATACTTTTCCCCCTGCTCAGGCGGGTCTTGCACACCTTGCAAATCGCCATGGTAACATCCTCAGTGCAGTCTTCAAAGAAAGCCCAGACTTTAACTGGCTGAGGACTCGGACCTCGTGCGTGATGTGCTGGTGCTGCTTAACCCACTGCTGGACGCTTGAGAGGTCATCCAAGTAATTATCTGGTCCTGTTCTTTTGGATCTGTGAGGGTTGTTGTCCTGGACAACATGGGCAGTATTGAGTGGGTTTTCTTGGGTGCTCCCCTGTGGCCTGTACGTGAACCGTCAGGGGAAACACCTCTTCCCTTGCCCCTCCCTCTTTCACCGGATTTCTTCCTCATTTCACTTATCCTTAAAGTACACGCTGACTGGCAGCAGTACAGTGGCAGTACAGAAATGCTATACAGTGGTGGGTGAGCGGTGTACCACTATTGTCAGCAGTGACACAGAGCACAATGCTATACAGTGGCGGGTGAGCGGTGTACTACTGTTCCCAGCAGACACAGAGTGGAAGTAAACACAATGCTATATAGTGTGGCTGAGCCGTGTACACAGAGTGGCATTAAACACAATGCTATATAGTCTGCTATATAGTCACCCCGAACAGGGTGATGTTCTGCAGAACCCGAACAGTGGCAAACACTGTTCGCCCAACACTACTGGGAGGGAACGCAGATTTTAGTACCTAAACACACGATACAACATGTTTTCCGGGGTCGGACTCTGAGGCACATACAGATGGTCCCGATCATCATCCTCATCATACAACTCTTCTCCTGAGTCTGACCCACCCACCACCTCTGCCACCCCAACATCCCCAGACACAGACCCCTCATCGTCCTCAACATTAACTTGGGATGCTGGCCTGAGCCAGACCTCCTCCTCCACATCAGGCCCCATCATCTCCTCAATGGCAGCCCTCATTAATCGCTCTGGCGACGGACTGATGGACACAACGTTCTCCTCCGGGGAGGGCTGCTGCTGACCACTGGCTGCTGGGGTGGATGTTATAGCTTGCGTGGGGCGTTGGCTGTTGCTGTTGTTGGGAGTGCTGCTCACAGCGGAGGTCTCTGGGGAACTCATGTTGAGCTCATATAGTGGTTGACGGTGAGTGGAGTATTACTGATCCCAGCAATATACACACTGACTGGCAGAGTACGCAATGCTATATAGTGTGGCTGAGCGGTGTACACAGAGTGGCAGTAAACACAATGCTATATAGTCTGGCTGAGCGAGCGGTGTACTACTGTTCCCAGCAGAATCAGAGTGGCAGTAAACAATGGTATATAGTCTGGCTGAGCGGTGTACACAGAGTGTCAGTAAACAATGGTATATAGTCTGGCTGAGCGAGCGGTGTACTACTGTTCCCAGCAGAATCAGAGTGGCAGTAAACAATGGTATATAGTCTGGCTGAGCGGTGTACACAGAGTGTCAGTAAACAATGGTATATAGTCTGGCTGAGCGGTGTACACAGAGTGGCAGTAAACACAATGCTATATACTCTGGCTGAGCGAGCGGTGTACTACTGTTCCCAGCAGACACAGAACAGTGAACAGAATGCTATATAGTGTGGCTGAGCGAGCGGTGTACCACTATTCCCAGCAGACACAGAACAGTGAACAGAATGCTATATAGTGTGGCTGAGCGGGCGGTGTACCACTATTCCCAGCAGACACAGAACAGTGAACAGAATGCTATATAGTGTGGATGAGCGAGCGGTGTACCACTATTCCCAGCAGACACAGAACAGTAAACAGAATGCTATATAGTGTGGCTGAGCGAGCGGTGTACCACTATTCCCAGCAGACACAGAACAGTGAACAGAATGCTATATAGTGTGGCTGAGCGAGCGGTGTACCACTATTCCCAGCAGACACAGAACAGTGCACAGAATGCTATATAGTGTGGCTGAGCGAGCGGTGTACCACTATTCCCAGCAGACACAGAACAGTAAACAGAATGCTATATAGTGTGGCTGAGCGAGCGGTGTACCACTATTCCCAGCAGACACAGAACAGTAAACAGAATGCTATATAGTGTGGCTGAGCGAGCGGTGTACCACTATTCCAAGCAGACACAGAACAGTGAACAGAATGCTATATAGTGTGGCTGAGCGAGCGGTGTACCACTATTCCCAGCAGACACAGAGTGGCAGTAAACAGAATGCTATATAGTGTGGCTGAGCGAGGTACACAGAGTGGCAGTAAACAGAATGCTATATAGTGTGGCTGAGCAAGCGGTGTACTACTATTCCCAGCAGACACAGAGTGGCAGTAAACAGAATGCTATATAGTGTGGCTGAGCGAGGTACACAGAGTGGCAGTAAACAGAATGCTATATAGTGTGGCTGAGCAAGCGGTGTACTACTGTTCCCAGCAGTGACACAATGACAGGGGGGACCCTGGCTAGCGTGGCTGGAGCGCGAACTACCCTGCCTGCCTACCCAAAGCTAAACCCACAGACAAATGGCGGAGATATGACGTGGTTCGGGTATTTATTTACCCGAACCACGTGACCGTTCGGCCAATCAGAGCGCGTTCGGGTCCGAACCACGTGACCCGTTCGGCCAATCACAGCGCTAGCCGAACGTTCGGGGAACGTTCGGCCATGCGCTCTTAGTTCGGCCATATGGCCGAACGGTTTGGCCGAGCACCGTCAGGTGTTCGGCCGAACTCGAACATCACCCGAACAGGGTGATGTTCTGCAGAACCCGAACAGTGGCGAACACTGTTCGCCCAACACTACTTGAGATGTCTCCCAGTGCAACACTGCTGAATATATGCAAATTAACCATTGTTACCCTTAGAAGCTAAACACACCTCCAGAACCGCTGGAATGCAATGATGTGTCAGCTTGTTAATTTGTACAGAGCCATAATAATCCAACATGCATACAGGCTGTTTCGGATTGTTTGATCCTCATCAGTGCATGGCATGGATTAATTTGGCTCTATACAGTAGGGCTTGTAACACCGAGAGGTACAGACTAACCTGCAAGCTCATGGTGACCCAGAACTCATTGGAGTGTGTATTGGATTATAAAGGGATTTTACTGTCATTGATATATTATCAAGTAAGCTCTACAAAACAGAAATTTGGAAGAATTCTGTTAAAGGACGACTACAGAGAAAAAGTTAAAATCTGACAGAATCAGCAGGTTTTGGACTAGTCCATCTCCTGATGAGGGTTCCTTTGTTTTCAGAAGTATTTCCTGGAAGACAGTTGCGAAGTCTAACTGCCAAAACAGTGTGCAAGTGAGTAGGAAGGCTGGCTGGTATCTTACTATTTTGGCAGTTACATTTAGCAACAGCCATTCAGAAAATGCTTTTTGGAAATAATGAAAACCCTGAGAATCCCCCATGAGAAGATAGACTTCTACAAAACCTGTCGGTTCTGTCAGATTTTAACTGCTCACTTTTTTTCACTTTAGTGGTCCTTTAATTCTGTAGCAGACAGGGACGGATCTAGACCAAGTTGCGCCTGGGGCAAGGTCAGGTTTTGGCGCCTAAACTGCCATTCCCCATCCAGTTTTGGCGCCTAAAGGTCAGGTTTTGGCACCTAAACTGCCATTCCCCATCCAAATTTTGCCGCCTTTTTAAGAATTCAACAAACTGCGCCTGGGGCAAGAGACCCGTCCGCCCCCCCCCCCCCCCCCCCCCAGATCCATCCCTGGTAGCAGATTGTGTTATAAGAGAGGCATTGGAAATGTAGTCATTATTATTATTGACTAGCTGGTCGCCCGGCGTTGCCCGGGTATGTAATTGGCTAGTGTTACCTCTGCCCACTTTTTCTAATCCTAACACACAATTACTCAAGGATGACCTAGTTTGTGAGCTTTGCAGTCTTTGGCATCAATAATTGGCATTGAAATGAAATAAATCTAATTGGCTGTGGCTCCACTCCTTTGAAAATCAATAGGTGAATATTGATTAGCTTTTGTAGGCTCCACCCACTTTTCTGAATATTAATCCCAGTCACCCAGTGACCAACTGTGCAAAGTTTAAGAAACCTGCTATTGACAGAGTAAGAAAAACAAAAGTTTGCTTTCTTAAAACAGAAAGAATTTGCAATAATTCAGGGTGGAGTGAGCTTAAAATGTCTCCCAGTGCATCACTGTTGAATATATGCAAATTAACCATTGTTACCCTTAAAAGCTAAACACACCTCCAGAACTGTTGGAATGAAATGATGTGTCAGTTTGTTAATTTGTACAGAGCATAAAAATCCAACATGCATACAGACTGTTTTGGATTGTTTGATCCTCATCAGTGCATGGTATGGATTAATTTGGCTCTATGCAGTAGGGCTTGTAACACCGAGAGGTACAGGCTACCCAGCAAGCTCATGGTGACCCAGAACTCATTGGAGTGTGTAAGGGACTACAATGGTCCTAAAAGCCCCCTTACTAAGATGTTAAGAAAAACAAAAGTTTGCTTTCTTAAAACAGAAAGAATTTTGCGATAATTCAGGTTGGAGTGAGCTTGCGATGTCTCCCAGTGCATCACTGCTGAATATATGCAAATTAACCATTCTACCCTTAGAAGCTAAACACACCTCCAGTGTAACAGTGTAAGAATGGCTGCAGTTTACATTTTCCAGTGAAATTTGTATTTGTCTCTTTTTAGTTATGAGAATAAAAAGTATCCTATACTTTATTCCAGGTAATTTACTATGTGTGTGCCAAATTTCATTCAAATCCGTTCAGCCGTTTTTGCGTGATCGAGTAACAAACATCCAAACATCCGAACTTTCCCATTTATTATATTAGTAGGATTTATAAGCACCAACATATTCTGTGGTGCTGTACAAAGTAAAACAAACATGGGGTACATAATAATACGGAACATGGTATACACCAATATACAAAATACAGGATTGGTAATTACAGCGAGCGA
The DNA here is from genome assembly GCF_040937935.1 of Hyperolius riggenbachi. Lineage (NCBI taxonomy): Eukaryota > Metazoa > Chordata > Amphibia > Anura > Hyperoliidae > Hyperolius > Hyperolius riggenbachi. The sequence continues at coordinate 544,494,090 of NC_090647.1, forward strand.
CAAAGGTAACATGATGAATAAAATGTTTAGGCATAATTGGGATCCCCTGATGGTGGCTTACGCCGAAACCTGGTAGGGAGTGGAGAGGTGGGCAAAGACTCTCCTAAGGATTAGTGCATTTTGCACGTTGTACACCGAGGGTGTTAAAGGCGCATTTTTCCATCTGGGTCCTGTATAGAGTTGGGCCGAACCTCCGATTTTAGGTTCGCGAACCGGGTTCGCGAACTTTCGCGGAACGTTCGGTTCGCGTTAAAGTTCGCGAACCGCAATAGACTTCAATGGGGATGCGAACTTTGAAAAAAAAAAATAATTATGCTGGCCACAAAAGTGATGGAAAAGATGTTTCAAGGGGTCTAACACCTGGAGGGGGGCATGGCGGAGTGGGATACACGCCAAAAGTCCCCGGGAAAAATCTGGATTTGACGCAAAGCAGCGTTTTAAGGGCAGAAATCACATTGAATGCTAAATGACAGGCCTAAAGTGCTTTAAAACATCTTGCATGTGGCAGGATCACTGAACAGGTATGCAGTGGCAGGATCACTGAACAGGTATGGAGTGGCAGCATCACAGTACAGGTATGCAGTGGGCTGAGGGCTCACTGAACAGAACAGGTATGCAGTGGCAGGATCACTGAACAGGTATGGAGTGGCAGGATCACAGTACAGGTATGCAGTGGGCTGAGGGCTCACTGAACAGAACAGGTATGCAGTGGCAGGATCACTGAACAGGTATGGAGTGGCAGGATCACAGTACAGGTATGCAGTGGGCTGAGGGCTCACTGAACAGAACAGGTATGCAGTGGCAGGATCACTGAACAGGTATGCAGTGGCAGGATCACAGTACAGGTATGCAGTGGGCTGAGGGCTCACTGAACAGAACAGGTATGCAGCCAGGAAGAAGTTAAGCCTAACTAATCTTTCCCTATGAGAGACAGTCTGCAGCAGCTCGCCCTACTCTCACTAATGCAGGCACACGAGTGGCCGTAATGGCCGCCGCTGCCTGCCTTATATAAGGGGGGGGGGGGGCTCCAGGGGCTAGTGTAGCCTAATTGGCTACACTGGGCCTGCTGACTGTGATGTAGAGGGTCAAAGTTGACCCTCAGTGCATTATGGGGCGAACCGAACTTCTTCCGCAAAAGGTTCGCGTGCGGTACCCGCACGCGAACCACCTACGTTCGCCGGCGAACCGTTCGGCCCAACTCTAGTCCTGTATTTAAAGAGGAACTGTAACGACAAAACGGCCCCTGGGGGGTACTCACCTCGGGTGGGGGAAGCCTCAGGATCCTAATGAGGCTTCCCACGCCGTCCTGCGTCCCTCGGGGGTCTCGCTGTAGCCCTCCGTGCAGCGGTGACGCAATATTTACCTTCCTGGCTCCTGCGCAGGCGCTCTGATGCCTCTCGGCGCCGAAGTAGGCGGAAATACCTGATCGCCGTCGGGTCTGCTCTACTGCGCAGGCGCAAGTTTCTGGCGCCTGCGCAGTAGAGCGGACCCGATGGAGATCGGGTATTTCCGTCTATTTCCGTGCCGAAAGTCGCCACAGCGCCCCCGCTGGAGCCAGCAAAGGTAAATATTGAACTGACAGTCGGCACAGTCGCCGGCTGTTCGGAGGGCTGCGGTGAGACCCCCGTGGGACAGAGGACGGCGTGGGAAGCCTCATTAGGATCCGGAGGCTTCCCCCACCCGAGGTGAGTACCCCCCAGGGGAGGTTTTTGTTGTTACAGAGTCTCTTTAAGGACCCACAATGTGAGTATCAGCTTTCATGTTTGTAACTGTTATTGCTGTTTTATGAACCTGTGATATTAAGTGGTATAGTGTGATCTGACCCATCTCTATGCTGGCTTATTTGGTGGTGGACACCTGTTGAGTGGCTATTACACTGGGTGACTGCAAATCGCCATATTAAAGAACACGCGACACCCATGCTAACCTAGAAATAAAAAACACAGATATAAGTAGATAAATACTACTTCTACTTACATAACAGATGTACTGTATTGTGCTATCCACGTAATGATTCCTGTGAATTTTATAAAGGAAAAGCAGAAAATCCTTTTCTAGGCAGTGGCCATCTTGCCAGGCTAATGCTGACATCATATCCTCCCTGACTCTTGTTTTCCCCCCTCCCTTCTCTGGCTCATTGTGTATTCATTAGCTGCCCTCCTCCCAGAGTCTTCAGACACTCCCACTGAGGTGTATACGAGGAACTGCACTGTCTTTTTTTTATTTACACATCCAATCACTGAGTCACCTCAGCCTTGCTTGCAAGCACAAGTGATCAGAGGGTGTTTCTGATAAGGAGCTAGGCAGGAAAATAAATGGAAGAGGAGGAATATATTATAGATAAAAAGAACTCCCAGCAATCAACTCTTTGGCACTGTTTGGCACTAGGGCCAGTGCTCCTAAAGTATGTGATAACTACAAACCATAACAGCAGAAAAAGTTTTGCAAGTTTTGAATGCAGGATTAGCATCTTTATCACTTAATACACTCAGACCAGTTGCTGTTGAAATTTGATTTTTATGGTGACAAATTCGCTTTAAAGGGAAGGTTCAAGCAAAATAAAAAAATGAGTTTCACTTACCTGGGTCTTCTACCAGCCCCATGCAGCCATCCTGTGCCCTCGTAGTCACTCACTGCTGCTCCAGTGCCCCGCTGGCAGCTTGCCGACCTCGGAGGTGAGCGGGACGCATTGCGTACATTTTTACGCATTTCCCGCTAGTGCAGGAACATTAACACATACATTTTTACGCGTTACTGGTTCAATGCGTACATTTTTACGCAATGAACCAGTAATGCGTAAAAATGTATGTGTTAATGTTCCTGCACTAGCGGGAATGCGTAAAATTGTACGCAATGCGGCCCCCGACCTCCGAGGTCGGCAAGCTGCCAGCCGGGGACTGGAGCAGCAGTGAGTGACTACGAGGGCACAGGATGGCTGCATGGGGCTGGCAGAAGCCCCAGGTAAGTGAAACTCATTTTTTTATTTTGCTTGGACATTCCCTTTAAGGAGCGCTGAGGAATTGTGGAGTATACTACAGGAGTGCAAATTGGCCAATGGTCAAAAGGGGAAATGGCCATAGATCCAGCGTATGCTTGTCGGAAAAAGTGTGTTTTCAGGAAGCGTTTAAGACGAAGAAAGATGAATGAGCAGCCGAGTTCAGTACAGGTTTGGATCAATGCCAGTCTGTTAGCTGGTAGTCTACAAAGAGGTATATTACAATAGTCCATACGAGATATTATAAGCACGTGTACTAACATTTTAGTTGTATCTTGAGTGAGAAATGGTCGGATGCTAGATATGTTTTTGAATGCGAGATATGCTTTTGAATTAGCGATAACTGGACCCTCTATCTCCTAGAGGAGATTCTAACCCAATCCTCTGTAGAAAAAAACAGTATAGCTGCTCACATGAAGGAGTTAAGCTTAGAATCTGCAGACTCTATCGAGTAATTTTATGAGTAGCAGGGGAGAATGCTATCCAATACGCCACTATGCTGTCCCCTGTAGTGGAAATGTGGCCTCGTTGTCCATGTTTTGTTGGCCACAGAAGATGGGGTTGCCAATGTTCTGTGGTAAAACAGCGAAGTAAGAACTGAGGCATTGGACTAAAGTTGTGTTCTGCGCTGGGCATTGGTGGGTTGTATGAGTAGCAGGAAAGCTAAGAGCACTTTCAACCATGTATACACATAGGAATGCAAACTTCAGAAGTTTGGGCCATTCCACCACTAGTTAATAAAACTTATGGAGGTGCTCAGTCAGCGCATGCTTCCTGCCAGCAACAGTGACACATTAACTTCACACAGAGTTACTGTTAATAATAATCCTGCTCTTTTCAAAGAAATAGCATTAAAAATAGCTATATTTGGAAGAGTACTGGGTGGAATGGAGCTAACCAGCGTGAACAGCAGGAGACTTCTTTATAACACCTTTCTCTTGTTTGACATCCTAATACACTGAATAGCATTGCTTTATCTATTTAGTGTTGTACACATAAAGGCAAAGCAAAGCAGGATTTTTCACAAGGCAACCTAGGCAGGTGCCTGGGGCCCAGTGCATGGCAAATAGTCTGTATGACTGCTTCCCTGCAGATAGTCTGTATGGCTGCTGCCCTGCAGATAGTCTGTATGACTGCTTCCCTGCAGATAGTCTGTATGGCTGCGGCCCTGCAGATAGTCTGTATGACTGCTTCCCTGCAGATAGTCTGTATGACTGCTGCCCTGCAGATAGTCTGTATGGCTGCGGCCCTGCAGATAGTCTGTATGACTGCTTCCCTGCAGATAGTCTGTATGACTGCTGCCCTGCAGATAGTCTGTATGACTGCTGCCCTGCAGATAGTCTGTATGACTGCTGCCCTGCAGATAGTCTGTATGACTGCTGCCCTGCAGATAGTCTGTATGACTGCTGCCCTGCAGATCGTCTGTATGACTGCTTCCCTGCAGATAGTCTGTATGACTGCTTCCCTGCAGATAGTCTGTATGGCTGCTTCCCTGCAGATAGTCTGTATGACTGCTGCCCTGCAGATATTCTGTATGACTGCTTCCCTGCAGATAGTCTGTATGACTGCTGCCCTGCAGATAGTCTGTATGACTGCTGCCCTGCAGATTGTCTGTATGACTGCTTCCCTGCAGATAGTCTGTATGACTGCTTCCCTGCAGATAGTCTGTATGGCTGCTTCCCTGCAGATAGTCTGTATGACTGCTGCCCTGCAGATAGTCTGTATGGCTGCTGCCCTGCAGATAGTCTGTATGACTGCTGCCCTGCAGATAGTCTGTATGTCTGCTGCCCTGCAGATAGTCTGTATGACTGCTGCCCTGCAGATAGTCTGTATGACTGCTGCCCTGCAGATAGTCTGTATGACTGCTTCCCTGCAGATAGTTTGTATGACTGCTTCCCTGCAGATAGTCTGTATGGCTGCTTCCCTGCAGATAGTCTGTATGACTGCTTCCCTGCAGATAGTCTGTATGACTGCTTCCCTGCAGATAGTCTGTATGACTGCTGCCCTGCAGATAGTCTGTATGACTGCTGCCCTGCAGATTGTCTGTATGACTGCTGCCCTGCAGATAGTCTGTATGACTGCTTCCCTGCAGATAGTCTGTATGACTGCTGCCCTGCAGATAGTCTGTATGACTGCTGCCCTGCAGATAGTCTGTATGACTGCTGCCCTGCAGATAGTCTGTATGACTGCTGCCCTGCAGATAGTCTGTATGTCTGCTGCCCTGCAGATAGTCTGTATGACTGCTGCCCTGCAGATAGTCTGTATGACTGCTGCCCTGCAGATAGTCTGTATGACTGCTTCCCTGCAGATAGTTTGTATGACTGCTTCCCTGCAGATAGTCTGTATGGCTGCTTCCCTGCAGATAGTCTGTATGACTGCTTCCCTGCAGATAGTCTGTATGACTGCTTCCCTGCAGATAGTCTGTATGACTGCTGCCCTGCAGATAGTCTGTATGACTGCTGCCCTGCAGATTGTCTGTATGACTGCTGCCCTGCAGATAGTCTGTATGACTGCTTCCCTGCAGATAGTCTGTATGGCTGCTTCCCTGCAGATAGTCTGTATGACTGCTGCCCTGCAGATATTCTGTATGACTGCTGCCCTGCAGATATTCTGTATGACTGCTGTCATGCAGATAGTCTGTATGACTGCTGCCATGCAGATAGTCTGTATAACTGCTTCCCTGCAGATAGTCTGTATGGCTGCTTCCCTGCAGATAGTCTGTATGACTGCTGCCCTGCAGATAGTCTGTATGACTGCTGCCCTGCAGATAGTCTGTATGACTGCTGCCCTGCAGATAGTCTGTATGACTGCTGCCCTGCAGATAGTCTGTATGACTGCTGCCCTGCAGATAGTCTGTATGACTGCTGCCCTGCAGATAGTCTGTATGGCTGCTGCCCTGCAGATTGTCTGTATGACTGCTGCCCTGCAGATTGTCTGTATGACTGCTGCCCTGCAGATAGTCTGTATGACTGCTGCCCTGCAGATTGTCTGTATGACTGCTGCCCTGCAGATAGTCTGTATGACTGCTGCCCTGCAGATAGTCTGTATGACTGCTGCCCTGCAGATTGTCTGTATGACTGCTGCCCTGCAGATTGTCTGTATGACTGCTGCCCTGCAGATAGTCTGTATGACTGCTGCCCTGCAGATTGTCTGTATGACTGCTGCCCTGCAGATAGTCTGTATGACTGCTGCCCTGCAGATAGTCTGTATGACTGCTTCCCTGCAGATAGTCTGTATGACTGCTGCCCTGCAGATAGTCTGTATGACTGCTGCCCTGCAGATAGTCTGTATGACTGCTGCCCTGCAGATAGTCTGTATGACCTCTTTCCTGCAGATAGTCTGTATGGCCTGGTTCACACTGCAATAGCTTTTTTTTAGCACTAGTTATTTGAAAAGCTACTGCTATTGCAATGCTATGGCTGATTTTTATAAAATGGCATTACATTAGCAAGAGCTTTTAAAGAGAAACTGAGATGGGAATGTAAATAAATAAATATACATACCTGGGGCTTCCTCCAGCCCCTTCCAGGCTTGTCGCGCCTTCACTGTCCTCTGCCTCCTGTGTTTTTTATGCAATTGGCCCCGGAAAGTTCTCCAGTCTGGGGCCAACTGCTCATGCTTGTCCAGGACACTTGTGCACGCAGGGTCGTAACTGGAAATCACTGGGCCAGGGGCGTGTATGGGCAATATAGCGCCCATGGCAAACACTGAAATTGCACCCCCCTCCCAACTCCACCATCAATACTAATAGGTAGCCAGATGTGCCCCCCAGTATTATGTAGCCAGAGGTGCCCCCAATATTACGACAGAGTTATCCCTCTAGTGTAGGTATCTAGAGCTATCCTCCCTAGTATAGGTAGACAGGGGTGCCCTGTATATGTAGCCCCCCGGTGTAGGTAGTGAGAGGTGCCCTCAGTTCCCCCTCCTTTCCCCCTAAGCTCCTCTTAGTATAGGTAGCCCCCTCCCTCCCCTCATTGGGGCATTGCATTGGTGTCAGTGAGCTCTCCATTACGCACACAGACCTCAGATCACTGATCACCAGAGAGAGAGAGCGGGCACACAGTACCAGCGTGGACAAACACAACGGGGGTTGTCCACAGACCTCAAGAATCACTCTGTTAATTTCGGGGAGTCACAGATCATCGTAGGAGGTCCATCAAGCCTCCAATCATAATCCAGTCCATACACAATCGATTCCGGACTCAACCCTTGCACGAATAATCTTCAGAATGTATTGTAATAATGTATGCGGTTATACAGCAGACAAAAAAGCACAACGTTTCGGGCTACATGCCCTTTCTCAAGTGCTTAACCATCTGAACAAACTTAGACCTTCATATAAACACACACATATTGACACACCCCTCCAAAGCATTAAGGGGCGGGCACAAAACTTTTCCAGAACAATAACCCTTAGGGCCGGTTCACACTTGCGGTTCTCTGCCAAACGGACCGGATCCGGATCGGAACCGTACGGTTCTGATCCGGATCCGATCCGGATCCGGTCAGGTTGCATCAGGTGTTCATCAGGATGCGATCCGGATCCGTTTGGCAAAAGATAGTAGAAACCGAATAAAAATGTTGGGGTCTGGGAGGTCAGCAGAAGGTGGACCTGTGGAATCAGGCCCTCCGCTGTTTAGCACTCACCTCCACCTCCGACATACTGCCAACATCTCCAGCACGTTTAAAGTCACTGCTGCTCCACTCCAAAATGCTTGCCCATGTGTCCCCATCCAAAATCGCCGCTACAATACGCATAGGAAGTGGGGTAGAACATCCGGATTTTTAGCCAGTGTGTTGTGCGATCTCTGGTTCTCATTGGTTTGTATTGGCCGGATGGTGCAGTCCGGCTCCGCTCCGGATACGGCTGCCGGAGGAGCCGGACCAAAAAATAGCGCATGTTGGGTCTTATGCCGGAGTCCGGATCCGGTCCGGACGAAACGGACGCATGTGAACGGACGCATAGGCTTTCATTGCTATGCCGTGCGTCCGTTCCGTCCGTTCTGCATGTGGTCCGGCTCCGACACGGCGATTCCGGACGGCGACCGCTAATGTGAACCGGGCCTAACTCCTGAAAGGACAACCATTTATCATAAGAAGCACTTTAAACTGAAGTCCTCGTTAAGGCCACTGGGGGACTGCGTCCCCAACCTGTCCATCCGCCAAGCCTCACGCCGCAACAGCGCACTCCTAAATTCTCTACCTTCTTGGCGCTGAACCACTTCGAGTACCTGCCATCGAAGCTGGCTCACGCCATGATTAAATTCCGCTAAATGGCGTGCGAGGGGATATTCCTGTTTTTTCTCCTCATCCTTTTTCTTTTTACACGCTTCGGGGTGGCGAATGTTGCTCTTATGCTCGTTAAGTCTAGTTTTAATGTCCCTTGAAGTCTAGCCAACATAGGACAGACCGCAAGGGCATTTGATTAAGTACACCACACCCGTCGAATCGCAAGTAGCGAAATCTCTAATAGGAATCGGCTTAACCGATCTAGTACTTTGTATGTTGGGCTCCCTTATGATGCCATTGCAATGCTGGCAATTGAGACATGGAAAGGTCCCTTTCCTAGGGGTACCCAAAAACACCTGGCGGGGTAATTTAGATCTCCCAATGTCCACCCTAACACTTCACAAATGACCAATGACGTCACTTCCGCAAATGAAGTGTTCCATGTCTGTGGTCACTGTGCACCCTCTGTCTCTCTCTGTTCGGTCACCGCTGCTCTGAGGTCTGAATGACAGGGAGACACTGGGGCAGGCATGCTGGGCGCAGCATGAGGACAGGCATGGCATGGCCCATAGTGCTGTGGTGGCCATGGCAAGAGCTATGACAGCACCCCTCTAGATACGCCACTGCACTGGGCCCGTCTGCAAAACTTTGGATGGGGGGCCCCCTCCCACCGCTTTCTGCACAGGTAAACTGAGAACAATGTAATTCAACTGGCTAGTGCACACCTAAATGTATTTTCTCTATGTAGATAAAACAGCAGTGAAGCACGACAGGCATTTTCTCTATCAGTTACATTAGCTTCTGTGATAAAACGTACATGTTTTCACCCATACAGACACACATGGGGCTTGATTCACGATAGTGTGATAACTGCTATCACAGCAGTTATCACACACATCAGTTATTCACGTGAAAAGCGCAAACCTTCGCTTATCACGCAAAGTAACGCGGTTCATGTGCTAACCTTTGCGCGGCAGCTCGCTTGATAACTGCTGTGATAGCAGCTATCACACTTTCTTGAATCGAGCCCATGGTGTGCAGAAAAAGCATACAGAAACGCACACAGAAAACTGACAGACGAGTGTACTCCCAGCCTCAGCTTATTACACTCACTCTGTCCATCATTGATGGAGCAGAGCTGGCTCTACAGACTTCTCCAGCATCACTACAGTACACAGAACTTGGGGAGGGGTAGAGAGGTTGGGGGCTGGGCCTGTACACAAGACCCTGTGGCACACTGAATAGGGACTGTCTACAATTGTTTGTCTGCAACACTTTGTATGATTCCTTATCAGTGGCTGAGCAGATGCAGTCATTAGAACAATTGTGCAGAGAGCAGAAAGTTTTTTCTCTCTGTTTCCTTAGTTGTCAGTCTCTCAGGACAGGGAAAAGAAACATCTTCCCCCATGGGGCCCACTGCGGCTTCTGGGCTCCCCCTGCGGCTGCATCCCTTGCAGGGTCTATTGTTACGCCCCTGCGCGCACACTCCTATCACTGGCATAGAAGTGCTAAAAAAAAAAAAAAGCTCCAGCAGTGTGAAACAGGCGACGAGGGAGGGCGCACAGATAAGCTACTCCTGCGCTGACTGGCCCCGACTGGAGGATTTTCCAGGGCGAGTTGCAGATGAATCAGGCAGTGGAGGAAGGCGTGGGAGCGATAAGCCTGGAGGAGGCTTGGGGAAGCCCCAGGTATGTATATTTTTTCTTTACATTCCCATCTCAGGTACACTTTAAAATCACAAGCACTTGGTAAAAGCTCTTGCAGTGTGAACCAGCCCCATGACTGCTGCCTTGCGAATAGACTGACACAAATGCTTGACACAAATGCCACACTACACTATAGCACCGCTGAGCTCACTATGGGGATAAAGACATTTATTGATGCAGGATATCCGCAGCAGATGATCAAGGGAAAGGCAAATATCTCCTTACCAGTAAAAAATCCTCTGTAAATAAACAGTGTTGTAATATGGCCTCAACACCCAAACAAAGTGCTTTAAATGCATTAGTGTGAACTCTGAGCATCACATTAAAAAGGGTTCCAGGTGTTGCTATACAGATAACAGCATTTACAAGCAAAAAAAGCCATTAATTATTTTTTTGCATCCTGTCCTTTTGATTGGCAGATGCTTCATTACGAGGGCTGCGTATGCCTGTGGTAATCAGGCGCCCTATCGGTGATTTGGGTGCATAATGCAGTTAGTGGCTGTTTGGCTACTATATAGAAACTAATGGTCATTTGGGTGCCAGGGTTTTGAGTTTAATTTTAAAGTGAACCAGAGACAAGGCACCCTCATGTATTTTACCATATATATCAGTGGGAACATTAGAGAAAACACCTACCCTGCTCTCTGTTTCATTCTACACTGTTCAGCTTGCTTCTAATCAGCCCTGATAAAATCCCCGACTGAGCATTCAGTCTGGCTTTTCTCAGGAATCATTATAGCGGAGTCTGTCTTCTCTGATGTCTTTTCAAGCCCAAGCCTGCCCCCTTCTGTCTCTGCTCAGGAATCATTATAGCGGAGTCTGTCTTCTCTGATGTCTTTTCAAGCCCAAGCCTGCCCCCTTCTGTCTCTGCTCAGGAATCATTATAGCGGAGTCTGTCTTCTCTGATGTCTTTTCAAGCCCAAGCCTGCCCCCTTCTGTCTCTGCTCAGGAATCATTATAGCGGAGTCTGTCTTCTCTGATGTCTTTTCAAGCCCAAGCCTGCCCCCTTCTGTCTCTGCTCAGGAATCATTATAGCTGAGTCTGTCTTCTCTGATGTCTTTTCAAGCCCAAGCCTGCCCCCTTCTGTCTCTGCTCAGGAATCATTATGGCTGAGTCGTTTATAGCAAAGCCAGACTGAATGCTCAGTAGGGGACTTTTAATCAGGGCTGGTAACAAGCAAGCTGAACAGTGAAGAATGAAACAGAGAGCAGGGTAAGTGTTTTCTCTAATGTTCCCACTGATATATATGGTAAAATACATGAGGGTGCTTCATCTCTGGTTCACTTTAAGCACTTAATAGAGGTTAAGATTAGGCACTTACAGGGAGGTTAGGGTTTCTTGGCAGGTGTGTGTGTGTTTGGGGGGGGGGGGGGGGGTAGGCACCTACTGGGATATGGTTAGGCAATAGGCAGAGGGTTAAGCACCTTTTGGGGAATTATGGTTTGGCAATAGGTGGGAGGTTTAGGCATAATTTTCTTAGCAGCACCTTCCCGGAACCCTGCAGCCATATGTATTCTATAACAGCACCTCCTAATTTGGTGCTTATAGAGATGTCGTGAACATAGAACCAGTGCTGCTCATACAGATTCCAGATATCCAAGTAACCCGGATATCCGACCTTTTTTCAGCTATCCGATTCGGATTCAGATACCGGATTTCTGTGGAAATCTGGATAGCTATCTGTGGATAGTTGGCTGGCAATACGGATATCCGCGGATATCCACAGAAATCCGACTATTGAGATACTGTATGACACCCAGGACGTCATAGAGCCAATCAGAGGGCTCCCAGCCTAAGCCCTGGCACCCAATCACAGAAAGGAACACTGGCCAGCCCCCCTGTATAATAAGGAGGGCTGCCATGATGAGACATATCGTCCTTGCTTGTGAATGCTCACTGAGAGACATGCTCCAGTGCTGCTGGCCTAGCAAGTGCTGTACACAGTGATAAACCTAAAGCTGTTCATTGATTAACCCCTTCACTATCACTACACTATTGTTGTATTGTTAATTAGTTTGATTTCATTGTGTGACAGTCAGAGTGTGTGCTGCAGGGCTGCTGCAGCTGCTATGTGTCTGTGTGTGTGCTGTGCACAGACCAGGCCAGCTGCTGCCTGCTGGTCAGCTATTAGCCTTAGCTAGATAATGGGATAACAGAGGTGCCAACAGGATAAAAGAAAAAACACTAAAAGAACTTAAAGAGAATCTGAAGCGAGAATAAATCTCGCTTCAGACCTCATATATAGCAGGGGCACGTGTGCCCCTGCTAAACCGCCGCTATCCCGCGGCTTAACGGGGGTCCCTGATCCCCCAAATCCCCTCCGTAATGCGGGGGAGCGCTTCCTGGTTGGGGCAGGGCTAACTGCCGCAGCCCTGCCCCACGCGCGTCTGTCAGCGCGTATCTCCGCCTCTCCCCCTCCCCTCTCAGTCTTCCTTCACTGAGAGGGGCGGGGGAGAGGCGGCAATACGCGGCTGATAGACGCGAATGGAGGCAGGGCTGCAGCCGTTAGCCCTGCCTCCAGGAGCGACCAAGCCTGCGACCAAGTGTCGCAGTGGGGGGTTTGGGGGTCAAGGGACCCCTGTTTAGCGGCGCGTATGCGGCGGTTTAGCAGAGGCACACGTGCCCCTGCTAACTATGAGCTCTGAAGCGAGATTTATTCTCGCTTCAGAGTCTCTTTAAAAACCCATCTTGGTAACAGAGGAGGCAGTGGTGGACTCACCTCCTCCAAGCAGAACACACGACTGTGGATTTTCAGTCAAAACAATTTTATTGGATACTCTAAATAAAGTGCAACGCGTTTTGCGGGATACAAACCCGCTTCATCAGGCAACAACAGATAGGAGTAAACAGCTGTAACAGAGACAATAGAGTAAATGGAATTGTAGTGCTTTGGCAAAATTCATTCTGATTATTCGGACATTGATTTGGCTATGAATATATCTCAATAGTGGCATAAAAATGTAATATATTTGTTGTAATATATGTAATATATTTGTTAATATAATTGTTGCCTGATGAAGCGGATTTGTATCCCGGATATGTACTACAAGGATAATGTACTACAAGGCAGGGGCGTAACTAGAAATCACTGGGCCCCCCTGCGAATATTTGGATGGGGCCCCCCCCCATAGGTGCCAAATAATCGTAATGGGGCAGCGTTTCACTGTAAATTAATTGTAAAGTGGGCAGCATTTTACCAGACAATCGTAATGTGGGCCAGAAAATCGTAATGTGGGCAGAGTTCACCAGAAAATCGTAATGTGGGCCTTTAGAAAATCATAATGTGGGCAGAGTTCACCAGAAAATCGTAATGTGGGCACCAGTCACCAGAAAATTGTAACGTGGGCAGCGTTCACCAGAAAATCATAATGTGGGCAGAGTTCACCAGAAAATCATAATGTGGGCAGAGTTCAGCAGAAAATCGTAACGTGAGCAGCAGTCACCAGAAAATTGTAACGTGGACAGCATTCACCAGACAATCGTAATGTGGGCAGCATTCACCAGAATATCGTAATGTGTGACAGAAAATCGTAATGTGGGCAGAGTTCACCAGAAAATCGCAATGTGGGCAGCAGTCACCAGAAAATCGCCATGTGGGCAGCAGTCACCAGAAAATCGCAATGTGGGCATCAGTCACCAGAAAATCCTAATGTGGGCAGCAGTCACCAGAATATCGTAATGTGGGCAGCAGTCACCAGAAAATCCTAATGTGGGCAGCAGTCAGTCACCAGAATATCATAATGTGGGCAGCACACACCAGAAAATCCTAATGTGGGCAGCAGTCACCAGAAAATCCTTATGTGGGCAGCAGTCACCAGAAAATCGCAATGTGGGCAGCAGTCACCAGAAAATCGCAATGTGGGCAACAGTCACCAGAAAATCGCAATGTGGGCAGCAGTCACCAGAAAATCCTAATGTGGGCAGCATACACCAGAAAATCGTAATGTGGGCAGCAGACACCAGAAAATCGCAATGTGGGCAGCAGACACCTGAAAATCGTAATGTGGGCAGCAGACACCAGAAAATCGTAATGTGGGCAGCAGACACCTGAAAATCGTAATGTGGGCAGCAGACACCTGAAAATCGTAATGTGGGCAGCAGACACCTGAAAATCGTAATGTGGGCAGCAGACACCTGAAAATCGTAATGTGGGCAGCAGGCACCTGAAAATCGTAATGTGGGCAGCAGACACCTGAAAATCGCAATGTGGGCAGCAGACACCTGAAAATCGTAATGTGGGCAGCAGACACCTGAAAATCGTAATGTGGGCAGCAGACACCTGAAAATCGTAATGTGGGCAGCAGTGACCAGAAAATCGCAATGTGGGCAGCAGTGACCAGAAAATCGTAATGTGGGCAGCAGACACCTGAAAATCGTAATGTGGGCAGCAGGCACCTGAAAATCGTAATGTGGGCAGCAGTCACCAGAAAATCGTAATGTGGGCAGCAGACACCTGAAAATCGTAATGTGGGCAGCAGGCACCTGAAAATCGCAATGTGGGCAGCAGACACCTGAAAATCGTAATGTGGGCAGCAGTGACCAGAAAATCGCAATGTGGGCAGCAGTGACCAGAAAATCGTAATGTGGGCAGCAGACACCTGAAAATCGTAATGTGGGCAGCAGGCACCTGAAAATCGTAATGTGGGCAGCAGACACCTGAAAATCGTAATGTGGGCAGCAGACACCTGAAAATCGTAATGTGGGCAGCAGACACCAGAAAATCGTAATGTGGGCAGCAGACACCTGAAAATCGTAATGTGGGCAGCAGACACCTGAAAATCGTAATGTGGGCAGCAGGCACCTGAAAATCGTAATGTGGGCAGCAGTCACCAGAAAATCGTAATGTGGGCAGCAGACACCTGAAAATCGTAATGTGGGCAGCAGGCACCTGAAAATCGCAATGTGGGCAGCAGACACCTGAAAATCGTAATGTGGGCAGCAGTGACCAGAAAATCGCAATGTGGGCAGCAGACACCAGAAAATCGTTATGTGGGCAGCAGACACCTGAAAATCGTAATGTGGGCAGCAGACACCTGAAAATCGTAATAGGGGGAAGCAGACTCCTGAAAATCATAATGTGGGCAGCAGACACCTGAAAATCATAAGGTGGGCAGCAGACACCTGAAAATCCCCCTGCAGAATTTCAATGTGTGTGGGCAGCGGGCAGCGGGCAGCAGCGGGATACATACCTTCTTCCTTGCGTTCCATCGCCGCCTTCTCGCTCTAGCGGCTGACGTCACTTCCGCTTCCGGAAGTGACGTCAGCCGCTAGAGCGAGAAGGCGGCGATGGAACGCAAGGAAGAAGGTATGTATCCCGCCGCCGCTGCCCACACACATTCACTAGCTGGAGGGGAGCGCAGAGGGGAGAGCCCCGAGGTGAGGGAGAGGGGGGAACTTCCCCTCTCCCCGCCGACTGTGGGCAAGGCTTTCCCCTCATGCTGCCACCCCTCCAGCCCCCAAAAAACGGCCCCGAGCGGGCCCCCCCGCGGGCGCAGGCGCTGCAGGGCCTATTGCTACGCCCCTGCTACAAGGGTAGGACATTGAAGGGAAATGGCAAGCTTATTCTCAATCAATATTGTAGTATGTATATCTCATATGGAAACAAAATGTCTAGGAATAAAAAAAGGCCTCTATGGATGAATAGAAAGGTTAGAGATAAAATGAAGGGGAAAAAGAATGCCTATAGGATCCTAAAACAGGAGGGAACTGAGGCTGCATTAACCCTCTGGGCGATACAATTATATCGCCCAGGAGGTGGCGCAGCACTATTTTTTTAGATTTTTTGTTTTTTAAATCATGTAGCTAGCCCAGGGCTCGCTACATGATAGCCGCAGCGCAGCGGCATCCCCCCACCCACTCCGATCGCCTTCGGCGATCAGAGTAAGCAGGAAATCCCGTTCAGAACGGGATTTCCTGCTGGGCTTCCCCGGTCGCCATGGCGACGGGGCGGGATGACGTCACCGACGTCTTGGACGTCGTGACGTCAGAGGGAGTCCCGATCCACCCCTCAGCGCTGCCTGGCCTGATTGGCCAGGCTGCGCAAGGGGTCGGGGAGGGGGGGGCTGCGCGGCACGGCGAGCGGCGGCGGATCGGCGGCGAGCGGAAGTTACATGCAGCTAGCAAAGTGCTAGCTGCGTGTAACAAAAAAAAAATTATGCAAATCGGCCCACCAGGGCCTGAGAAATCCTCCTGCGCGATATACCCCAAGCTCAGCTCGGGATTATCGCTCAGGAGGTTAAGGAATTATAAGGAGTGCAATAAAAGTTGTAACAAAGAAATTAGGCTGGCAAAGATTGAAGCTGAAAATCAAATCGCTAGGGATATCAAATATAACCCAAAGAAGTTTTACAAGTACATCAACTCTAAAAAAAGAAAAGTTGACTGTATTGGACTCCTAAAGGATGAGGGGGGGAACTCAATGGTGGATGACCAAGGTAAGGCAGAGTTATTAAATGCTTTCTTTGCTTCTGTCTTCACAAGGGAAACATCACTGTTGCAAATTACAGAGGCAGAAGAGTCTCAATCTTCCAACTGTAATATAAAATACTTAAAGGACTTACGAGGCCAAGAATAGAGAAAAAAATAAAAAAAAAGTTAGCTACCTGCGTCAGCTTGTAAGGCACGGAGGACGCCGTCCGCGCCCTCTGTGCCGTTCCGCCGGGTCCCTGCCGCTCAATAGCCCCCCCAAACGGTCCCCGACCACGCGGCCCGGGTCGGGCTCTCCAGCCTGTACAAAGATGCCGGCCGGAGCTGGCCGTGGCTGCCCAGTCCGCATAGCCGCGAGTGCGGCTGCGCAGCTCTAAGGCCAACCCCCGATCCACGCTACAGGAAACAGCCTGTTACGTGGATCGGGGGGTTGGTCTTAGAGCTGCGCAGCCGCACTCGCGGCTATGCGGACTGCGCAGCCGCGGCCAGCTCCGGCCGCCATCTTTGTACAGGCTGGAGAGCCCGACCCAGGCCGCGCGGTCGGGGACCGTTCGGGGGGCTATTGAGCGGCGGGGACCTGGCGGAACGGCACGGAGGGCGCAGACGGCGTCCTCCGTGCCTTACAAGCTGACGCAGGTAGCTAACTTTTTTTAGTTTTTTTTCTCTATTCTTGGCCTCGTAAGTCCTTTAACGCAGGAAGAAGTGAAGGCAAGACTAAATAAATTAAAAATAGACAAGGCACCTGGCCCGGATGGCATGCATCCTCGGGTTCTAAGGGAATTAAGTTCAGTTATAGATAAACCCCTGTATCTTATCTTTTGTGACTCTCTTTCAACTGGCAGAGTCCCAGTGGATTGGCGTACAGCTCAGGTTTTCCCATTATTTAAGAAGGGCAAAAAAACAGATCCAGGAAATTATAGACCTGTAAGCTTAACATCAGTTGTATGCAAACTATTTGAAGGGTTACTAAGAGATACTATACATGACTTCATAGTAGAAAATAATCTTATTTCTCAGCATCAACATGAGTTTACTAAAGACAGGTCCTATTTAACTAACATGCTGTAACGAATGCGGAATTATTTCCGTGGTCAGCGCACAGAACGCACGCCGACACTACGGAAATCCTCCACAAGCGTGTAATAAGAGAGAACCCAGCTTGGGTGCAATGCACTTGTAGAGGGAGATTCCCACCGGCAGATGGAGCCATGGAGTGCAGATGAACAGAGCCTCTGCACGGCCACAGATGCCAGATGGGAATTGTACGAGTTAAAGCAATGCAGGGCAAGACAGCCCTTAAAGAGAGGTAACACAGAGACAGAATGTATGTGTGTCCACCAATCTAGTCGCCACTCAGCGACGGTGAACACACAACAACAGAACCGAAGTGGGACCGCATTCGCAAGAGTGGCGATTGCAAAAGTGACACAAGCCCGAATCAAAGAGCACAGAGACAGAATGTATGTGTGTCCACCAATCCAGTCGCCACCCAGCGACGGCGAACACACAACAACAGAACCGAAGTGGGACCGCATTCGCAAGAGTGGCGATTGCCGAAAGTGACACAAGACCGAACTAGACTGAGCACAATTGCAAATAAAGAGCACAGAGACAGAATGTATGTGTGTCCACAAATCTAGTCGCCACCCAGCGACAGTGAACACACAACAACGGAAACGAAGTGGGAACGCAATCGCAAGACTGGCAACAGTTACACAAGACCGAGCAGGACAGAGCACGAGAGAAGCAAGAAAGGCACAGCAAGCAACAATCAGAACATCAATGAAAATAACAAAATAACAAACGCTAGCTAAACGCGAACACCGCACTCATTCGCAACAGCGAACGCGTTTAAGCACGCACCGCGCGTTAGGCGCCCAGTGATAAGCGTGCCACCCTAACTAACCAATGAAACACAAACATGAAATACAAAACGCGAACGCTTGCTGAACGGTTGCCTCACCGAGCCTACAGCAAGCGTTCGTACCAGACACGACAGACAGATGGGGCTACCAGTAGCAACAGCTGCTCTGGCTAGCACCCCTAAGGCAGAATACAGAAGGAAGCACTGCCACTACCACTAGGGCGAATGCATGTCCAGACAGATGGAGCAGCCAGTAGCAACTGCAGCTCTGGCCTACACTCCCAGACAGACAGAACGATTTCCTGTCGACCGCCGCTGGCGACAAGACAATCGAGACAGAGAGACAGAACAAGGCAATACAGATAATACAACCTGACTGCACTA
The DNA here is from genome assembly GCF_040937935.1 of Hyperolius riggenbachi. Taxonomy (NCBI): domain Eukaryota; kingdom Metazoa; phylum Chordata; class Amphibia; order Anura; family Hyperoliidae; genus Hyperolius; species Hyperolius riggenbachi. The sequence continues at coordinate 544,512,694 of NC_090647.1, forward strand.
GAAGGTATGCCTAGTGCAGTCCCCAGGAATACTCTAAGATAATCTTTAGCAAACAATAGCAAGGCTGACACTCCAGGAGAGTTAAGCAGGAACAAACCATCATGACCAGCAAGGAATTCTGGGAGCAAAAGGTATTTATACTGCAAGCCATCAAAGGAGGCAGCTAACCAATTTGCATGACAAGTATATGCAAGTTCCTCACCAGCAGAGCAACTCTGAAAGTTGCACAGCGAAGACAGGTCTCTTTTCCAGAGACCTGCAACACTCAGACCTAAAGAATGGTCAAACAGCTGTCTGCCTGTGCAGACAGCTGAGCGGATCATTACACATGCTCAGCTTTTATGAGGTAGTGAACGCTAATGTGGATATTGGGAATGCTGTAGATGTGATATACTTGGACTTTGCAAAGGCCTTCGACACTGTTCCACACAAAAGTCTGGTGCAAAAGTTGAGGATGCAAGGACTGGGGAAGAGTCTGTGTGCATGGATAGGGAACTGGCTAATGGACAGAAAACGAAGAGTTGTGGTCAGTGGATCATACTCAAAATGGGAGACTGTTAGCAGTGGGGTCCCACAGGGGTCTGTACTGGGTCCAGCGCTCTTCAATTTATTTATTAATGACCTAGTAGATGCAGTAGTAAGCAATGTGGCTATTTTTGCAGATTACACAAAATTGTGCAGAATCATCAACTCACAGGAAGATAGGGATATACTGCAACAGGATGTGGATAGGATGGCTATATGGGCACATAAATGGCAGATTAAATTCAATGTTGAAAAATGTAAAGTCATGCATTTTGGTCGTACCAATGGTCTAGCACCATACAAAATAAATGGGATACAGTTGGGGACATCAAACTTGGAGAAGGACTTAGGAGTACTCATCGACAACAAGTTAACCTCCCTGGCGGTCAATTAAAACCGCCAGGGGGCAACGCAGCACTATTTTTTTTTAAATCATGTAGCTAGCCTAGCAGGGCCTGAGAAATCCTCCTGCGTGGCATAGCCCGAGCTCAGCTCGGGCTTACTGCCAGGGAGGTTAAATAATCGTACTCAATGCCAAGCCGCTGCAGCTAAAGCTAACAAAATTTTGGGATTCATTAAAAGGGAAATAAAAACTCGAGATGCTAGCATAATATTTCCCCTGTTTAACTCTCTAGTAAGGCCACATCTAGAATATGGAATTCAGTTCTGGGCACCACATTACAGGAAAGATATTGCAGTTTTAGAGCAGGTGCAGAGACGAGCAACAAAATTGGAAGGTCTCGCTTACCAAGAAAGGTTAGATAAACTGGGTTTATTTAGTCTAGAGAAAAGACACCTTAGAGGGGATCTAATTAACATGTATAAATACATCAGAGGGCAATATAATAGCTTGGCGGATGAGCTTTTTGTCACTAGGCCTTCTCAAAGGACTAGAGGACATGATCTGCGCATGGAGGAAAAACGTTTTAGCCATTTATTTAGGAAAGGGTTCTTTACAGTAAGAGTGATTAAGATGTGGAATGCAATGCCACAGGAAGTAGTTATGGCAAACTCTATACCTGCATTTAAAGGGGGCTTAGATGCTTTCCTTGCGTTGAAAGACATCCATGGCTACAATTACTAGGTTACAGTGGTGTGAAAAACTATTTGCCCCCTTCCTGATTTCTTATTCTTTTGCATGTTTGTCACACTTAAATGTTTCTGCTCATCAAAAACCGTTAACTATTAGTCAAAGATAAGATAATTGAACACAAAATGCAGTTTTAAATGATGGTTTTTATTATTTAGTGAGAAAAAAAACCTCCAAATCTACATGGCCCTGTGTGAAAAAGTTATTGCCCCCCCTTGTTAAAAAGTAACTTAACTGTGGTTTATCACACCCAAGTTCAATTTCTGTAGTCACCCCCAGGCCTGATTACTGCCACACCTGTTTCAATCAAGAAATCACTTAAAAAGGAGCTATCTGACACCGAGAAGTATACCAAAAGCACCTCAAAAGCTAGACATCATGCCAAGATCCAAAGAAATTCAGGAACAAATGAGAACAAAGTACTGTAATTGAGATCTATCAGTCTGGAAAAGGTTATAAAGCCATTTCTAAAGCTTTGGGACTCCAGCGAACCACAGTAAGAGCCATTATCCACAAATGGCAAAAACATGGAACAGTGATGAACCTTCCCAGGAGTGGCCGGCCGACCAAAATTACCCCAAGAGCGCAGAGAAAACTCATCCGAGAGGCCACAAAAGACCCCAGGACAACATCTAAAGAACTGCAGGCCTCACTTGCCTCAATTAAGGTCAGTGTTCACGACTCCACCATAAGAAAGAGACTGGGCAAAAACAGCCTGCATGGCAGATATCCAAGGCGCAAACCACTTTTAAGCAAAAAGAACATTAAGGCTTGTCTCAGTTTTGCTAAAAAAACATCTCAATGATTGCCAAGACTTTTGGGAAAATACCTTATGGACCGACGAGACAAAAGTTGAACATTTTGGAAGGTGCGTGTCCCGTTACATCTGGCGTAGAAGTAACACAGCATTTCAGCAAAAGAACATCATACCAACAGTAAAATATGGTGGCGGTAGTGTGATGGTCTGGGGTTGTTTTGCTGCTTCAGGACCTGGAAGGCTTGCTGTGATAGATGGAACCATGAATTCTACTGTCTACCAAAAAATCCTGAAGGAGTATGTCCGGCCATCTGTTCGTCAACTCAAGCTGAAGCGATCTTGGGTGCTGCAGCAGGACAATGACCCAAAACACACCAGCAAATCCACCTCTGAATGGCTGAAGAAAAACAAAATGAAGACTTTGGAGTGGCCTAGTCAAAGTCCTGACCTGAATCCTATTGAGATGTTGTGGCATGACCTTAAAAAGGTGGTTCATGCTAGAAAACCCTCAAATAAAGCTGAATTACAACAATGCTGCAAAGATGAGTGGGCCAAAATTCCCCCAGAGCGCTGTAAAAGACTCGTTGCAAGTTATCGCAAACGCTTGGTTGCAGTTATTGCTGCTAAGGGTGGCCTAACCAGTTATTAGGTTCAGGGGGCAATTTCTTTTTCACACAGCTCCATGTAGGTTTTGTGTTTTTTTTCTTACTAAATAATAAAAACCATCATTTAAAACTGCATTTTGTGTTCAATTAGGTTATCTTTGACTAATAGTTAACGGTTTTTGATGAGCAGAAACATTTAAGTGTGACAAACATGCAAAAGAATAAGAAATCAGGAAGGGGGCAAATAGTTTTTCACACCACTGTATGTCTAATGATGTTGATCCAGGGATTTTATCTATGGAGAATGAGAAGTAACAGAGGCGCCAATTTAGAGTAAAATATTTAAAAACAATTTAAAAGGAGGGGGGTTGGTGGTTGCCACCCTCAAGTATAAAGTGACCAGCCAATGAGTCTTATATGAGTAGACAATATAATTTATTTTAAAAATCTCCAGGCAAGCAACGCGTTTCACGGGTCAACAGCCCGTGAAACAGTTGGCGCTTCACTTTTGAATGACACAGTCGTGTATATCTCCAAAATTGATTGCCTGATGAAGCGGGCTGTTGACCCGTGAAACGCGTTGCTTGCCTGGAGATTTTTAAAATAAATTATATTGTCTACTCATATAAGACTCATTGGCTGGTCACTTTATACTTGAGGGTGGCAACCACCAACCCCCCTCCTTTTAAATTGTTTTTAAATATTTTACTCTAAATTGGCGCCTCTGTTACTTCTCATTCTCCATTGATCTAGTCCACCCTTGGTGGAGGGGGGTATCCCCGTTTCCTGTCTACAGAGAGCGACTTCTTATACCTGAGTGGGGTCAGGTCATAATTCTCCCCACCTGCATCTCCAGTGGTTGCCTCAGTGGTAACCCAGACTTGTGAGTATATTACTCGTTGTTGTTTTGTCTTGTTTCAATTACCAAGACGTACTGCACTATATTGGGCTCTCGGTTTCATATCTTTACATTTCTTCAGGGATTTTATCTGATTGCCATCTGGAGTCGGGAAGGACTTTTTCCCTTTTGGGGCTAATTGGACCATGCCTTGTAAGGGTTTTTCACCTTCCTCTGGATCAACAGGGATATGTGAGGGAGCAGGCTGGTGTTGTACTTTGTTCTCTGGTTGAACTCGATGGACGTATGTCTTTTTTCAACCCAAGTAACTATGTAACAAACAGTGGAAATTCACCAGGAACTGTCCGCCGGCGAACTGTTCGGGCCATCTCTTGTTGCTTTCTGTTTTGATATAATGATGACATTGCATCCATATAATCAGCGGACTGATATGTTTATTTCTGTCTCTATGAAAGTACAAGTGGAATGAAGATGAAGAATTTCTCTTCAGAGCCGTGCTGGCCTTTGTCATGCGAGCCCATGTGAACGATACAATTCAGTAAGTCGCAAATACCAGTTAAATGTATGTCCTCTGCAGGACCAGCTGGAAAATGAGTGTGGCAGAGAGCAAATGAATCTCCTATATTTCATTAACAGCAAAAGTATGCATGAAACATTTTATTTCACTATTTCATACTTACCATTATCAGCCAGCAGGTGGAGCACCTGAGTAGAAACTAGGAGGGGAACCATATGCTCCTTAAAGGGAACCTACATTGAAACAAGAAAAAAAAGTTTCACTTACCTGGGGTCACTATCAGCATCCTACAGCCACCCTGTGCCCACACTGTCACAGATCAAGTCTCTGGTCCCCCGCTGCCACTAAGTTTCAGTCTACCCAACTCAGCCATGAGGATGGCCGTGCGCTTGCTCGATCATGCTCCTGCCGTCGGGTGCGTCCTGTGCATGCACAGAAAGAGAAGGTCTTGTGCTGCGCATGCACACGGCGCTCCCAGCGATGGGAGATTGATTGGGGACACGCACGGAGGGCCATGACTGGCAAGTAGACAGGAATGATACTAAGTGACAGCAGGGGACTGGAGACTCGATCTGTGATGGCGTGGGCACCAGGCGGCTGCAGGGGACTGGTAGAAGCCCCAGGTAAGTGAAACTTTTTTTTCCTTGTTTTAATTTGGGTTTCCTTTAACATGTTCACTACTGTTTTGATATTTAAATTTTTTGCTTAGTGTGGTTTGCCCTCCGAAAACTGAAAGTACTTGCGATAGTTCAGATTTAAGTGCGTAACTGTGGTTACCCACAATGCACAGTGCTGAATATGCAAATGATCTCCCCTGAAGCACACCCGCGGCAGTGTGCAAGACAACAGCAGCAGCTGTGCTAGCAGGAGCAAGGTGCAGGTGATAATTGAAGAGCATGGTGACAGTCCGAGAGTTTCCTGTGGGCATAGAGGACGAAAGGCTGCTGCTTGTCCAGGGCATCAGTCAGGTCATGCATGTGTCTTCTCCCTGTTGATGTTCAGCGTCAGGGCTTTTTACTCGTACCTTGGAGCACCAGGTACGTTAGACTTGTTGCCTTCCTGAGCACCAGTTCACAGCTCCCATCACTGTCAACATCCGGACTCTGTTTATCTCAGCCCGCGGGTATTTTTCACCTTATGGATGAGACGAATTTTAACATTTCAGCACTCCTCCATTTCATTCCCTAATAACTTTGTCACCACTTATCACAATGAAATGATCTACAGTGGTGTGAAAAACTATTTGCCCCCTTCCTGATTTCTTATTCTTTTGCATGTTTGTCACACTTAAATGTTTCTGCTCATCAAAAACCGTTAACTATTAGTCAAAGATAACATAATTGAACACAAAATGCAGTTTTAAATGATGGTTTTTATTATTTAGTGAGAAAAAAAACTCAAAACCTACATGGCCCTGTGTGAAAAAGTGATTGCCCCCCCTTGTTAAAAAATAACTTAATTGTGGTTTATCACACCTGAGTTCAATTTCTGTAGTCACCCCCAGGCCTGATTGCTGCCACACCTGTTTCAATCAAGAAATCACTTAAATAGGAGCTATCTGACACAGAGAAGTAGACCAAAAGCACCTCAAAAGCTAGACATCATGCCAAGATCCAAAGAAATTCAGGAAAAAATGAGAACAAAAGTACTGTAATTGAGATCTATCAGTCTGGTAAAGGTAATAAAGCCATTTCTAAAGCTTTGGGACTCCAGCGAACCACAGTGAGAGCCATTATCCACAAATGGCAAAAACATGGAACAGTGATGAACCTTCCCAGGAGTGGCCGGCTGACCAATATTACCCCAAGAGCGCAGAGAAAACTCACTCGAGAGGCCACAAAAGACCCCAGGACAACATCTAAAGAACTGCAGGCCTCACTTGCCTCAATTACGGTCAGTGTTCACGACTCCACCATAAAAAAGAGACTGGGCAAAAACGGCCTGCATAGCAGATATCCAAGGCGCAAACCACTTTTAAGCAAAAAGAACATCAAGGCTCATCTCAATTTTGCTAAAAAACAATGATTGCCAAGACTTTTAGGAAATTACCTTGTGGACCGACGAGACAAAAGTTGAACTTTTTGGAAGGTGCGTGTCCCGTTACATCTGGCGTAGAAGTAACACAGCATTTCAGCAAAAGAACATCATACCAACAGTAAAATATGGTGGTGGTAGTGTGATGGTCTGGGGTTGTTTTGCTGCTTCAGGACATGGAAGGCTGGCTGTGATAGATGGAACCATGAATTCTACTGTCTACCAAAAAATCCTGAAGGAGAATGTCCGGCCATCAGGGGCGTAGCAATAGGGGTTGCAGAGGTTGCGACCGCATTGGGGCCCCAAATGGCCCTCCCTCAACTACAATATTAGCTCTCTATTGATCATGGGCTCATAATAATCACTTCTGTAGATACTTTGAATATTGGTAATCATTAACAAACTCTTCCCCATCCCCTTCTTGCATCTCTGACACTGTAGTTGCCATTGACAATTGTTATGTATAGGGCTTGGGGGGGCCCATGTAAAACTTGCACCGGGCCCACAGCTCCTTATCTACGCCACTGCCGGCCATCTGTTCGTCAACTCAGGCTGAAGCGATCTTGGGTGCTGCAGCAGGACAATGACCCAAAACACACCAGCAAATCCACCTCTGAATGGCTGAAGAAAAACAAAATGAAGACTTTGGAGTGGCCTAGTCAAAGTCCTGACCTGAATCCTATTGAGATGTTGTGGTATGACCTTAAAAAGGCGGTTCATGCTAGAAAACCCTCAAATAAAGCTGAATTACAACAATTTTGCAAAGATGAGAGGGCCAAAGTTCCTCCAGAGCGCTGTAAAAGACTCGTTGCAAGTTATCGCAAACGCTTGGTTGCAGTTATTGCTGCTAAGGGTGGCCCAACCAGTTATTAGGTTCAGGGGGCAATTTCTTTTTCACACAGGGCCATGTAGGTTTTGAGCTTTTTTTCTCACTAAATAATAAAAACCATCATTTAAAACTGCATTTTGTGTTCAATTATGTTTTCTTTGACTAATAGTTAACGGTTTTTGATGAGCAGAAACATTTAAGTGTGACAAACATGCAAAAGAATAAGAAATCAGGAAGGGGGCAAATAGTTTTTCACACCACTGTGTACCTTTTTGTTTTGCCACCAATTAGGCTTTCTTTAGGTGGTATATTTTGCTAAGAACCTCACATCCCAGCACCAGTAAAGGTTAATCTCTGCTGCCTCTACCCCCAACTTGGCTGCCGCCACTGCTGTTGCCCTGCATGCTGCCCTTAGTGCCTATAAGCAGGCAGCCACCACCGCTGGGCACCCACTGAGCAGGACCACAAGCTGCCAGCTCCTGCCCTGTAGACTGCCATGATTAATGCAGCTCTCCTCCAGTCTGTGCAAGCATCCTGTACAGGCAGGATCCAGACCAACTGTCATAGTCAGTATTAAACATACCGTAAGTACTCACATTTATTTATAAAATAGGTTACTGAAGATGAAACATTCTTGTTCTCAGTAGCAATATCAGTGGGATCAGAAAGGGAGGTTTTAGTAGAATTAGATTTGAATTCTTCCCCACTCTGTCCAAAACTAAAATTAAATAATCTGTCTGAAGTTTTGGGATTATACTCCCAAAACTAAAATATCAGTAGCTAGTCTTAGTTGCATAAAGGAACATTTGAAAGCATTCCCACGCATTTCCTGTGTGTAAAATGGTTTATAGTCACTGCAGAGAGCAGTAGAAGCTTGTTTATCTCTGGTCATTGGCAAAGGCAAAAATCTCCCTGTGCTTGTGTCTTCACTCGGCCCCCCTCCTTTCAGCTAAAGTGACTCAGATGTTGCCAGGGCGATGCGTCTATTCAGCAGAGGGAGGGGGCAGAGTGAAGACACAGGCACAGGGAGAATCTTGCCTATGCCAATGACAAGAGATAGTCAACCTCTGCTGCTCTCTGCAGTGAAAATAAATGATTTTATACACAGGGAATACTTGGGAATGCTTTGAAATGTTCTTTTATGTAACTGAGAGTAGTTACTGAAATTTTAGTTTTGGGAATATAATCCTACTTTAACCACTTCGGTCTGTCTGGACGGATATATCCGTCCAGATAGACTGCACAGCTGCTGCGGGGCAGCGCGTGCTCCCGCCACCTTTCGCTGCCCCTGAGATCAATGAATGGGAATACAGATCCCATTCATTGATCTGTGTTCCCCTAAGAAAAACCGACGGCTTTCTCTGGAAAGCCACGATTTTTCTGTGTCCCACGTCACCCCTTCTGTTCCTGCAAACGAGAGCACTCGCTTGCAGGACGGAAAATCAAAAACTCACAATAGTAAAACTACATCTACATTTTCTTTTAAATATACACAATAAATTTAATTTAAAATCCCCTGTTTACCTCCCCACTCCGAAAAACCCCAAATAAATTTTTTAATAAAAGAAAATTACAGTAAAAAAAAAAAAAAACAACAACAACAGTTACCTAAATGTCTGAACTTTTTAAATATGCAAGTTAAGTGAGTGTATTACTATACTTTTTTAAATTATAGGCTTGTAAATAGTGATGGACGCAAATTGAAAAAATGCACCTTTATTTCCAAATATAATATTGGCGCCATACATTGTGATAGGGACATAATTTTAACGGTGTAATAACGGGGACAAATGGGAAGGAAAATAAAATATGTGGGTTTTAATTATGGTAGCATGTAGTATTTTAAAGCTATAATGGCTGAAAACTGAGATATTATGACATTTTTTCAATTTTTTTTCTTAATATTCCCGTTAAAATGCATTTAGAAAAAAATAATTCTTAGCAAAATGTACCACCCAAAGAAAGCCTAATTGGTGGCAGAAAAAACAAGATACAGATCCATTAATTGTGATAAGTAGTGATAAAGTTATTGGCAAATGAATGGGAGGTGAACGTTGCTCGGATGCATAAGGTGAAACGACACTGTAGGATGAAGTGGTTGAAGTAAAACTTTTTTCTGCAGTACAAACACTTATTATAGTTTACCATTATTTTTGGATTATAAAATGAAAAAATGGGGAGAAAAAATCACAGTGTCTTATATGCCAAATACAGGGAGCCCCTAACTTACGAACGCCCGGTGGTGGCCATGCTCGGGGGAGGGCTGTCTGCATTTCTCTCCTCCCCCCTGGGGTGCAGCTGCGGTGCTCCTTGGCAGTGAGAGTGCTTGGAGCATTGCAATTGCTGCTCCCCTTTCTTGGGGGCATGGGAGGCCTGCACACGGCGCCCCGTTGAGATGCAAGCCAGTGATGATCATAATAAGCTAATTAAAACCCCCATACATGCTGTTATCACCAAAATTGCTACATACCCCCTTTCCCAGGAGAAATCTTCACCTTTACTCAAATAGATCTATGGGGGGGGGGGGGGGGGGTCTGTGTGGCTGATATTGTGGTGAAACCCCTCCCACGGTGTAACATGCCATGACAGTTTGCTGTTCTGTGAACCTCATTGCATTGTGGGAAATAACGGCTTTTTTCCAACTGTCAAACAAGCAGCATCTCCCTCTGTGCCTAGAACTCTCAGTAACAAACATTCCGTACAGATCACCTGGCAGAACTAAAAATGTCACCACCAGTGATACATTTCAGAATGTAAGTCAGGAAGAGGGAAGATTTTACAATGGACAAACAATGACTACATAATCTATAAATGAATATTGTAAAGCATAAGCAATTTTATTTATTATGTTATTTTCCCTACAGGTTCTCTTTATATGCTGCCGTCTGACTCGTGTTGCTGTTTTTGTTCTCAGGCTTTCAGACATCCTGATGTGCAATGTAACCGAAAGAATCTCCTTCAGTTTCGTGGTAACATCTCCTTCAGATAGATCACAGCCTATCGGCAAGGCCAGGGTGGCAAATGCTATAAGGTATTTCTCGAAAACTCCATAAGGAGGTACAATTGTTTGACATCACAATTTATACTGTGTCTGAAAGAAAATACTTGCATACAGTAGCTCCCAACTGCCCCTCTTTGGGAACACAGTCCCTCTGTCCCTCTTTCTTTCTCATTTGTCCCTCTTTCAGGACTGATGTAAAGACCAATGTAAATATACTGTATGTATTTTGTTTTTACTGTGAAATGTATTGACTCTAAAATGTATTCTCGTCTTTTAACCACCCTGGCGTTCTATTAAGATCGCCAGGGCAGCTGCATGAGGGTTTTTTTTAAATAAAAAAAAAAAATATTTCATGCAGCCAACTGAAAGTTGGCTGCATGAAAGCCCACTAGATGGCGCTCCGGAGGCGTTCTTCTGATCGCCTCCGGCGCCCGGAATAAACAAGGAAGGCCGCAATGAGCGGCCTTCCTTGTTTTGCTTAGATCGTCGCCATAGCGACGAGCGGAGTGACGTCATGGACGTCAGCCGACGTCCTGACGTCTGCCGCCTCCGATCCAGCCCTTAGCGCTGGCCGGAACTATTTGTTCCGGCTGCGCAGGGCTCAGGCGGCTGGGGGGACCCTCTTTCGCCGCTGCTCGCGGCGGATCGCCGCAGAGCGGCGGCGATCGGGCAGCACACGCGGCTGGCAAAGTGCCGGCTGCGTGTGCTGCTCTTTATTTCAGGTAAATCGGCCCAGCAGGGCCTGAGCGGCACCCTCTGGCGGTAATGGACGAGCTGAGCTCGTCCATACCGCTAAGGTGGTTAAACTGCTATACAGTCTTTCTCTTTTTTCAAATATTACCACTTCGCATCCAGACCTTGTTTCATCCTTATGGACCAGAGCAGTTTTGACATTTTAGCTTTGTTCCTGTTTAATCAGTAATAATGTTATCCCCGCTTATGACACCTAAATTAAAGGGACTCCGAGCAGTGCAGAAACTATGGGAAGATGCATATCATTTTAAAGCTCTCTTTCTCCTCTTTCCAATGATATATAAACCGCCGCCCTACGCATTTTAGTTTTCGCTATTTTCGCGATTGAAATTGCCGCGGCCGTGATTTCGATCGCGAAAATAGAGAAAACTAAAAGGCGTAGGGCAACGATTTAGGTGTCGTCAGAAAGAGGAGAAAGAGAGCTTTAAAATGATATCTATCTTTCCATAGTTACTTGTATTACACAGGACGACACTTTCCCCAGTGTCAGCACTCAGCAGCTCCATTCAGCAGAAAAAGTCGTCCTGTGTAATACAATATAACTATGGAAAGATGGATATCATTTTAAAGCTCTCTTTCTCCTCTTTCTTCTAAATCGTCGCCCTATGCCTTTTAGTTTTCTCTATTTTCGCGATCGAAGTCGCGGCCGCGGCAATTTCAATTGCGAAAATAGCGAAAACTAAAATGCGTAGGGCGGCGGTTTATATATCATTGGAAAGAGGAGAAAGAGAGCTTTAAAATGATATGCATCTTTCCATAGTTTCTGCACTGCTCGGAGTCCCTTTAAATATATATATTTTTTTTTTCAAGACTATTAGCTAAGACTATAGGCTTCATTGTATAACATTTTTTTCCCTCAAACTATTTTGCTTTCTATGCCTTTTAGTAGGAAAAACACAATATTTCTCAGTTTTACCAATTCCAGTTTCAAAATAAAAAGCGATATTGTAAATAAAAAAAACCACAAATTTTGTTTGGCTATTTCTAATGTTTATCACAAAACTTAGATTATGTTCCTGTCACAATTTATGGTATTTGATTCTTTTTCCCTATGAACTGAAAAAATAAAAGTATTTTTAATGGTAAAAATCAATCTTATTGGCTCAGGGTACACACATTCCCTTTCACCAATGAGTGCTGCAGCAGATAGTGCCGGAGGTTTTGCACAGGAGCAATGCCCAATCCTGCACAGCTGTGCTTCAGCTACACGACTTATATCCACGTCCTCATGGCTTAGATGAAGTCACAGAGGACATAGATATATTGTAGTGGTGGAAAAAGTGGTTATTATGAAGAAAAAGTAGTGATGATAAAATGTACACCTACATTGCTCCACTGCCACAACTCTTTATCATGTGACAATACTTATTTAATTTTCCTATAACTTATGTAGCTAAGTATTTTATTATTTTTACTACAAAAGACAATGAGTTTGTGTTGATCAATACAGAAAGGATGTATTAGAAGTTTTAGAACTGATCTTCGCTCTTGTAACTGTTTTACAGGCTTGAAAGGAACAGAATTAACAGCGCTTTTCTGGTGAATGACGATAGTCTGGAATTTATTGGTATTCCTGCGATTCTGACTGATAAAGTCACCTACAATCGGTCCTGGCTCATCGTGTTTGGAGTAGTCCTGGGCATCCTCGGAGTGGCGGCTATAATGTTTATCGTCTCAGCAATTAGAAACAAGAGGTAGGGTATCAACAGAAAAGGATTAAAGCGGATCCGAGATGAAAAACTAACTCTAGCAAGTAACTTGTCTATATACTGTTTCTTATCTAAAGTTTAGATAGTTTACACAGCAAATTTAGCTGCAAACAGCGTCAACAGTATATGATTATTTCTTCCTGTGATACGAGAGCAGCCATTATCTACTTGTTATCACACAGGCAAGCTGCTCTGCATCTCCACCCCTCAGCCTGTGAAAATTCCACTCCCCTCTCCACCCCCTTGCCTCTGAAATCTCTGGCTGGTAACGCCTTCTCCTCCTCCTGCCCAGACTGAGCTCCCATAAGCCCTTGCTACATGGGTCTCAAAGTGCCAAGGCAATGGAGAAGCTCAGAAGCTGTGGGCAAGGCTTATTTAGTTTATAGGGAATTAGGGTATTCAAACAAAAAATAAAAAGTATTTGGCTTGAGGAATGCCCTATAAACTATATGAAAAGAACACAATTATGCAATAAGTAAAAGTTTATCTAGGATGCACTTTAAGATCAACTGGGGTCCAAGGCAAGGTACTAAGTGCCTTTCCTTCCTCATACAGTCTTTTTGGTAAATTAAGGTGGGACAGTGGTCAGAGAAAGTAAAAGCTGAGGCTCTTGATGTCCATGGGAATGTCCTGCTAATTACAGTGGCACCTCGTATAAGAAATCACTAGACATCAAGAGGAGACAGGCTACTTAGGATAACACAGACCCCAACTTTACATCTACTGATAGTGCCCTCTAGTGGTTAACTACAAATCATGTGACACCTCAAGAAAGCTTTCATGCTGCCCCCTGCCAATGTTTTACCCTCCCACCACCACCACCACTTTGTGGTGTCCCCCACAGTCATATAACAAGAAGAGCAAGAGTAACCTCTCCCTTGCCCCATAACAATTCTGGCCACCATTTCCCATCTATAGTAAGTGCAGTCACCTTAAAGAGGAACTTCAGCCTAAACAAAGATACTGTCATTAAGTTACATTAGTTATGTTAATTAAAATAGATAGGTAATATAATCTCTTACCCACCCTGTTTTAAAAGAACAGGCAAATGTTTGATTTCATGAGGGCAGCCATCTTTTTGGTTGAAAGGAGGTGACAGGGAGCATGAGACACAGTTCCAACTGTCCTGTGTGCTGAGACACAGTTCCAACTGTCCTGTGTGCTGATCACCCCTCCCAGTTGCTAGACAACGTGAATAATAACATAGGAAATCCCATTATGCTTTGCACAGCATCAGGGGAAAAAAGCCCGGGCAGTTTTCTTGGATGGGTGGAGCTTAGCTAAAAATACAGCTAAAAATGAGGCTTAGGTAAGAAAAACAAAGTTCAGATGCTGTGAAACTGTTAAAGAAACACCAAGCCATTTCAGTTCTGCTGAGTAGATTTTTAGTCCGGAGGTTTAGGAACTCCAGTGAAAATAATGTAATAAAAAAGTGCTTTAATTTTACAATAATGATGTATAAATGATTAAGTCAGTGTTTGCTCATTGTAAAATATTTCCTCTCCCTGATTTACATTATGGCATTTATCACATGGGGACATTTTTACTGCTGGCAGGTAATGTCGCTGGAAGGCGATGCTGCTTGCTTTTTTGGCAGTTGGAAACAGCTGTTATATTCCACAATGCAACAAGGCTCCTACAGTGTGATGTCAGTACCTCAGTGCTGTGAGGCGCTGACATCATTTATGGAAGAGGTTTCACCACAATATCAGTCATACAGAGCCCCCCTGGCCCCTGATGATCCGTTTGAGAAAAGGAATAGATTTTGCATGGGAAAGGGGGTATCAGCTACTGATTGGGATGAAGTTCAATTCTTGGTTACAGTTTCTCTTTAAAGGGAACCTAAACTGAGAGGGATATGGGTGTTTCCTTTCAACCAATACCATTTGCTTGGCAGTCCTGCTGATCTCTTTGTCTGCAGTAGTGGAGGAATCACACACCTGAAACAAGCATGCAGCTAATCCAGTCTGACTTCAGTCAGAGCACCTGATCTGCATGCTTGTTGAGGGGCTGTGGCTATAAGTATTAGAGACACAGGATCAGCAGGAGAGTCAGGCAACTGGTATTATTTTAAAAGGAAAAAAACACATATCCTTCTCAGTGTAGGTTCCTTTTAACTAGCTCTCCTTCCCCACTAGCAAATGCAGCCACCTTTGCCCTCATAACAAGTGCTGCCAAGTGCCAACCTTAGCCCCAACTCCATCAGAAGTGCTTTTAAATATCAAAAACTAGTACTAGGGAAAGTAATATGCAAAATGTGGTCCTATGGGATCAGCAAGACCCTCACACATGTGTTTGATTAAGTTCCTTGACTTTTGGATGATATATACCAAATGGTTATTTTACACTGACTAAAGTACGTTTTATAATTTATATTACAACTAGTAGACCTAAGCCCGTTTAAAAACGGGCTCTAGGTCTGTGATTCTAGGCGCGTGCGCCCGCCACCCGCCGCGCCATCCCGCCACCGTGCGCAACCGGCGCGTGCGCACACGCTACACAACATCCGGCCACCCGCTCACCAGCCGCACATCCGGCCGCCCGCTCACAAGCTACACACCCGGCCACCCGCTCACCAGCCGTACATCCGGCCACCCGCTCGCCAGCCGCACACCCGGCCGCCCGCTCACACGCTACACACCCGGCCACCCGCTCACCAGCCGCACACCCGCTCACCAGCCGCACACCCGGCCACCCGCTCACCAGCCGCACATCCGGCCACCCGCTCACCAGCCGCACACCCGGCCACCCGCTCGCCAGCCGCACACCCGGCCGCCCGCTCACACGCTACACACCCGGCCACCCGCTCACCAGCCGCACACCCGGCCACCCGCTCACCAGCCGCACATCCGGCCACCCGCTCGCCAGCCGCACACCCGACCACCCGCTCGCGAGCCGCACATCCGGCCACCCGCTCACCAGCCGCACACCCGGCCACCCGCTCACCAGCCGCACATCCGGCCACCCGCTCACCAGCCGCACATCCGGCCACCCGCTCGCCAGCCGCACATCCGGCCACCCGCTCGCCAGCCGCACATCCGGCCACCCGCTCGCCAGCCGCACACCCGGCCACCCGCTCGCCAGCCGCACATCCGGCCACCCGCTCACCAGCCGCACACCCGGCCACCCGCTCACCAGCCGCACATCCGGCCACCCGCTCACCAGCCGCACACTCGGCCACTCGCTCACCAGCCGCACATCCGGCCACCCGCTCACCAGCCGCACATCCGGCCACCCGCTCACCAGCCGCACATCCGGCCACCCGCTCACCAGCCGCACATCCGGCCACCCGCTCACCAGCCGCACATCCGGCCACCCGCTCACCAGCCGCACATCCGGCCACCCGCTCACCAGCCGCACATCCGGCCACCCGCTCACCAGCCGCACATCCGGCCACCCGCTCACCAGCCGCACACCCGGCCACCCGCTCACCAGCCGCACATCCGGCCACCCGCTCACCAGCCGCACACTCGGCCACTCGCTCACCAGCCGCACACCCGGCCACCCGCTCACCAGCCGCACATCCGGCCACCCGCTCACCAGCCGCACATCCGGCCACCCGCTCACCAGCCGCACATCCGGCCACCCGCTCACACGCCGCACACCCGGCCGCCCGCTCACACACCGCACACCTGGCCGCCCGCTCACACGCCGCACACCCGGCCGCCCGCTCACACGCCGCACACCCGGCCGCCCGCTCACACGCCGCCCGCTCGGCTCCCTGTTCCCGTCCTCCTGTCTCTGTGAGGCTGGGTCCGTGGTGTGCACATGCGCAGTAACAAAAAGCACGGACAACGCTACACAGAGACAGGTGTACGCAGGGACATAGGGGTTTTATTATATAGGATGATTGGCGTCCATAGGATGATAGGACCACATTTTTCCTATGACAAATGCTGTCCTCTTCCCCATAATAGTTGTGGCCACCATACCTTAATAAGGAGTGTAGCCAATAGTACAGTCCATTTCCTTTACTTTACCTAATGACCTTCTCCCTGGCCACTCTGCCCACTGTCCTCTCCATTCTCAGCTGTTCTGCTTGGTCTCTCTTAGCCCTGTTTGTCTTTGTGATCCTAGGTGGTTCCCAATCCTCTGTATTCAGGTTTCAGTAGTGCTGCTGGCTTTTGGAATTGTTATGACATTGGCCTCAATTCACTAAGCTTATCTCCTGTCCTTAATAACGAAACGTTATTAAGGACGTTAGAAACGTTAGAAACTATAGTTATCACCATGGTGATAAGGCATGTCGTATTCAGGAAACATTTTACCTCAGGCAAACCTAAAGTTAACTCTTGTGTCTTTAACCCCCTTGGCGGTATGAAAAATACCGCCAGGGGGAAGCGCAACAGTTTTTTTTTAATTTTTTTTTTTTTTTTATCATGTAGCGAGCCGAGGGCTCGCTACATGATAGCCGCTGCTCAGCGGCATCCCCCCAGCCCCGCCGATCGCCTCCGGCGATAGGCGATCAGGAAATCCCGTTCAAAGAACGGGATTTCCTGGAGGGCTTCCCCCGTCGCCATGGTGACGGGGCGGGATGACGTCACCGACGTCAGCGACGTCGGGACGTCATTGGGAGTCCCGATCCACCCCTCGGCGCTGCCTGGCACTGATTGGCCAGGCAGCGCTCGGGGTCTGGGGGGGGGGGGGGCCGCGCGCCGCACCGGATAGCGGCGATCGGGCGCGCGGCGGCGGCGATCGGGGTGCTGGCGCAGCTAGCAAAGTGCTAGCTGCGTCCAGCAAAAAAAAAAATAAGTAAATCGGCCCAGCAGGGCCTGAGCGGCACCCTCCGGCGGCTTACCCCGTGTCACACACGGGGTTACCGCCAAGGAGGTTAAGTTACCTCTTCAATCCTTAAAATAACTCCAACATTCTAAAGTTAAAGACAGGCTGTTAATTAACTGCGTGTGTAAATAACTACAGAGGAGGTAACTTAAGGAATGAAGAGATAAGATAAATCTCTCACTGTGTGGAGGTAAGTTTTCTCTTGCCTTCTTATCTCCATCATGATCTTAGTGAATTGAGGCCATTGTTCATTCCTGTCTTGGAAAATACCTCACTATTTTTAAAAAGAGGAAAGCCAAATCTACCCAGTGAAAATGGGCTGAGTTCTCTAATTATGAACTTCGAGTTTAGCTCGGGTTTACTGCCCCTGGCTTGTTTTTTCCATCCCGAGCTGAACTCGTGATTACCGCTAAGGAGGTTAAGTCTAGTTACGCCCCTGATGGCATAGTTACTTAATAGAGGCGGGCAACACATATTCTTAATCAGTCTCAGGCAAGAAGCAGTACAGCCTGCACAATGGTGAAGATTGTGTCTCGAGATATAATGAGTTTTTTCGTCTTTTGTTCTCACTACTTTAGTTTGAGAGTCTCATTAGAAATAACGATCAGGAAAGCACAATTAGCCACCAATAGCTGTAGATCATCGTTATTGCTTCATATCAAACAAACATGAACCTATTCCAAGTTCACAAAACATAATAAAATGTTATTAGAGTTAATGATTTCCGAGCGTAGATATCGCCAGTAACCGTGTCATAAACGCCTGAGATAGGTATTATTCATGATCAGGACTTTCTTATCTAGTGATTCATAAGAAATGTTCTGTGCATTGCTTATGGAATAAGGCTTCTCAGTACACCCGGTACAAGGTTCAAGGGGAAAAATACAGGTTATCCCGAAGGTACATTTAATATTCCAAAATCTTGAGGTCTGGAAAGAACTTGCAAGCTCTGATGACGAGCCTGAGGTGCAGGGCCGGAGTTCTGGAAAGGTCACATAGGCCTGGGCATTGGGTGGCTGTAGCCCAAGGGGGAACCTGGTCATTGCAAAGAGGTTGATGCATGTGAAAGGAGGCTGCAAATGGGGAGCAACACACAAAAAAGGAAAGCTTTTGTCCAAGGGGCTGTTCTTGGAAAGGAGGTGCAGCAGCACAGAGATGTTACACATGGAAGAGGGGGCTGCACATGGAATGGGAGGGGGCTGCACATGGAATGGGTGGGGCGCTGCTGCACAAGGAAGGGGAGTCACAACATACTTAGCCTAGGGGCAGAAAAAGTATAAATCCAGCCTTGCTGAGGTGGCCTTGTCAACATAAAAGTATGTTCACACCATGCCTGTGTCTGGTCTGTTCCCTGTTTTAGAACTATCTGATGTAACAGGGATGCAGGGGCGCCAGAACAAAAATGTCTAAAAAAGTTTAAAATTTGTGGAGGCAGTGGTGGACTTACCTCCTCCAAACAGACACAAGATATGCCAACAAAGTTTAGCAGAACAAATCTATATACATACTCCAGGGGAAATGCAACACGTTTCACAGGTATGACCTCGCTTCATCAGGCAATACAACAATAACAATAATATTTATATAGCGCTTTTCTCCCTGGGGACTCAAAGCGCTGTGACCCTGCATTATGCAGTCTCAAAGGCTCGGGAAAAGAGGTGCATTTTTAGCCTTTTTTTAAAGCTGTCCAGAGAGGGAGCCTCTCGTACTGATTGTGGAAGTTAGTTCCATAGAGTAGGGGCTGCATAGGAAAAGGCCCGAGCACCAAATGTTAAGTGTACCCTGGGAATAACCAGCTTCATCTTGTTGGCAGAGCGGAGGGTGCGTGGAGGGGCATAAAGTTCCAATAGATCTGCTATGTATTTGGGTCCCATGTGGTGTAGAGCCTTGAATGTCAGCAGGCAGATCTTAAAATTGATTCTCCATTTTACTGGTAACCAGTGAAGAGTTTGCAGTACTGGGGTGATGTGTGAGCTGCGGGGGGCATTGGCTAGGAGTCTGGCTGCAGCATTCTGTACTAGCTGTAAGGGGCGCAGAACCTTTTCTGTAGATCCGATGAACAGAGCGTTGCAGTAGTCTAGGGGGGAGGATACAAATGCATGAACCAGGGCAGGTAGGTCTTCAGCTGGGATAAGGTGTTTGATTTTCGCTATATTTCTTAGATGCAAGAAGGAAGACTTGACGACAGCTGATACCTGCTGTCTGAGTTTTAGATTTCCATCCAGGATCACCCCAAGGTTTCGCACAGAGTCTTTATACTGTACAGTATCTCCCCCAATTGCTAGTTTGAGGTGGTGAGCGTTTTGAACTTTATCCATCATGTGTGGACCACCTACCACCAACACCTCTGTTTTGTCAGAGTTCAGCCTCAGCCAGCTGGTGTTCATCCAATTTTGTAAATCCACTAGACACGCATTTATGGATGCTGATGGGTCTTGGGTGCCAGGCTTGAAGGACAGATACAGTTGTGTGTCATCTGCATAACAATGGTATCCTAGGCCATAGTTCTGGATTATTTTGCCCAGTGGGAGCATGTAGACTGCAAAGAGTAATGGTGATAGTACAGAACCCTGTGGAACTATATAGGGAAGTGGCACTGGATTTGAGTAGTGTGTGCCCAAACATACTTGCTGTGTCCTGCCAGATAGGAAGGTCTGAAACCAGCTATGAACAGTACCCCTTAGGTAGGTAGGTAGGCCTGATGACGTGAGGTCATACCTGCAAAACGTGTTGCATTTTCCCATGGAGTAGGTAAATACATTTGTTCTGCTAAACTTTATTGGCATATCTTGTGTCTGTTTGGAGGAGGTAAGACCACCACTGTCTCCACAAATTGTAAACTATTTAGACATTTTTATTCTCCTGGCGCCTCTGTATCCCTGTTACATTGTTCTAAGTCCACCCTTGGTGGAGGGAAGTCATCCCCCTTTTTTCCTGATCTACAGAGAGTGACTTAATACTAAGTGGGGACAGGTCTAATCTCCCCACCTGCTATTACAGTGCTTGCCTTTGAGGTAGCTTTGTGAGTATATCTGTATTTACTCTATCAACTTCATCCCATGTTACCAGTACATACTATACTATATTTGGCTCTTGGTGTCCCTATCTTTGATCTTAGAACTGCCTGATGTCAATCTTCATCTGTCCATCAGAGGTCACTCATTAATACCAGAGGCACCGAGGCAAGGTCAGAGCAGGCCATATCTAGGGTGGTCATAATCATAAACATTGCTGTCCACCAATAGCAAGCATTAGCCAAAGTGGCCACAACCATTACAGACCATTATCGGCTGATGTTGTCCCACTAGTATGTGCCAATGCATGCAAAAGATGAGGAAGGTGAGTACAGTTTCCATAAAAAGACAATGCCTAACCAACACTCATGCACAAAGATGTGCCAGAGGTAATTTAAATAGAGCAATAATGGTTTGATCCAACGTTTTTCTTGTGACGTCATTCCCACACTGCTCCCCCCCCCCCCCCTTGCAAAGAGCAGAATACTTCACTCACGTGCAAGTGAGTGACGTGTTTGCACAGCCTCAACCCTGCAATGATGCCCCGGGGATTGAGCCATTGGATGACATTAATTGAGCGTGTGTACGGGCCTTTCATTGCAACCTTTGGAAAACTTTTTTACAAAGATTATCCACAGATGAACTGTGATCTTTCATTTTCCAAAGACTTTTATCTCACTTGTGTATGCAGCTTATAGGGGCCCATACATCAGACGATGGATGGGTAGATCGACCAAGAGACAAATCTCTCTCTGATGGAATAGGATTGGAGAGAGATCTGTTTCCTGCCCATACACCACAGACCGATTCCTGATCAATTTGAAGCTGAAATCTGGAATCGGCCTTGTGATGCCGCATCTGCTGCCTTGCCGGCCTGCCAATGTCCCCCTAATGTTAAATATACCCCAGTGCACTATACATTACCTGTTCATGTCCACCACTGGCTCCCGGGGCCCATCCTTCATCCATACACGCACCCAATATGGTTGCCGTCACACACATGCCCACATGTACACCGGCAACCACATTGGCGCGTGTATGGATGGAGAATGGGGTCCGGAGTCAGCGGCGGACATGGACAGGTAATGGGCACCGGGACAGGGGCACATTGAACATTAGGGGGGGGGGGGGCAGTGTAGGGACATCGCTTTTCCCGATATCGCTCACTGTTACCGATGCGCACCCAATTGACACGAAAACCAGTCATCTTGCAACGTGTCCAGTTGACTTGCTCCGCCAGAAATTGGTCGCATCGTTGATCGGGCATGCACTGGGCGGCAACGATTTTCATCCAATTCAATAATAATTATCGAATCGGGTGGTCAATCAGCTACCAAGTCACTAGATGTGTGGGTAACTTAACAGTACCATATATGACAGAATCTTCACAATGTTCCAAGTCCCAGTGAATCTTTGTGTTATTTTGAATTTAAAGAGGAACTCCAGTGAAAATAATGTAATTAAAATATATATATATATATATATACATATATATATATATATATATATATATATATATATATATATATATATATATATATATATATATATATATAAATTATTTAGTCAGTGTTTACTTATTGTAAAATATTTCCTCTCCCTGATCTACATTCTGACATTTATCACATGGTGACATTTTTACTGTTAACAGGTGATGTCAGTGGAAGGAGATGCTGCTTGCTTTTTTGGCAGGTGGAAACAGCTGTTATTTCCCACAATGCAACAAGGCTCCCACAGTGTGATGTCAGAACCATGGTCCTGACATTACACTGTGGGAGGGGTTTCACCACAATATCAGCCATACAGAACCCCTGATGATCCGTTTGTCCGTTTGTGGAAAGGAAAAGATTTTGGGAACATGAGAAAGGGGGTATCAGCTACTGATTGGAATGAAGTTAAATTCTTGGTTACGGTTTCTCTTTAAAGAAAATGGCTTATCTAGCAGATTGAGTTATTTCAAATTAATTTAAACTAAATTCATGTCAATTATTTTTTTTTATTTTCTAATAAAAGTGGAGGTTATCTTTAAGTTTATTTGCAATTGTCCTTCAGAAAGAAAAACAAAACTGCGTCTGCAGCTGAACAAGAACAAGAAGAATCTGATGGTGAACTAAAATACGTGGAATCGGTGGAAAATGGATCTCTTTATGACACCACAATAAATGTTCATGCTGGAGGAGTGGACAATGAGGCCTATGATGACATCACTCCTCTGTAGACTGAAATGTATATATTTTTGTATTGGCTGTGGAGGAACACCCGGCTGGTAGAGAACCGTTATTGGCCATAATAATGTAACTTGGTACAGGAGATGTGCAATGAAGCTGTACTGATTGCAAACAGCCAATCATATGCAAAATATTTTGCATGTTTGCAATGAACACCACCCTGCTTCACAGGTGTTCTCAGTGTATCATACCAAATGGATCATGTGACAGAAAATTTCCTAAGTTAATATATAAGTTGTTGTTTAAGATGTCTGGATATTTATAGCTTATTTTTCGGATTTTGTTTTATTCAGCTCCTAGAGTGCTGCCCACACTTCCCAACATATTAAGGGTACTCCCTTACACCTATAAAGAAGACCCCATCATACTAATTTTGCAGGATCTACATCCCCATGATCTCTTCCTCAGTCTCTTGGGTCATACTGTCTTCCATAGTCCACCTACAGAAGATGCTAGTATCCCAGGTCAGAAAACATCACTTTTGCCAGGAGTAATGTATTTTTTTTTTTTTTTGGTGAGTGGCATTTATTTGTATCCATACTAAAATCCAGTGTCTGGTTATTGTTATATAAAATTATTTTTACTGTATTCAGTGACTGTCTTTCACCAACAACTTTCTTTCTGCCTTGTCCTGTACAGCCAGAGCCTGACTCTTGTATGACTGCTTTGTGAATGGAGCAAGTCAGAGGAAAATCTCGCTAGCTTTACCATTGATTGAGCTTATCTCATTTTTCTCTTAAAGAACAGGAGACACCCATGCTAACCTAGAAATAAAAAGCACATATATAAGTAGATTAAATACTAGTTCTACTTACATAACAGATGTATTGTGCTATCCACGTAATTATTCCTGTGAATCTTATAAAGGAAAAGCAGAGAATCCTATTCTAGACAGTTTCCATCTTGGTTACCTTTGAATGAAGCTAATCCTGACATCATTTCCTCCCTCGCTCTTTTTTCTTGCTACCGTAATTGTGTATTCGGTACCCGCCCTCCTCCCAGAGTCTTCAGACCCTCCCACTGAGGTCTATAGAGGAAGTGCATGGTCTTATGTCATTAGAAGGAGGGGGAAATAAAGGGAAGAGGAGGAATATATTATAGATAAAAAGACCTTCCCCCCAGCATGCAACTGTTTTGCCTGCTGATGGCAATGGCAATTAAAGGGGCTGTGCTACTAAGGTATGGGATAAACCAAACCATAACAGCAGAAAAAGTTTTGAATGCAGGATTAGCATCTTTATCACTTAATATACTTAGACCAGTTGCTGTTGAAATATGATTTTTATGGTGACAATCGCGCTTTAAGGTGCCCAAACATTTCTCAAGTTGACGGCCGGTGGACCATCCCATTTGATAATTATTTCCGAATCAGGTGAAAATCTGTGCCGCCGAGAGCACGCCCGATCCACGATGTGACCAATTTTGGGCCGAAATTAATTGCATTTATCGATCAGACATGCTGCAAGATGTCAGGCCCTCGTGGTCAATCGTGTATGTGGTGGTAGCGGATAGTGATATCGAGATGAGCGGCGAAACTCCCGGCCCTGCTTCCCCAGTGTATAAATGTACCCTCTCTTGTGTGCATTTATACATTACCTGTCCTGTGTTGCCCACTGTGCAGTGTCCATCCATCCATCATCAGGCCCCCCGCTCTTGCACTAGCTGTATACACACAGCGCGTGGATGTGTACTGTGCGCAGAAGGTATTTATACTACTAACGGAAGAGCGCGGGGGGGGTCCTGAAGACAGATGGGCACTGTGCGGTGGGCGACACAGGACGGGTAATGTATAAATGCACACACGGGGGGAAGGGGGGGGGGTACATTTATACACTGGGAGGGGGGCAGCAGTAAGGCGGCAGACGCAGCGGACTCCCTGCTCGCTGCACACTTTTTTGGCAGTTGGAAGGAGCAACTGCCATTCACTAAGTAATTTTGAAGATAAACAAAACCCTGAGAATCCCCATGAGGTGATGGGCTAGTTGAAAACCTGTCGGTTCTGCCAGATTTCTACTACGTACTGTAAGTGACAGCAACATAGGAGAAAACAAATTTATGGCTCATTTTACTCTGGAAAAAATGTACTTCTTATTTGTATGTGTGTACATGTATTTTAAAGGGCAACTGAAGTGAGAGAGATGTGGAGGCTGCCATATTTATTTAATTTTAAAGAGAAACTCCGACCAAGAATTTAACTTTATCCCAATCAGTAGCTGATACCCCCTTTTACATGAGAAATCTATTCCTTTTCACAAACAGACCATCAGGGGGCGCTGTATGGCTGATATTGTGGTGAAACCCCTCCTACAAAGAAATTCTGAGTACCTACTCTTGGCAGTTTCCTGTCTGGGAACCTTGCTGCATTGTGGGAAATAACTGTTTACAGCTGTTACCAACCAAAAAAGCAAGCAGCAGCTACAACACCTGCCAACAGTAAAAATGTCACCATGTAATTAATGCCAGAATGTAAATCAGGGATATTAAAAGATTTTACAATGGGCAAACACTGACTAAATCATTTATACATAATTATTGTAAAAATGAAGCACTTTTTTATTACTTTATGTTCACTGGAGTTCCTCTTTAAGTAATACCAGTTGCCTGTCTATTCTGCTGATCCTCTGCCTCTAATGCTGGGCATACATGGCTTGTTTTTGTTGCTCGATTCTCCCGTTCGATCGATTCGAAACTCGATTCCGCAGTCAATTCTCTTATCTTCAGCTCGTTTGTCTTATCTTTTTCCATTCACTGCTATCTAGAATCTAGCAGCGAGCTGATCGAGCGGGAGATCGGACATGTCGGAAATTATCTATGGAGCCATCTTATTGGCTCAAAAACGAGCCGTGTTTGCCCAGCATTTAGCCATAGACCCTGAACAAGCCTGCAGCAGATGAGGTGTTTCTGACATTATTGATTCAGACACTTCTGCAGCCAAATAGATCTGCAGGGCTGCCAGGCAACTGATATTGTTTAAAAGGAGATAAATATGGCAGCCACCATATCACTCTCACTTCAGTTTCCCTTTAAATTTGATGATTTCGTGATAGTGGTCCTTTAACCACTTCACCACTGAGGGGTTTTACCCCCTGAGCACCAGAGCAATTTTCACCTTTCAGCGCTCCTTCCATTCATTCGTCTATAACTTTATCATTACTTATCGCAATGAAATGAACTATATCTTGTTTTTCCGCCACCAATTAGGCTTTCTTTAGGTGGGACATTATGCCAAGAATTATTTTTTTCTAAATGTGTTTTAATGGGAAAATAGGAAAAATGTGGGGAAAAAAATAATTATTTTTCAGTTTTCGGCCATTATAGTTTTTAAATAATGCATGCTACTGTAATTAAAACCCATTAAACGTATTTGCCCTTTTGTCCCGTTTATAAAACCATTTAAATTATGTCCCTATCACAATGTTTGGCGCCAATATTTTATTTGGAAATAAAGGTGCATTTTTTTTCATTTTTGCGTCCATCCCTAATTACAAGCCCATAGTTTATAAAGTAACAGTGTTGTACCCTCCTGACATAAATATTTAAAAAGTTCAGTCCCTAAGGTAACTATTTATGTATTTTTTTTAATTGTAAATTTTTTAATTTTTTTTTAATTACAAAAAAAAAAAAAAATGAGGAGTGTGGGAGGTAATGAGTTAATTTTATGTGTAAAAGTCATTTATTTGTATGTGAAAAATGTGTAGGGTGTAGTTTTTATTACTTTACTTTACTTTACTTTTTATTTTAATGCGACCTCCAAGCTTCCTTCCGGAAGCTTGGAGGAAGTATAAGGAGGCTGGACACGTGAGTTTTTTCTCACAATGATCGCGCTGCCCATAGGAGAGCAGCTGATCATTGCGGGGCTTAGATCAACGAACGGGAATGGATTTTCCCGTTCACTGATCTCTGGGCGAGCGGGCGGCGGCGTGTTTACTAGCGGCGGGCGGCGTGTTTACGAGCGGGAGCGCGGGCAGCGTCGGGAACGCGGAAAGTACGTGTTTCTCCGTCCCTGGTTGTTAAAGGATGGAAAAAGGGGCGGAGAAATACGTACGCGGGGGGGTAAAGTGGTTAAAGAGAATCTGTATTGTTAAAATCGCACAAAAGTAAACATACCAGTGCGTTAGGGGACATCTCCTATTACCCTCTGACACAATTTCGCCGCTCCTCGCCGCATTAAAAGTGGTTAAAAACAGTTTTAAAAAGTTTGTTTATAAACATACAAAATGGCCACCAAAACAGGAAGTGGGTTGATGTACAGCATGTCCACACATAGAAAATACATCCATACACAAGCAGGCTGTATACACCCTTCCTTTTGAATCTCAAGAGATTATTTGTGTGTTTCTATCCCCCTGCATCTCTCATGCACTGAAGTTTCAGGCTGCTCGTTTCTTCCTGCAAACAGCTTTGCCTTTGTCTGTAATTCCTCAGTATGTGAAAGCCCAGCCAGCTCAGAGGACGATTTATCCAGCTTGTAAAAGATAAGAGAGCAGAGAGAAGCTGCACTAATCTAAATAATACACAGGCAGTGTGCATAGAGGGGCCTGGAAGGGGGAGTTCATAGCAGAACCACAACACTGAAGAACTTGGCTTCCAGACACAGGCTGACAAGTCTGACAGGGGAAAGATACATTGATTTATTACAGAGACTGTGATAGCAGAAAGTGCTGCAGTAAGCCACAACACATTACAATAGCTTTTGGAACCTGTAGGATGATAAAAAACAGGATGCAAGTTTTGTTACGGAGTCTCTTTAAGAGCATTGGTGTAAAGGCCAGGGAGCTCAGTGTGCCACTGGTGGTTAGCAAATACAGGACTTGCGGTGAACTTTGTATCCCTATGCTGAGGGCGGATGTGGCTTTAATTACCGCATGCTAAGTGCACATTGCTGTTACGGATTACACTCCGGTGACCTTTGACCATCTTCGCGCTGAAGCTGAGGCTACAGATTATTTTTTTTAGCTGTTACAAAAATAGGTAACGAGAGTAATAAGAATTTACTGACACATCTTTCCCAAAGCAATCATTCCCCAGAAAGCCATTACACCAGTTATAGATTACACTACCTGGCTTGTACCTCAAAGTGTACCTGTCATCGCCTGTAACTGTCCACAGAGAGGACACACATAGCTGATGTACATTGTCATCTCACCAGGGGAAAACCCATGATTTTCAAAGGGGGGGGGGGGTCCTGAAAGGTCTCCCTCAGCCACTCAGCAGTCTAATAATATGGTAGGACATCATGCTGGGTACACATAATGCAATTCCCCATCCAGCTGACAGGATCTGACAATGATTACCTTAAAGGGACACTTAAGTCAAACAAAAAAAAATGAGTTTTACTCACCTAGGGCTTCCAATAGCCCCCTGTAGCTGTCCGGTACCCTCGCCGTCTCCCTCCGATCCTCCTGGCCCCGCCGGCAGCCACTTCCTGTTTCGGTGACAGGAACTGACAGGCTGGGGACGCAAGTGATTCTTCGCGTTCCCAGACACATTAGCACCCTCTATGCTGCTATATTGTATATGATATATGCTATAGCAGCATAGATGGTGCTAATGTGTCTGGGAACGCGAAAAATCACTCGCGTCCCCAGCCTGTCAGCTCCTGTCACCGAAACAGGAAGTGGCTGCCGGCGGGGCCAGGAGGATCGGAGGGAGACGGCGAGGGCACCGGACAGCTGCAGGGGGCTATTGGAAGCCCCAGGTGAGTAAAACTCATTTTTTTTGTTTGACTTAAGTGTCCCTTTAATGTCCAATCTGCTTCAAAAGAATTCAAACAGACTCCGGCACTCCACCAATTTCTTCTCTTTATTCACGCCTCAAGTTACAGGTACATAAAAGCGCCCCTCAGTCTACAGCTGTTTCACGTGTATAACACGCCTCTTCAGGACACGTGGGGCCTGACACCCATTACTCCTTCCCCACCTATATATTAATGTCCAATCTGCTCCTGATCAACAACGGGGTCAATCAGGAGCAGTTTGGATACAGATATTAATGAGGACAGCTGACATTGCTAATGAAGGTGAAAGTGGAGCATTCACACAGCAGGGCACAGGGCTGTGCTCATACCTGACTCTGTTATGTTCCCCAAAGCTGCTCCATGCTCTGTACACACACTGCTGCTCCATGCTCTGTACACACGCTGCTGCTCCATGCTCTGTACACATGCTGCTACTCCATGCTCTGTACACACACTGCTGCTCCATGCTCTGTACACACACTGCTGCTCCATGCTCTGTACACACACTGCTTCTCCATGCTCTGCATACACACTGCTGCTCCATACTCTGCACACACGCTGCTGCTCCATGCTCTGTACACACGCTGCTGCTCCATGCTCTGTACACACACCGCTGCTCCATGCTCTGTACACACGCCGCTGCTCCATGCTCGGTACACACGCCACTGCTCCATGCTCTGTACACACGCCGCTGCTCCATGCTCTGTACACACGCCGCTGCTCCATGCTCTGTACACACACTGCTGCTCCATGCCCTGTACACACGCTGCTGCTCCATGCTCTGTACACACGCTGCTGCTCCATGCTCTGTACACACGCTGCTGCTCCATGCTCTGTACACACGCTGCTGCTCCATGCACTGTACAGTACACACACTGCTGCTCCATGCTCTGTACACACACTGCTGCTACATACTCTGCACACACACTGCTGCTTCATACTCTGCACACACACTGCTGCTACATACTCTGCACACACACTGCTGCTTCATGCTCTGTACACACGCTGCTGCTTCATGCTCTGTACACACGCTGCTGCTCCATACTCTGCATATACACTGCTGCTCCATACTCTGCACACACGCTGCTGCTCCATGCTCTGTACACACGCTGCTGCTCCATACTCTGCACACACGCTGCTGCTCCATGCTTTGTACACATGCTGCTGCTCCATGCTCTGTACACACACTGCTGCTCCATGCTCTGTACACACACTGCTGCTCCTTGCTATGTACACACGCCGCTGCTCCATGCTCTGTACACACACCGCTGCTCCATGCTCTGTACACACGCCGCTGCTCCATGCTCTGTACACACGCCACTGCTCCATGCTCTGTACACACGCCGCTGCTCCATGCTCTGTACACACGCCGCTGCTCCATGCTCTGTACACACGCCGCTGCTCCATGCTCTGTACACACACTGCTGCTCCATGCTCTGCACACACGCTGCTGCTCCATGCACTGTACAGTACACACGCTGCTGCTCCATGCTCTGCACACACGCTGCTGCTCCATGCACTGTACAGTACACACGCTGCTGCTCCATGCTCTGTACACACGCTGCTGCTCCATGCTCTGTACACACGCTGCTGCTCTATGCTCTGTACCCACGCTGCTGCTCCATGCTCTGTACACACGCTGCTGCTCCATGCACTGTACAGTACACACACTGCTGCTCCATGCTCTGTACACACACTGCTGCTACATACTCTGCACACACACTGCTGCTTCATACTCTGCACACACGCTGCTGCTGCATGCTCTGTACACACACTGCTGTTCCATGGTCTGTACACACATTGTTGCTGCCACATCCAAAGTAAACTGTATCAGGGAAAGAAAGGGGGCAGTGCTGTGAGCTGCAGGATGCCTGCAGATATTCTGGTGTCTCAACTTGTGCCTGTCCCCAGACACTGCACTGCCCTGGTCCCCCATATACAAACATCACTTCCTGGTTAGCGGCCATGTTTTTTGTCTGTAAACACTGCCTAAAACTGGCGATTAAAAGCCAGGATCGCGGCGGAAATGGCAAAGAGGGATCCAGAAGATCACAGTGACTCCACTGGTATGTTTTTTATTGTACAAATTGGACAGTACAGATTCTCTTTAAATACAGTGACCAGATTTTTCTGGTTCCAACCTGGTGGGGGAGCGAAAAATGGGTGTGGGGGGGATCGGGGGGGCCATGACATTGTATGGGCGGAGCGTAACCGTAACCCCAAAGCAGCAAATATAGCCAACTATGACCATTAAATGATAAATGCAGCAAGTTACCCCAGACACCAGAAAATAAATGCAATTTAGGCAACATTTCAGCAGAAAACAAACGCAATTTGGGCAACATTTCAGCAGAAAATAACGAAATGTGGGCAACATTTTAGCAGAAAACAAACGCAATTTGGGCGACATTTCACCAGAAAACAAACGCAATGTGGGCAACATTTCACCAGAAAACAAACGCAATGTGGGCAACATTTCACCAGAAAACAAACGCTATTTGGGCAATATTTGTTTCACGTGTTTACAGCAGAAAACAAACGCAATTTGCGCGACATTTCAGCTGCAAACAAACGCAATTTGGGGCGACATTTCAGCAGAAAACAAATGCTATTTGGGCGACATTTCAGCAAAAAACAAACGCTATTTGAGCAATATTTCAGCAGAAAATAACACAGTGGGCAACATTTCACCTGCAAAAAAAGGAATTTACTCACCTGCAGAAGTCTTCTGTCCCGGCGAGCCTCTGGCGCACATCTCCCCCGGACGTTCTTCCTCCTGCAGTCTCCCGCACTGAACTGAATAGCAGGGCTACGGGAAGATGGCGCCCGAAGCCCTGTACTGAAAACACAAATAGTCTCCAGTACAGGGCTTTGGACGCCATCTTCCTGTAGCCCTGCTCTGCCTGCCGGAACCCGGGAGACTATGCAGGCTGGTGCGGGCTGCAGGCTATGAACTGGCACGGCGTCTATTATACACCGCGCCCAGTTCATGCAATCGTACGGTGGCCTGA
The DNA here is from genome assembly GCF_040937935.1 of Hyperolius riggenbachi. Lineage (NCBI taxonomy): Eukaryota > Metazoa > Chordata > Amphibia > Anura > Hyperoliidae > Hyperolius > Hyperolius riggenbachi. The sequence continues at coordinate 544,544,145 of NC_090647.1, forward strand.
GTCCTGAGGCCGGGATGTCCCGCGGCTAAAAGAAGGACGTTTCCCGGGACCTCATGCAGCCTGGGACAGGGGACCCCGAATCTGGGACCTGTCCCGGGTAAAGCGGGACGTATGGTCACCGTACTTTAAATGTCCTAGCTCGAGGTGAGGAGCCTGGATTTTGTGTTTTGTTTTATTTTTTGCGCGTAGCATGGCCGCTCTGTCATTACTTCATGCTAATGTCATCAGGGAGCGTAAGTTCATTTAACTTGCAGCCCGGATTTACCTCACAGGAGCCTATAGGCACAGTTGTCCTGGCCAGGGCCAGTTCTAGACTTTTTGGTGCCTGAGGCAAACTTGTGAGGATGCGCCCCTCCCCCCTTTCCCGATTTGGAATGATCGCACAGCACCCGACTATTTGCATGCCACGTTACACAGTAGTAGTTGCTTTTCCCCAATGATGACCTCCTCTTCTTGCTTCTTCTCCTACTCTGACTGCATGCTGTAAGTGTAAACACACAGTACAAATATGCTGCCCCTTTAATCTCTGCCGCCTGATGCAATGTTTCACCTTGCTTCATTAGAGAACCGGCCCTGGTTCTGGCACCTTAGATTTCTCCCACCATGAACCTACAAACCCCCACCAAACTGCACCGCAAGTGTGCTGGCTGTCCCAGCTGTCACTTCTCCTTTACTTCCCTTGCCCGGCATAGGTAGCTACAGGTGTCCATTAGCATTAGGTAGCCAGAGGTACACTCAGTATTCAGCAGCTAGAGGTGCCCCCAAGTATTAGGCAGCTAGAGGAACCTCAGTATTAAGTAGCTACAAGTTCCCTGATTGAAGGGAGACCTCATCAGTGGAATGCCGATAGCAGGATGAATAACCTCATTTACTATCTCATAAGGACTCTGCATAGGTTAGGTGGGAGGGAGGCACTCGGGGAGAGGAGTGGGCTGCCTTTCCATCATTGGGCGCCTGTAGGCATGTGCCTACAGTGCCTTATGGTAAACCGGCCCTGGTGCTAATGTTAGCGAATCAAGCCCTATGACTTTGGTAGGATTACAGTGTGAGCTCCTCTGAGCACAGTAAGTGACATGATTATGTACTCAGTGCTGCAGAAGATGTCAGCACATTACAACTTCATAATAATAATACTTAAAAGATCATAAAAGTAATACAAACGTCATGCTGTACAACTAGCCAGCAATATAATAATCCATGCCAGAGTCATAAAAAGATATATTCTGTCATAACATCATTCCCTGCAGAGCTCAATACAACCTGCTGTGACTCAAAGATCAGCTGAAATCGGTGTGATTAGATTAGAGATTCCGTTTGTGCAATGACAGTAGAACAAATCTAGACTCCAGCATCCAGGAGAATGTTAAAATCAAACCTCCACTTTCCCTCAGGGTAGGAACACACTGGGCAGAATCGCATATGCGTTTCCTACTATGTGCTATGGAAAACGCATACGCGATTCTGCCTAGTGTGTTTCTTCCCCCAGAGAAAAGCAACCCTTATCAAATTATCTTTATTCGTTTCAAGTATTGAACAAGCTGTATGATGCACACATACCTGTATCTGTTCTGTTGTTTCACCTAATCACTGCTCAGGCACTCTGCATGGTTGCTGTGAAATCTGCCTGGCAGTGCTGACAGCTGCTGCAGAGATGGGAGTGATTGTCAAATGCTTGTACGCAGAGCCAGCATCCCTTCTCCCTTGGATAATGTGCAAAATGTGCACTATATGATTTGCTTAACAAAGTTTAGTGAATATATCCTCATTTTACTTCACGTACTCTTTAAAGGGGATAGACACTTTCCTAGCATCTCTTTAAGCTAGCGGATGAGACTACAAATAATACAAAGGGTGCCAAACTACAGTAGACAGGAGAAGAGTCTGCAATCAGGTGGCGGACCAGGCAGGGTCCTGGAGATGAACTTCAAAGAATTCTAGCAACTTGCAAAAGATAAAAAATTACTATCTCCGGTTTTTTTATTGACTCTAGCTTTTAGCCGGAGCAGAAATGCTTATTTTGATCACCCTGATATTGGGGCAATTAGAGAGCACAATGAACCACTGTCCCTTATTACCAAGCATTTCACTGTTCTAAGGAGAGCCCAAAGAGCTCCTTGCCCACCAGCAGTGATCTGGGGACTTTGCAAGGAGGAGGACACCGTGCTGTCCAACTTGAAAATATGCTCCTCCCCCACTGCTGACAGACATAGGAGTCAGTATCTAGGACTGAGGGAGACTCAGCTCATTACTGTCTCCTATAACTGGGGAGGGACTGTTAGTACTGCACCAAGAAAAAGCCCCGCCTTGTTTCTTTCCCTGCACTCATCAAAACTGCACACATTTGGAACATTAGAAAGCTTTCTGTCCTTAGGTTACTGAATCAGAACCAATATAATGAACAATAGTAATCATAAATACTTTATTAGGAGCTATAATATGAAAAACACTGTCAAACATTTTCAACCACTTCCAAACAGAAGGAAAAAATATATAATCCACAACTGGAATAGAAGCAACAAAAAAAAAAGTTATACTGCGTTGAAGCCAGCATGTTATAACTCTCATTTAAAGTGAATGTATGTAAACCATCATTAAAAAACAAAACAAAACAGATACTTACCGATGGAGAGGGAAGGCACTGGGTCCTATAGAGCCTTCCCATTCCTCTCCTGGTCCCCTCATTGCAGCATTGTCACTCCCGTTAGCAGTATTCAACTGATCGGTTGAATACTGCTCTGTGCTGTCGCAGGTGCCTTTGGAAGTCTTTGGGAGCCTGGACGGCTCAGTACTGCGTCTGCACGAGCACGTTCTCTTGCGCGTTCCCGCATGCACAGTACGGAGCCCAGGGGTGTAGCTAGGATCCTAAGAGATCGGGGGCACTTTTTGGCACTCCAGTTGAAAAATAGGTGTGGCCATGCACCAGAAGGTGGGTGTGGCCATGGGTGGGGCCAAATTTACATGAACTTTACAGCGATCTAAGTAGGCCTTCGCAGAAAAAAATAAAATGCAGCACATCACAGAAATAGGCAATGTCACATATGGGACCTGCTGAGTACTGTGCAGTGCCATGCTGGGCACTATGGTACGTCTATGGGGCATGCTGGGTGTTGTGGAGACACGCTCAAAGCTGTGGTGCCTGGAGCCTCCATAGGGAGCATGCATTGTTGTGTGTGTCCTCACTGTTCCTCCCCCTGACTCCCCCAGTAGAGTAGCACTAGTACTACTACAACAACTACTACCTTTCATCCGCTCTCCAAGTCTGGAGACATCCTCTGTATCTGGCGATTCTCCCCCTAGCATCCGAGAATCAGACTCTAGGAGCTCCAGCATCTGATTCATTCTGAGGCACTAGGAGGAGAAGCCTGGGAGAGAAGATGTCTGCAGAATCTGGAGAACAACCGGCCGAGGTCAGTACTGCTGCCTGGGGGACATCCGGGGCACCCCAGAATAGATCCGGCGCACACGCTACTGATCTTTGGGGCTAGCAACACCCCTGACGGAGCCACTTGTCTTTGGGAGAACTTGGGCTCCGGAAGTCTTCTGAAGCCTCCCGCGGCGGCAGACCGGAACGAGGTGACAGCGCTGGAACGTGGAGACCGGGAGGAGAACGAGAATGCCCTATAGGACCAAGAGCCTTCCCTCTCCTTAGGTAAGTATATGTTTGTTTGCTTGTTTTTTTCCAATTTACATTGGCTTTAATAGACCCCCCCCCCCCCCCCAAGCATCCGTATGTGAGGCTATGGTGGGCAAGTTAGAATAATACGATACAGGTTTCCCCTTTAACAATAATTAAATGCACTTGTGCAAGCCAAACGAGGACATGTACTGTAGTTAGCATACAGTATAGTACTTCCATGTATCGAATTCATGAAGCATGCAAAGCCATAGGGCATAAAATGTGTGAAGGAGATGAGGCAGACTCGGCCACTTGCTCCCACCTGCATCGCATCTCACAGAGTTCATCAGTAAGCTGTGCTAATGAATGCTCCGGTGCCACATTCAAAATACATGTGCCTTCCCTTTAAATACATTAATCTCTTTAAAGAGGAACTCCAGTGAAAATAATGTAAAAAAAAAAAAGTGCTTCATTTTTACAATAATCATGTATAAATGATTTAGGCAGTGTTTGCCCATTGTAAAAACTTTTAAATCCCTGATTTACATTCTGACATTTATTATATGGTGCCATGTTTACTGTTGGCAGGTGATGTAGTTGCTGCATGATTTTTTGGCAGTTGGAAACAGCTGTAAACCTCTATTTCCCACAATGCAACAAGGTTCACAGACAGGAAACTGCCATAAGTACTGTACTCAGAATTTCTTTGTGGGAGGGGTTTTACCACAATATCAGTCATACAGCGCCCCCTGATGGTCTGTTTGTGAAAAGGAATAGATTTCTCATGTAAAAGGGGGTATCAGCTACTGATTGGGATAACATTCAATTCTTGGTCGGAGTTTCTCTTATTAGTCACACATGGCCATTGGCCATTGTGCTGCGTTGCCATGCTCCGCCCCCCATCACATCCCAACACAGAAAGCATCATTCATATGACCCTGCGGCAGAGTGTGGTTTCTCTCTTTTCACTACAGATTGCGGTGGTGCATTTCCCATGATCCGCAGTTGATGTGTTTACATCCTGTGTGCCTCTGAGGAAGTGGCCTTTGGCAATGAAACAAATGTCAGCCAGTCACTTTTGTGATTTGGAATTCTGAAAGCGTTTTTGCATGCTATGTCCACAACTTTGATTGGTGATTCAAGAATTAAAGTGAATTTGTTCATACAACACCCTTTGTATTCTCTACATGCATAAATTGCATAAATGCATCAAACTGTATGGTTTTTGTTTAATAATATTTACCTCACAGGGGCCTATAGGCACAGATCTCCTTGCACCCTAGACTTCTCCCTCCATGAACCTACAAACCCTCCCCACCCCACCCCAAACCGCGCCATAAATGTGCTGGCTGTCCCAGCTGTCATTTCTCCTTTACTTCCCCTGCCCATCATAGGTAGCTACAGGTGTACTCTCAGTATTAAAGGGACACTGTAGGGGGGTCGGGGGAAAATGAGTTGAACTTACCCGGGGCTTCTAATGGCCCCCCACAGACATCCTGTGCCCGCGCAGCCACTCACCGATGCTCTGGCCCCGCCTCCGGTTCACTTCTGGAATTTCTGACTTTAAAGTCTGAAAACCACTGCGCCTGCGTTGCCGTGTCCTCGCTCCCGCTGATGTCACCAGGAGCATACTGCGCAAGCCCAGTATGGTCTGTGTCTGCGCAGTATGCTCCTGGTGACATCAGCGGGATTGATGACAAGGCAATGCAGGCGCAGTGGTTTTCAGACTTTAAAGTGAACCTCCGGACTAAAAATCTACTCAGTAGAACTGAAAAGGCTTGGTGTTTCTTTGAAAGTTTCACAGCATCAGAACTTTGTTTTTCTTACCAAAGCATCATTTTTAGTTGCATTTTTAGCTAAGCTCCATCCATCAAAGAAAAAAAGCCCAGGCTTTTTTTTCCCCTGATGCTGTGCAGAGCATGATGGGATTTCCTATGTTGTTATTTACGTTGCCTAGCAACTGGGAGAGGTGCTCAGCACACAGGACAGTTGGAACTGTGTCTCATGCTCTCTGTCACCTCCTTTCAACCAAAAAGATGGCTGCCATCATGAAATCAAACATTTGCCTGTTCTTTTAAAACAGTGTGAGTAAGAGATTATATTACCTATCTATTTTAATTAACATAACTAATGTAACTTAAAGGGGAACTGAAGAGAGAGGTATATAGAGGCTGTCATGTTTATTTCCTTTTAATCAATACCAGTTGCCTGGCAGCCCTGCTGGTCTATTTCTCTGCAGTAGTATCTGATTAAAACCAGAAACAAGCATGCAGCTAGTCTTGTCAGATCAGACTTATAAGTCTGAACCACTGAAACACCTGATCTGCTGTATGCTTGTTCAGGGGCTATGGCTAATAGTATTAGAGGCAGAGGATCAGCAGGGCTGCCAGGCAACTGGTATTGATTAAAAGGAAATAAACATGACAGCCTCCATATACCTCTCTCTTCAGTTCCCCTTTAACCTCCTTGGCGGTCTGATTCTTTCCAGATTTTAGGGTCTAAAAGCGGTGCAATTTTTTTTTCACTCTTTCAGACCCTAAAACCTGAAAAAAATCATTCTGGCAGGGAGATCTGCAGCAAAATAAAAAAAAATGTACCTTCCTGGGCTCCTGGGCTGCAGTTTTCTCTTTGTCCACAAGATGGCGCTAATATACATATAAACGAACTTCTCTATATTTCTCTAATATAGAGAAGTTAGTTTTCAATATTAGCCCCGCCCCCGATGACGTCACGCTGCCACCATCGCTCTGCTGCCACCACCACGGCTGCGCTGCTACAACTGGCTGCCGGATCCCCGGAAGAATAGCGGGGACATGGGGGATCCCGGCGGCCAGGGAAAGACCCCACACTGTCGGGGAGAGAGGCTGGAGTCCCGCTGTGCAGCGAGATCGCGCGCGGGACTCCACAACCACAAGTAAGGCTCTGCAATGCATACCCCGACCTGAGCTCGGGATCACCGCTAATAGCTTGTTTTTTCTACCCCGAGCTCAGGTCGGGAAAACCGGCAAGGAGGTTAATGACAGTATGTTTGTTTAGGCTGGAGTTCCTCTTTAAAGTCTGAAATTCCAGAAGTGAACCGGAGGCGGGGCCGGAGCATTGGGGAGTGGCTGCGCGGGCACAGGATGTCTGCGGGGGACCATTAGAAGCCCCGGGTAAGTTCAACTCATTTTCCCCCAACCCCCCTACAGTATCCCTTTAAGTAGTTAGTGATGACCCCTAGTGGAATGTCGAAACCTGGGTGAGTGACCTCTTATTTACGTACTGCTCAGGACTCTGCATAATAAAGGAGGGAAGGAGGCGCTCAGAGTGGAGAATGAGACGCCCTTCCATCATCAGGCACCTCTAGGCACGCGCCTACAGTGCCTTATGGTAAATCCTGCCCTATATATATATATACATACATACACATACACATACACATACACAGTATCCTACTAATATAATAAATGGGAAAGTTTGGATGTTTGTTACTCGATCACGCAAAAAACGGCTGAACGGATTTGAATGAAATTTGGCACACACATAGTACATTACCTGGAATAAAGTATAGGATACTTTTTATTCTCATAACCAAAAAGAGACAAATACAAATTTCACTGGAAAATGTAAACTGCAGCCACTCTTACACTGTTACACTGGAGGTGTGTTTAGCTTCTAAGGGTAGAATGCTTAATTTGCATATTCAGCAGTGATGCACTGGGAGACAGCTCAAGCTCACTCCAACCTGAATTATCGCAAATTCTTTCTGTTTTAAGAAAGCAAACTTTTGTTTTTCTTAACATCTTAGTAAGGGGGCTTTTAGGACCATTGTAGTCCCTTACACACTCCAATGAGTTCTGGGTCACTATGAGCTTGCTGGTTAGTCTGTACCTCTCGGTGTTACAAGCCCTACTGCATAGAGCCAAAGTAATCCATGCCATGCACTGATGAGGATCAAACAATCCAAAACAGTCTGTATGCATGTTGGATTATTATGGCTCTGTACAAATTAACAAACTAACATATCATTGCATTCTAGCAGTTCTGGAGGTGTGTTTAGCTTTTAAGGGTAACAATGATTAATTTGCATATATTCAACAGTGATGCACTGGGAGACATTTTAAGCTCACTCCAACCTGAATTATTGCAAATTCTTTCTGTTTTAAGAAAGCAAACTTTTGTTTTTCTTACACTGTTAATGGTAGGGTTCTCAAACTTTGTACAGTTGGTTGATTTTCAAGGGGAATATTTCTGCCATTCTTGCACTGTTAATGACACAAGCCTCAAACCTGGTATAGTTGATCATTGGGTGACTGGGTATCAATTTCAGAAAGGGGGTGGAGCCACAAATAGCCAATCAGATTTGTTTCATTCCAATGCAAATTATTGTTGCCAAACACCGCAAAGCTCACAAACTTGGTAATTGAGTAATTGATTAATTGTGTGTTAGGGTTAGGAAAGTGGGCACAGCCAACACCAGCCAAATACATAAGCGGGCAACGCAGGGTCATAAGTGGACGGAGACAAATACAAATTTTACTGGGAAAATGTAAACAGCAGCCATTCTTACACTGTTAATGGTAGGGTTCTCAAACTTTGCACAGTTGGTCACTGGGTGACTGAGATTAATATTCAGAAAAGTGGGTGGAGCCTACAAAAGCCAATCAAAATCCACCTATTAATCTTTAAGGGGAATATTTAATTGATGCCATTATTGCACTGTTAATCACCTGTACCTGGTACAGTTGGCCATTGGGTGATTGGGGTTCAAATTCAGAAAAGGGGTGGAGCCACAGCCAATCAGATTTATTTTATTTCAATGCAAATTATTGATGCCAAAGACCGCAAAGCTCACAAACTTGGTCATTAAGTAATTTTGTGTTAGGGTTAGAAAAAGTGGGCGGAGCCAACACCAGCCAAATACATACCTGGGCAATGCGTAGACAAACACAAATTTCACTGGGAAAATGTAAACTGCAGCTATTCTTACACTATTAATTGTAGGGATCTAAAACTTTGCACAGTTGGTCACTGGGTGACTGGGATTAATATTCAGAAAAGTGGGCGGAGCCTACAAAAACCCATCACAATTCACCTATTGATTTTCAAGGCAAATATTTAATTGCTGCCATTTTTGCACTGTTAATGGCACAAGCCTCAAACCTGGTACAGTTGATCATTGGGTGAATGGGGTTAAATATTTAGAAAAGGGGTGGGGCCACAAACAGCGAATCAGATGTGTTTCATTTCAATGAAAATTATTCATGCCAAAGACCACAAATCTCACAAACTTGGTCATTGACTATTGACAATTGTGTGTTAGGGTTAGAAAAAGTGGCCACAGCCAACAGCAGCCAAATACATACCCGGGAAACATTAGGACATCAGTGGGTGGAGAAAAATACAAATTTCACTGCTAGAATGTAAACTGAAATTTGGCACACACATAGTACATTACCTGGAATAAAGTATAGGATACTTTTTATTCCCATAACCAAAAAGGGGGTGGAGACAAATACAAATTTCACTGGAAAATGTAAACTGCAGCCATTCTTACACTATTACACTGGAGGTGTGTTTAGCTTCTAAGTGCACAATGGTTAATTTGCATATATTTAGCAGTGATGCACTGGGAGACATCTCAAGCTCACTCCAACCTGAATTATCGCAAATTCTTTCTGTTTTAAGAAAGCAAACTTTTGTTTTTCTTAACATCTTAGTACGGGGGCTTTTAGGACCATTGTAGTCCCTTACACACTCCAATGAGTTCTGGGTCACCATGAGCTTGCTGGTTAGTCTGTACCTCTCGGTGTTACAAGCCCTACTGCAAGAGCCAAATTAATCCATGCCATGCACTGATGAGGATCAAACAATCCAAAATAGTCTGTATGCATGTTGGATTATTATGGCTCTGTACAAATTAACAAACTGACACATCATTTCATTCCAGCAGTTCTGGAGGTGTGTTTAGCTTTTAAGGATAACAATGGTTAATTTGCATATATTCAACAGTGATGCACTGGGAGACATTTTAAGCTCACTCCAACCTAAATTATCGCAAATTCTTTCTGTTTTAAGAAAGCAAACTTTTGTTTTTCTAACTCTGTCAATGGCAGGTTTCTTAAACTTTGCACAATTGGTCACTGGGTGACTGGGATTAATATTCAGAAAAGTGGATGGAGCCTACAAAAGCTAATCAAAATTCACCTATTAATTTTCAAAGGAGTGGAGCCACAGCCAATTAGATTTATTTCATTTCAATGCCAATTATTGATGCCAAAGACCGCAAAGCTCACAAACTAGGTCATCCTCGAATAATTGTGTGTTAGGATTAGAAAAAGTGGGCAGAGGTAACACTAGCCAATTACATACCCGGGCAACGCCGGGCGACCAGCTAGTATATATATATATACACACACACACACACACACACACAGGCATGCAGAGGGAGATCACTCTTATTTTCTTGCAGCAAGTGTAGATTGCATCTGATAAATGCCTCAGCTTTTGATAATTAACTATGGTTTGCGACTTATTCGCACCATGGCAATTTTGAATATAGCACATCATTAAAATTCCTAAGAGCGATACATAAACTTCACAGGCTAAAGTACACCCTACAATCACTTTCCAGAAAGAATGAGTAATCTTGACAGGTGTTATGCAAATATTGAGCAAAGCAAATAACTTTACTATGGTCTATATAATATCTTGTCAGTGACATAGGCCATTATTTGGTAAGCAGAATTTTTTTGTCGTTTTCTGACTTTTTATTATGGTGGGTCTATATGGGTCTCCCCAAAACTTAGTCACTACGAGATCTGAGCTGCAACTAATACTGACCAGTACAGAGGAATATATGGAGATCAGGGACGGATCTAGACCAAGTTGCGCCTGGGGCAAGGTCAGGTTTTGGAGCCTAAAGGTCAGGTTTTGGCGCCTAAACTGCCATTCCCCATCCAGTTTTGGCGCCTAAAGGTCAGGTTTTGGCACCTAAAGATCAGGTTTTGGCGCCTAAACTGCCATTCCCCATCCAAATTTTGCCGCCTTTTTAAGAATTCAACAAACTGCGCCTGGGGCAAGATACCCGCTTGCCCCCCCCTAGATCCGTCCCTGATGGAGATTAATGGTGGCCTTCTTGTACATGTGAGAACGTGTATGCAGACCATTGGTGGCCTTCTTGTACATGTGAGAACGTGTATGCAGACCATTGGTGGCCTTCTTGTACATGTGAGAACGTGTATGGAGACCATTGGTGGCCTTCTTGTACATGTGAGAACGTGTATGGAGACCATTGGTGGCCTTTTTGTACGTGTGAGAACATGTATGGAAACCATTGGTGGCCTTCTTGTACATGTGAGAACGTGTATGGAGACCATTGGTGGCCTTCTTGTACATGTGAGATCGTGTATTGAGACCATTGATGGCCTTCTTGTACATGTGAGAACATGTATGGAGACCATTGGTGGCCTTCTTGTACATGAGAGAATGTGTATGGAGACCATTGGTGGCCTTCTTGTACATGAGAGAACGTGTATGGAGACCAATTGGTGGCCTTCTTGTACATATGAGAACATGTATAGAGACCATTGGTGGCCTTCTTGTACATGAGAGAACGTGTATTGAGACCATTGGTGGCTGTCTTCTTGTACAAGTTAGAATGTGAATGGAGACCATTGCTGGCCTTCTTGTATATGAGAGAACATGTATAGAGCAGGGATGCTCATCAGGATTACCCGGATATCCGACCATTTTTACACTCAGGCCAGATCCGGATTCCGGATAGTTGTGCAGAAATCCGGATAGCTATCTGCGGATAGTTTCACGGCCAACTCGGATATCCGCGGATTTCTCCCAGATATCCGAATCCGGATTAATTACAAGTCGGCAATAAGACCACCACCACCACCACCCTCTCTCTCTCTCTGGTCTTGCACGGATTTGTAGTATGTCAAAAGCAAGCTCACATACTTTGGCCAGGAATCGAACCCAGGTCAACTGTGTGGAGGCCTGCTATGCTCACCACTATACCACCAACCACACACACAGCAAAGGACAACACTTTGAAGTCTGGAACATTCCAGGGCAAGGGTGGGAAGGATGAAAAGCTAGGTGGCCATACAACCATTCCTGCTAACCTAAAGCTTACTTATAGACAGTCATATGAGACACATGCCGGGTGCAGGGCTGTGTAGTGAATGATCCTATAGACAGTCATACGAGACACATGCCGGGTGCAGGGCTGTATGGTGAGTCAACACATTGGCTTAAGACTTTACCAAATCCAATGCTCCAATATGGGGAAGCTTCTCTGTTTGTGTCACGGACGGTTGCGTCCTGTAACCGCCCGTGAAGGAAAGCGATCGCACTCGATTCTCTGCATCGATTGTGCTTCAAATCGATACAATCTGGGTTGAGTGTGTAGGGGCAGCCGCAGTCTCTTCTCAACAGACAGAGAGCACCAGCATGCTGGATGGCTCTTTTGATATGCTAATGAGCCTGAGCCTAATCTGCACTGGAGAGTCCCTGGCTTCAAGCTGTGCTGATGGCCCATCCATCAGGTATAAGGTGACAAGCAGCTGGCAGGAAGACTGGCCCTGTGACAGTGTTAGGCAGCGGTTGGGATCTGTGTTGTGCTGAAAGTATCTGCGATAGCGCTAGCGCTATCGAGAAACGAACTAATTCGTTGGTGTAGCTGGAAGGCAATATATTTTTTATATATACAGAGAGACTGTGTAGCCAGTACCCCTTCCCCAAAGTTTTATTTTATTTGGCATGGAAATGTCCGGGAACTACCAGAACATGTGCCTAGCAGACCTGGAAAATCTTTGCGAAGAGAGGGGCATTGGCATCCTCCGCAAGACAAAACGGGACCTGATAGCAGACTTGTCCAGATGGGATGCCCAGCAACTGCGGGAGCCGGGAGTGTCCGCTGAGGTGGATACCAGCCCATCTGACAGTCTAGGGGAACCAGAGGCTGAAGATCTTAGGCGTACAGAGGTTGAGCATCCTGCGGGCCCTGTTGCAACAGTTACGCCAGAGACTGTCAGTATGGACCCCAATCCCAGAGTTTCTGACATTACTCGCCCGGAACTGGCCAGTACTGGACTGTCCATGGGTGCTGACCCGGTAATGCAGCAGGCATTACAAAAGCTGATGGAGACTGACCTGGAAAAGTACATGCAGTACATGGAAGCACGAGAGGAACGGGAGCGCCAATCTGCAGAACGCAAAGCTGCTGCTGCTGCTGCTGCTGCTGAACGCCACGCGGAGAGGGATGCCGCAGAGGCGCGGGAGAGACGACAGCATGAGCTCAACATGGCAAAGGTGCAACAGGCCAGCCGGAGTTCACCGCCCAGCCTCCCTGCTGAAGGAGCTGCAGCACCCGTAAGTGCAAAATTTAAATTTGCTAATATTGAAAAAGACACTGACATTGACTTGTTTTTGCGGTCTTTTGAAAAAGCATGCCGTCAGTATCGTCTGTCCCAAGACCAGTGGGCCAGACATCTGACACCTTTGCTGCGCTACAAAGCGCTTGATGCTTTCGCAGAATTGCCTGCGGAAAAGGATAATGATTATGATGCTATAAAAGACGCTATCATTACTAAGTACCAGCTGACGCCAGAAGCCTATCGGAAAAAGTTCAGGGCCTGGCAGAAAAAGCCTTCTGATTCGTACCGAGATGTGGCCAGCAGCTTGCTCACCACACTCCGGCAGTGGACTCTAGGCCTCACCAAAGGGTCTTATGGCGTCCTGGAGGACTTGATAGTCCTGGAACAATTTCTGAACATTTGCCCTGCTGATGTACGACAGTTTGTGTTAGAACGCAGGCCGGCTTCAGCCACTGTCGCTGCAGACCTTGCTGAGACTTTTGCAACTACCCGGGTGGCTGATACACGCAGAACTGTCCCATCCAGCTGGAGAGGAGGTCAGCCCAATACCTCGGCAGACCCTCCTGCCCCTGTGAGCCGTCCGCCACAGAGGCCACCCAGCGCAGCTGCTGCACCCAGGCCCGCAGCGCCTGGAGAGGTCACCTGTCACTACTGCCGCCAGCCCGGACACATGAAATTCGACTGTCCGGAGCGGAGACAGACACCACCAGCACCTGGATCATCTGCATCACCTGCACCTCACCCACAGCAGAGGCAACCCGCCAGCGAACCACAGCCTGGATCATCAGATTTTGTCCTGTTTGCACGCGGACAGGAAATCCGCGACCGAACCGACCAGCAGCAACTTGTTAGAGTGAACGGCAAAGTTGTCACCGGATTTCGAGACACCGGAGCTGACATCACGTTAGTTCACTCACATCTTGTGCCAAAGGAGAGCATCAGCTCCAGCCGATCCCTTGCCCTTACTGGAGTAGAGGGCACCCTTTTCCACATAGCCCACGCAAAAGTGAAGCTGGATTGGGGAGTGGGAGGAGTCCAAGAACGGGTTGTTGGGGTTATGAAGGATCTCCCAGTCCCTGTGTTGCTTGGGACTGATTTGGGCAAGCTTGTGTCCTACTATGAACCTGCCACGACCGCCTTGTCGCTCACGGAAGGAGACGGACTCTCCACCCACCACCAGGTACTTTATACACTTGGGGGAGCACCAGGGGGAGGTGGGTTGAATGTGCCCAGTTCAAGGGTACCAGGTTCAATAGTGACTGCTTCAAAGGCACCTGAGTTTGATGTACAGACTGTCTGTTGTGATGATGCTGTAACTGTACCTGAGTTTACTGTACAACCTATCTGTAATGAAAAAATGTCTATACCTGTCAATATCATTACTGCATGCAATGATGATTTGAGTACTGTCCGTCTGTGCCATTCTGACAGTGTACCGGTGCTAGCAGTACCGCGCAGCTGCACTGCTCAGAACCTGGGCTCGGAACAGGTGGAGGGGGTTCCGGCCTCCTCCCCCTCCTCTGACCGCAGGGATGAGACCTTTCAGCCGCTGGCCTCGTGTGACATGAGCCAGTTGGCTGAAACTGACAGCGCCGTATTCTCAGCTGCACTACAAAGTGACCCAAGCCTGGAGGTGCTCAGGCAGCAAGCCGCTGAGCCCCTCGCAGACGGGGCCGCTTTCAAGGTGTACTGGGAAGGTGGGAGACTGTACAGTGAGTCTGTACAGCCCCCTACAGGTAGATCCCACGCGAATACCAAGTGGCTTGTGGTCCCGAGTGCGTTCAGGGGACATGTGCTGAAATCCGCACATGGTAATCCTCTGACAGGGCACTCGGGTGTCCGCAAGACACTCGCCGGTATTCGGAACCAGTTTTATTGGCCCCGGATGAACAGGGATGTAGCAAACTACTGCAGGGCATGTGCCGTCTGTCAGGAGCTGGGAAGGTCCAGGGATTCCCGCGGGGTTCCCTTAGGTCCACAGCCACTCAGCAGGGGAACCCTGCGTGGGCTGGCTGTTGACCTAACCAACCCACTGCCCGTTGTCAGCAGTCCCGGCAGGCACCACGTCCGACTGCAGTGGCGCAAACGCCCTGTCCAGAACGGTCCAGGTTGGGTCAACCCTGAGGGTAGCAGACCGCGACCGGTCCACAGGCTCCAATAGGTTTTCCCGCCGTACCGGCAACTCGAGGCCCGTCAGCCAGGTTAGCGGCGCCGCCACACATCTTGCGGATGAGTGGCTAAGCCACGGACAAGGGGGAGGGCTGTCACGGACGATTGCGGGGACGCAGGCGCGTCCTGGAACCGCCCGTGAAGAAAAGAACGATCGCACTCGATTCCTGCATCGATTGCGCCTCAGATCAATAAAGCCAAGATCTGATGTGCAGTATCCCTCTGCTTAGGAACAGCTGGGAAATCTGTCTTAGCTGAAATGACAGCCTGGGGGGAAGGTGTTAATTAGCTTGGACATATTCCCTGTGGAAGGCACAATTTCCCTTTTGGCTCTGGGAACCAGGTGACACCTAGATGTTAATTAGTCAGCAGAGAACTCACTCTGCCATTTGGGGAAGACAGGATGAGCTCCCAGCAGGGGGCTATTCAAAAAATCTGCTCTGCTCAGACCGGCCGGAGCCATATTAGAAAGCATGGAGTTTAGTATTTTGAGCATGTTTAAGCAATACCGTTCAGGTGAGAAATGTGGAAGTTATATCATTCTGCTGGTCCGGATCTTGTGAGTGTTTTGATATTAAATTTGGGCCACTGTCCTAAACAGAACTCTGGGAATCCCACCGCTGCCACCACTGTCACAGGAGCCCTCAGTGGCTGACCGCACTCAGCCTTCTAACCGGTGCTAGCGCACAGATCGTGCGAACTCTGGTCGCAGTCAATGCGCAGGAACCGTTAAGAATTAGCCGCGGACAACTCAGAAGGGAGCCTGTGAGACACGGGTGATTACCACTTCACCCACTGGTTCAGAGTAAACTGCCACCACCGCGGTTATCATGGGACCGTGGGGCCCACTAACTGACTGACTAATCCTGCGAATAAAACGGTTAAACACACGATATTCTGTCTAGCCAACAACAAACAAACAGTAGCGTATCTTCAGAGACCCGGGATCATTTCTGTGTGTGCTGATAAGCAGGGTAGCGGAAAGTGAATGACTTGGGGAAAGTCGTTTATTCACGCAATATAAATAATTAATATATACAGACAATTATGAAAATCAACAATTATGAAAACAGTAATAGCCAGTATGAAAAATAAAAGAAGGGAGAAAAATACTTAGTTCCTGGAAAGATGTCCTTATTGTGGGAAGAATCATAAAGTCCTTGGTTTCAAAGTCCAGAGTTCAGAGTTCAGACCAGGTGGATGCCAGCATATCCTCAAGCTGGCATCTGATGAGTGCAAGATGGTTCAGAGTGGAGGACAGAAGCCCGCCTGCTGGCTCTGTGCTTTTGATGAAGCTGGTTTGGGGGTGTGGCAATGCCGGCCCCCTCTGAACTACCAGCAAATGACAGTTCATTCCCTCTCAGAGATTTTAGAGCTAAACTTATGAATTGCTGTAACTCCTGAACCATACACGTTACATTTAGGGGGGTAACAGCTTCATACTTGGAGGAAAATACAGATTAATATGATACCTGACATGGCTAGTGCATCAGATCAGGGTCCTGAGTAGATTCATACCTGGGTGGTAGGGGCCCCGGGCCCCTCTCGACTGGTATCAAGAGATCCAGCATGACCCTACGGATCCAATGATACCGCTCTCATAACCACCCTATTTATTGTATTCTGTAAATGGGCAAAAGATTATATTGTACATTCATTTCTTCCTGCTAAGGCCGGAGTCAGCCTGACTGGAGTCCAGCTGTGTCTGCTTCTTGTCTATGAAAGGCCCTGTTGGCTCCTTCAATTAACATCTGAATGTGAAATCTGCTTAGACAACTTTGAGTTTACACCTCTGGCTTGATCAGCAGTCACAGGGCCAGTCTTCCTGCCAGCTGCTTGTCACCTTATACCTGATGGATGGGCCATCAGCACAGCTTGAAGCCAGGGACTCTCCAGTGCAGATTAGGCTCAGGCTCATTAGCATATCAAAAGAGCCATCCAGCATGCTGGTGCTCTCTGTCTGTTGAGAAGAGACTGCGGCTGCCCCTACACACTCAACCCAGATTGTATCGATTTGAAGCACAATCGATGCAGAGAATCGAGTGCGATCGCTTTCCTTCACGGGCGGTTACAGGACGCAACCGTCCGTGACAGTTTGCTTTTTTTTTTAAGTGTGGTATCACAGTTCACTCATTTCTTGAACTACAAGAAAGGCCCAGGAGTAGTCTTAGCTACCATAATATCTATGTTACGGCAGGGCCCTTATTACACTTTCTCTTACAGGGCTATGGGAACCGTTTTGCCCATGCGATAAAGCGAGGTGCAAAAATGAAATTATACCTAGCAGATGATGGTTTTGATCCATCAACCTCTGGGTTATGGGCCCAGCACACTTCCACTGCCTTCTTGTACGAGAGAACATGTATGGAGACCATTGGTGGACTACTTGTACATGTGAAAAGGTATATGGAGACCATTGGTGGCCTTCTTGTCGTGTACATTAGTGTTGGGCGAACATCTAGATGTTCGGGTTCGGGCCGAACAGGCCGAACATGGCCGCGATGTTCGGGTGTTCGACCCGAACTTCGAACATAATGGAAGTCAATGGGGACCCGAACTTTCGTGCTTTGTAAAGCTTCCTTACATGCTACATACCCCAAATTAGCAGGGTATGTGCACCTTGGGAGTGGGTACAAGAGGAAAAAAATATTTGAAAAAGAGCTTATAGTTTTTGAGAAAATTGATTGTAAAGTTTCAAAGGAAAAACTGTCTTTTAAATGTGGAAAATGTCATGTTTCTTTGGACAGGTAACATGCTTTTTGTCGCCATGCAGTCATAAATGTAATACAGAGAAGAGGTTCCAGGAAAAGGGACCGGTAACGGTAACCCAGCAGCAGCAGCACACGTGATGGAACAGGAGCAGGCGCAGGAGGAGAAGGCCATGCTTTTTGAGACACAACAACCCAGGCCTTGCATGAGGACAAGAAGCGTGCGGATAGCATGCTTTTTACCGCCATGCAGTCATAAATGTAATAAAGATAAGAGGTTCAATAAACAGGGACCGGGCGTCAACGCTAACCCAGCAGCAGCAGATGTGATGGAACAGGAGGAGGCGCAGGAGGAGAAGGCCACGCTTTCAGGTGCAACTCAGGCCTTGCATGAGGACAAAAAAATGTGTGCGCAAAGCAATGCAATGAGTAGTTTTCAGGACACAATGGGCTATTCGGAGGAGCTATTCCCACCCCCACAATCTTCTACCTGTGAAAGGTCAATGGAACAGCCACAAATGTTGTGCCCGGATTCACAACCTTTTTCTGTGGAAAATGCACCTCGCACTGAAATGCAAGGCGAGGCCGAGGATGAACATGACGTCAACAACTCAACATGACGCAAAATGGGGGCGGAACAGAAAGCTGCTTTCAATGTTTTGAAGGCCTTAATTGCCTCCGGTGGCCAGTTAGATGCATCATTCATCACACCCAAATCCCAGAGCAATGTGTGCAGGAATTTGAATCTCAGGAGGTGTACCGAGATCATCTGGACAAGTGACCAAGTGACAAAGTGACCAGTGACAAAGTGACAAAGTGACAAAATGACAAAGTGACAAAATGACAAAGTGACAAGTGACAAGTGACAAAATGACAAAGTGACAAGTGACAAAGTGAGAAGTGACAAGTGACAAAGTGACAAGTGACAAAATGACAAAGTGACAAGTGACAAAGTGAGAAGTGACAAGTGACAAAGTGACAAGTGACAAAGTGACAAGTGACAAAGTGAGAAGTGACAAGTGACAAAGTGACAAGTGACAAAATGACAAAGTGACAAGTGACAAAGTGACCAGTGACAAGTGACAAAGTGACAAAGTGACCAGTGACAAAGTGACAACTGAGAGGTTGTTCTGGGGAGCTCCACTGCACTCAGTCGCATATGAGGAGAGGTCTCGTCGGGACTGCTGATCCTCCTCAGCTTGCTCAAAGCCTTGAGGGTTTCTGAAGATCCTCTGCTTGGAGTTCGCCGGGGTTCAGCTTGGTGTCGGGGTCGGCGGCGTCCTCCTCACTCCAACGTGGCAGATCTTCTGTTGAAGGAAAAAAAAAAAACATTGTTAAAAGTCCAGTACCGCTTCTGAAGGACTCACCAAGAGATGCAGGAGCGCTTCAATCTAGCGCACCATCGCTCGCTGGGTGATGTCCCTGCCTACGCGCTGGAATTCTACGCTGCACATGCTAGCACGCTTTTGCGCAGTGCCGAGGCGCATTCCAGCAGCTAGTAGCTACCAAGCTTCTGTGGATCTGATTGGGCCACCATGTTGGATCTCTGCCAAGTCCTCCAAAATTTTGAGCAATCCACGTTGCGTGACTGAGCAGTGACAACTCTACAGTCAGCATTACAATACCACTGCTGTGTTTACTGAAGAAATCAATGTTGAAGATGGAAACCGCTGGCATGATGCAAGTGGGGGATTCTGAAGATGAAAACGATCAGCGTGATGATACCAACATCAGGCAACCTGCCTCAGGAAACGCTGGTCCCAGCTATGACAAAGAACAGGACGAGGAACAGCTGGAGTTGGAGCAGGAATTGGATGCCCCCACTGCCGAGGGACAGAGCGGTGCACGTTGGACTTCCACAATTTAGCGGGAAAGGACAGCAGAAGAGGAAGAAAGTGATGCTGGTGACGAATATGGTGCATCACAACAATCACAACGCTTACAAGAACATGAAGATAGAGGAGTCTGGCAGGACTCTCTGGCACACATGGCTCAATTCATGCTAGACTGCATTGAACGCGGCCCGCGCATTATTCACTATTCATTATTATTCATTATTCTGGAATCTGGACAACACCAATTACTGGGTTTATACCCAGTTTATACAAACACAATGTTAAAAAACTGATTGAAGAAAGTGTCAGACAGGTCAAAAATGGAACAATTCCAGCAGGCCCTTGAGGATGGAGACTTTAGAGAGGAGATTGACATCCTCCTCCTTCTCTAGCCAGTTGTACGCCGACAGACTGACTTCAGCAAACCCAGGAGGGCAGCAAAGAACACAAGCTGCTGCTAGTGCCCAAAAGGGAATGGTATTGGCAGTGTCCTTGGAGTGGGAACATTTTCTGACACCCATGCAGCAGCCCACAGAACAGCAATCGGGCAGTTCCACGTCCTCCAACACCAATCGCCTAGAGAAGATGGTCAAGGTCCAGGACTACATGTCAGATGGCGTAGCTGTGTTGAACAATCCATCTGCAGACAGACGGTGAGTGTGACAGGCAGCACAGAAGGACCATGGCAACTCACTCATAGTACCACAGTTTGATAGTGCTGCCCAAAAAATTATATGGATCCGTGGACCCGGGCACTGCAGGCAGTACTGGGAAGTGGGAACGCAGATTTTAGTACCTAAACACACGATACAACATGTTTTCCGGGGTCGGACTCTGAGGCACATACAGATGGTCCCGATCATCATCCTCATCATACAACTCTTCTCCTGAGTCTGACCCACCCACCACCTCTGCCACCCCAACATCCCCAGACACAGACCCCTCATCGTCCTCAACATTAACTTGGGATGCTGGCCTGAGCCCGACCTCCTCCTCCACATCAGGCCCCATCATCTCCTCAATGGCAGCCCTCATTAATCGTTCTGGCGACGGACCGATGGACACAACATTCTCCTCCGGAGAGGGCTGCTGCTGACCACTGGCTGCTGTAGTGGATGTTATAGCTTGCGTGGGGCGTTGGCTGTTGCTGTTGTTGGGAGTGCTGCTCACAGCGGAGGTCTCTGAGGAACTCATGGTGAGCTCATATAGTGGTTGGCGGTGAGTGGAGTATTACTGATCCCAGCAATATACACACTGACTGGCAGAGTACGCAATGCTATATAGTCTGGCTGAGCGGTGTACACAGAGTGGCAGTACACACAATGCTATATAGTCTGGCTGAGCCGTGTACACAGAGTGGCAGTACACACAATGCTATATAGTCTGGCTGAGCGGTGTACACAGAGTGGCAGTACACACAATGCTATATAGTCTGGCTGAGCCGTGTACACAGAGTGGCAGTAAACACAATGCTATATATAGCGTGGCTGAGCGAGGTACACAGTGGCAGTACACACAATGCTATATAGTCAGGCTAAGCCGTGTACACAGAGTGTCAGAAAACACAATGCTATATATAGCGTGGCTGAGCGAGGTGCACAGTGGCAGTACACACAATGCTATATAGCCAGGCTAAGCCGTGTACACAGAGTGTCAGAAAACACAATGCTATATATAGCGTGGCTGAGCGAGGTGCACAGTGGCAGTACACACAATGCTATATATAGCGTGGCTGAGCGAGGTGCACAGTGGCAGTACACACAATGCTATATATAGCGTGGCTGAGCGAGGTGCACAGTGGCAGTACACACAATGCTATATTAGTCAGGCTAAGCCGTGTACACAGAGTGTCAGAAAACACAATGCTATATATATAGCGTGGCTGAGCGAGGTGCACAGTGGCAGTACACACAATGCTATATATAGCGTGGCTGAGCGAGGTGCACAGTGGCAGTACACACAATGCTATATATAGCGTGGCTGAGCGAGGTGCACAGTGGCAGTACACACAATGCTATATATAGCGTGGCTGAGCGAGGTGCACAGTGGCAGTACACACAATGCTATATTAGTCAGGCTAAGCCGTGTACACAGAGTGTCAGAAAACACAATGCTATATATATAGCGTGGCTGAGCAAGGTGCACAGTGGCAGTACACACAATGCTATATATAGCGTGGCTGAGCGAGGTGCACAGTGGCAGTACACACAATGCTATATATAGCGTGGCTGAGCGAGGTGCACAGTGGCAGTACACACAATGCTATATTAGTCAGGCTAAGCCATGTACACAGAGTGTCAGAAAACACAATGCTATATATATAGCGTGGCTGAGCGAGGTACACAGTGGCAGTAAACAATGCTATATATAGTGTGGCTGAGCGGTGTACTACTGTTCCCAGCAGCGACACACAATGACTGGGGGGGACCCTGGCTAGCGTGGCTGGAGAGCGAACTACCCTGCCTGCCTACCCAAAGCTAAACCCACAGACAAATGGCGGAGATATGACGTGGTTCGGGTATTTATTTACCCGAACCACGTGACCGTTCGGCCAATCAGAGCGCGTTCGGGCCCGAACCACGTGACCCGTTCGGCCAATCACAGCGCTAGCCGAACGTTCGGGGAACGTTCGGCCATGCGCTCTTAGTTCGGCCATGTGGCCGAACGGTTTGGCCGAGCACCGTCAGGTGTTCGGCCGAACTCGAACATCACCCGAACAGGGTGATGTTCTGCAGAACCCGAACAGTGGCGAACACTGTTCGCCCAACACTAGTGTACATATGAGAACATGGTGGTCTTCTTGATCATGTGAGAATGTGTATGGAGACCATTGGTGTCCTTCTTGTACATGTGAGAACGTGCAGCAACATTGTCTACATCGCAAGCTTTAGGCTTGGACCTCCCCAAACCTCCTCAGGTTTTACTAAAAAAAAAAAAAATCCTTCAGCCTATATGCAACCTTATAATGTGAGTTGTTAGTATCTGGTAAGCCTCATTTGCTATATTGGGGATGGTGAACACGTTTGAGACAGCTTTGTACACTTTTTGGTGATTTGACATCATTTCTAATCCTTTTTATGATTGTGCAGACCTGCGCTGTTTTACTATTGACATTCTTACACTCTTAATGGCAGAGACCTCAAACATGGTTCAGTCGGTCATTGGGTGACTGGGGTTCACATTCTGGAAAGGGGGCAGAGTCACAAACAGCCAATCAGATGTGTAATTTCAATGGGAAAATACAAATTATTGATGCTAAGGACCACAAAGCTCACAAACTTGGTCATTAGCTGTTTGTGTGTCAGGGTTAGAAAAAGTGGGCAGAGCCAACAGCAGCCAAATACATACCCGGGCAACGCTGGGTCATCAGCTAGTAAGCCTATAAAATAAAGCCTTTGGGTAAATATCATGTTTCAGGTAAGTTTGCTGGCCGGACGTTTTTAAGGTAGTGATTTGCCCAAAATGACTAAAACGGCATTACCTCAAAGAGGAACTGTAACTAAGGATTGAATTTCATCCCAATCAGTAGCTGATACCCCATTTTCCATGAGAAATTTTTACCTTTTCTCAAACAGATCATCAGAGGGGTGTGTACAGATGATATTGTGGTGAAACCCCTCCCATGTTGTGATGTCAGGACCTAGGTCCTGACAGTTTCCAATCTGTGAACAGTGTGGCATTATGGGAAATAACATCGGTTTCCAACTGCGAAGCAACTAGTAACGCCCTTTGTCCATATGTATAGCTATAAAAAAAACAACCTTTTAGCCTATCGCATTGTTAGTGAGTGTCGTTACAGATATGGCAGTTGGTGCTGTCTGTTTTTTTTCATGTCTGCCAGTAGTAAAGATGATGACGTGCCGGCTAATTGTTGATCGAACAACATGAATGAATTACATGGCGAATATTAATCATTTCTTGATCTCTATCCTATTTATTAACTTCTCACTTTGCAATGTATTGATTTATTTTTTCAAGTTTCTCTTGAAAACTAGCCCTTAAAGGAAAACTTAAGTCAAAGCTAAAAAATGAGATTTACTCACCTGGGGCTTCCCTCAGCCCCCAGCAGCCGATCGGTGCCCTCGCAGCTCCGCTCCGATGTCCCAGGACCCGCCGGCGAGCACTTCCGGTTTGGCCGTCACCGGCCGACAGGCATGGGAACGCGAGTGATTGTTCGCGTTCCCAGCCTGTATATCGCCCCCTATGCTGCTATAGCAGCATAGGGGGCGATATACAGGCTGGAAACGCGAACAATCACTCGCGTTCCCATGCCTGTCGGCCGGTGACGGCCAAACCGGAAGTGCTCGCCGGCGGGTCCTGGGACATCGGAGCGGAGCTGCGAGGGCACCGATCGGCTGCTGGGGGCTGAGGGAAGCCCCAGGTGAGTAAATCTCATTTTTTAGCTTTGACTTAAGTATCACTTTAAGTACGGTAATAGAAAATGGTCTGATTGTTTTTGTAAATGTCAAGTAAAGAACTCCACTATTAAAGTCATTTCATGTCACAGTGACACGCTCATGTGACATAAAATAAATATAAGAAACAATGCTGAAATAGAAATAGAAATACCACGCGTCCGTATGTGTTCGTAGGGTTCTCCTGATCAGCGAATTCATCCGTTTTACAATAACAAATGCTGCAGCCACCTGAGATATCAGTGCATTGTAAAGCCAGAAACCATCAGATTTGTACAAGACAAAACGACATCTACACTACTTCACCACCTGCTTCTGATGACAGCAAGCCTGGAATAAATATCAGTCTGGTACTGCTAAGAATGGATTGAAAGATGGACTTTTTTTGTGTTTTGGAGATCCAAGATGTTTATTAATAAGCAGTAAGTACGCTAACAATCCTTCTGGTTCTGAGTAGCGGAGAGTCAGGACCGCGGTAGTAGTGGCGTTCAATTATGGGATGACTGCCGAGTTGGCAGCAGAGCTTACACTCACCTATCCACCGCCGCATGTCTTCTCTCTATCCTGCCCAGGGCCGGTTCTAGATGTTTTGCCGCCTGAGGCAAACTTGTGAGGATGCCGCTCCCCCCCCACCCCGATAGGTAGTATAATTGCCCGCAGTATAGGTAGCCTGGAGGGGGTAGCAGCAAGGAAGGAAGGGGGCAGCGGGAACAGCGTCGGGAGCGGGGGGTCGGACCACCCGCTGGTCACTTCCTGCAATGGCGCCCACTGTACTTGCGCAAGAACAGTGGGCGGCATTGCAGGAAGTGACGAGCACTGGAACGCGGAAGGAAGAGGTGAGTAATTACTTCCCCGCCTGCTGCCTGACACACGCTGCGCTCATAGCTAGAGGGGGAGAGCGGATGGGGGGACCCAGGTGAGGGAGGGGAGGTCTGATCCCCCTCCCCATTGCTGTGTCCGCTGCTCCCCTTCCTGGCTGCTACCTCCTTCAGCTCGGCACCCCTCCTCTCTACCACCCATGGCCAGACAGGCGTCACCATGGCATAGAGGGTGATATAGTGGCTGGGAACGCGGAGAATCACTCGCGTTCCCAGCCTGTCGGCGGCTGTCGCCGAACCCAGAAGTAGCCACCGGCGGGGACAGGAGGATCGGAGTGGGGCTGCGAGGGCACCATACACCTTCAGGGGGCTGAGGGATGCCCCAGGTGAGTAAAAATCATTTTTTATTTTGACTTTAGTATTCCTTTAAAGAGGAACTTCAGCCTAAACAAACATACTGTCATTAACCTCCCTGGCGGTATATTAAAAACCGGCAAGGGGCAGCGCTGCCGTTTTTTTCTTTTTTTTTCTTTTAAATCATGTAGCGAGCCTAGGGCTCGCTACATGATAGCCGCTGCTCAGCGGCATCCCCCCAGCCCCTCCGATCGCCTCCGGCGATAGGCGATCAGGAAATCCCGTTCAAAGAACGGGATTTCCTGGAGGGCTTCCCCCGTCGCCATGGCGACGGGGCGGGATGACGTCACCGACGTCATGGACGTCGTGAAGTCTAAGGGAGTCCCGATCCACCCCTTAGCGCTGCCTGGCGCTGATTGGCCAGGCAGCGCAGGGGTCTAGGGGGGGCTCTACGGCAGCGCGGATTTCGGCGATCGAGCGCCGGGCGGCGGCGATTGGTGTGCTGGCGCAGCTAGCAAAGTGCTAGCTGCGTCCAGCAAAAAAAAAATTGCGCAAATCGGCCCAGCAGGGCCTGAGAAAACCTCCTGCGTGGCTCCCGAACTACGTTCGGGGTTACCGCCAGGAAGGTTAAGTTACATTAGTTATGTTAATTAAAATAGATCGGTAATATAATCTCTTACCCACCCTGTTTTAAAAGAATAGGCAAAGGTTTGTGATTTCATGAGGGCAGCCATCTTTTTGGTTGAAAGAAGGTGACAGGGAGCATGAGACACAGTTCCAACTGTCCTGTGTCCTGATCACCCCTCCCAGTTGCTAGGCAACATAAATAACAACATAGGAAATCCCATCATGCTTTGCACAGCAATAGGGGAAAAGAGCCTGGGCAGTTTTCTTTGATGGGGTGGAGCTTAGCTAAAAATGCAGCTAAAAATGAGACTTCTATAAGAAAAACAAAGTTCTGATGCTGTGAAACTGTTAAAGAAACACCAAGCCTTTTCAGTGCCGCTGAGTAGATTTTTAGTCTGGAGGTTCACTTTAACCATGTTCATTCCCCAAGGAAGCGTGCAAGCTTGCTTGCCTGGTTTACTGGCTGAGGCCCTGTGAGAAGCAAAGTCATGTGATCCGGGAATACAACCTTCCTACTAACCTCAGGTCTTTGGTTCAGAGCTCAAAATCCAGAACTCTGTGAGGATTTCATCATTGTAAAGAAACTGCCTTTCATTATGGGCCTTTTTCAGCGCATGTAGTCCAACATGATGTTCAGAACGCACACGTTGGGCCGATCGTGCCCATCTCCTCCCGTTGGCTCTTCTACCCCACCATATGGACCAAAAATGGGTGTGGTCATGCACCAGAATGTGGGTTTGGCCATGGGTGGAGCCAAATTTACATTTACTTAACATTAATCTAAGTAGGCCTGCCCACCATAATGTTAGATTAAGCCCCCCCCCCTCTCCATTAATACAAAAAACGCAGCATATCACATAAATAGGCTTCTGTGCTGGCTGGTCTGGCTTTATGCTGGGTGGGCTTGCCTGCCAGGTTATCTGGAAGTTCCCCCATAGCATTCCCTGACCTTCTAGTGGACTCCCTCCCATGCTCCCACGGGCCTCCCATTGAGGCACCACAACTCCCAGAATGCCCCCATAGAAGAACCACAGCTCCCCATACCCCCATAAAGGCATCACAGACCCCAGCATGGAACCACAGCATCCAGCATGCTCACATAGATGCCCTGTGTGGTACCATGCTGGGTGCTGTAGTGTCTCTATTGGGCATGCTGGGTGTTGTGATGGAGAAGGGGCAGAAGTCAGGAAGAGAAGATGTCTGCAGAATCTGGAGACCAATTGGCCAGAGGTGAGTATTGCCGCCTACTGCCTGACTCTGCCAGGGGGACATCCGGGGCACCCCAGTATAGATCCTGGGCATCTGCCACTGATCTGTAGGGCTAGCAACGCCCCTGGTCTCCCCTATCTATTGTGTCAATGCTGTGTAATAAGTTAGCTCTTTATAAATAAAGATGAACAATAATCATTTAAAAAAATAATGTAAAACGGGATGAGAGAACTAATTTTTCACTTACAGTTCTGTGCTGTCATATAGAACCAGACCACAATTTTTAATCATGTTAATTTCCCAAGGAAACGTGCAAGCTTACTTGCCTAGTTCACAGACCGAGGCCCTGAGAGAAGAGAGGTCATGTGAAGCGGGAATACGATATTACTAGGAACTCCTGGTCTTTGGTTCAGAGAACAGTTTCCAGAACTCTGTGCTATGTGAGGACAAGGCTTAGAAAGGAACACTGAGAACTTCTGGTCTCTGTTAAACCTTTGCTGACAGTAACATTTTAATATCTACTTAAGAGTTACAATAAGAGTTGTTAACTTATATTATTGGTCTACTATACATTCAGAAGGTCCATAACAAAGAACACCTGACCTTCCTATGGGAGTGCTAGTAGACATGAAGGCTGAGATTCCACTTTGCTACATATCTTTAAACAGTTAACTGTTATCAAGCAGAAACCATCAGATTCAGTGGCTCAGAGATAGCATTTGATTTTTTATTATTGGTTGATTTCCTCGTGAAATATAAAAATCTGCTCTCATTACCTCCTGCCAGTGATAGCCATCGCAGTGCACGGTATCTCCATAATAAAGCATCTTATCCAAACAAGACAAGCACTTCCTGAATTGCTCTAGGGACCTTTGGCAGCGTGGTACAAAGGCTGGAGGCACACTGATGTTCAGGAACAGCACTGGGTGAAAAGAGCTGCAATCAGACGAGGGATTGTAAGCCAGCAGAGAAGATGTCGGGTCTTCTCTGGCTGCTCTCCTCGTTGGCTTTGTTTTGGACCTGTTCTTCACAAGATCTAACCCAGCAAGCCCAGGATTTTTTAAAGGAGTTCCAAGATGTAGGAGAACCTCTGTATCATCAGTCTGCGGTAGCACAGTGGGCGTACAACACCAACATCAGCGATGAAAATGCTCAGAAGATGGTAAGTTTAAGTTCTTTATGAATGTTTTTTCTGCTGGGGTGTAACTAAAGGGGCCCAGAGCTTTGGGGGGGGGGGGGGGTGTTCAACTACTAACCTTCCCTTCCACCAATACAGGGGACTATACCTCAGATCAGGTGTTTTTGGGGCTACACTTGTTTTGGGTGCGAACATCATGATGGCCACACTTGTCTTATGACCCTTGTAAGATGGGCCCCCAGGCTGTGTAGGGCACCAAGGGGAGGCAAGGGAAGGGGCGTAAACATTGGGGGGGGCTCATCCAAGTTTCGCTGGGGGGCCTCATGAATTGTAGTTACGCCACTGCTTTTCTGGCCAAAATATGTATTGCTTGCGGTGCAAAGAATGGATGTTGAGAGAAAACATGAGACCGTAGGCAGCATCCCAGACCTTCAAACTCCAACAATAAACTTAATACTCTACTATGAATATTAGAGAAACAGACCAAATTAATTAATTTAGTGGCAGTTAGAGGCTGTGGTATTTAATTATTGGAATTAACGTACATATGAAGACGTTTGACTAAAACTTTCATATCACAGCACTGGTATATAATGTGTCACATTTGATCAAGCCTGCTCGGCTTTGCCAGGGTGACTAGACCACATAATTGGTACCATAATAGAATGGGATGGAGCTCTGAAATCCTGACCGGATAAGCTTACTAGCCCATCAGGTGCCTTTATAACCTATCTAACCTTGTTACCTTGCTAAACACTCAGCTGCAGAGCCGGGATAAGGTCCTCCAGCACCCAAGGCTGAGACACCAAAGTGCGCCCCTCCATCCCTCCCACCCCAGCCGTCACACACTGATTGCTATTAGACTAAGAGGCTCCCTAGGGCCCCAACCCCCCCAACACCTTAATCTGGCTTGCAGTCACTGCCATGTATCCCCTTTTCTTATTTTTCTCTGCTTTAAATACAATAGGGGAATGTTAGCTGAGTGAGTTGTGCGTCTCCTCCTACACTGCGCCCTGAGGCTGGAGCTTCTCTTGCCTCTGCCTTGGCCTGGCCCTGCCCAGCTGCCCCTTGACCTGTGATAAGCTACATGGGGTCAACATTCCTCGTAACCTGCCTAACCTTCAGCCCACGGCAACAACAGGCTATACCACTGAACTGTCACTAAAAGGGGGTGGGTCCAGGCTGCTACAGGTCTCATTGCTCGCTTTCCCTAGGTGGTGCCAGCTCTCTGACATTCTAAGCTACCGTCAGTGGTGGAGCTGGAGTAAAGTAGATCCTGTGTGAGTGATGAAGACAGAGCTCTTCAGTTGGGGACATGGGTCAAATAATAGAAAGTGTCCAGGTATCTATGTGGAAAACAAGAAGTGGCCTGAGCTTGGCCTGCACTTGTCCACTTCATTGATAAAGTAGACCCTGCTTGACCCCTAAAGAATCACTAGATCTTAAGAAGTGAATGAAGGACACTTATCTATTACTAGATGTATGTGTGGATCACCATTTGCTCTTTTGATCTTCTGGGACCCACCAACTAGTTCTGCACCTGGAACCAAAGTTGTTCCTGTTAGTGATGAGGAGATCTTCAGTTGGGGTCTCCAGAGACAAATAAGTGTCCTTTATTTCTTCACAAAGATCTGATAATTGTTTCGTAGCCATGCAGGATCCCCTTTATCTAGGTGGCAAACAAAATTGATCTGCTCTTGTCCACTTCCTTGATAAAGGAGACCTTGCATGACCCCCAAAGGAGTGGATAAAGGACATGTATCTATTGCTAGATGTATGTGTGGAAAACCATTTGCTTTATTGATCTGTTGGTGCCCACCAACTGGTCTTGCACCACACAACATCTAAGAACTGCACAGGTGTGGGATTTCTTTGCATGGACTTATATGTGGTGGGACTAATAAATCAAAAGGCCACACGTTTATGAATGAATTTGGCCTCTCCTGTACAATTGCCATATAAGTATACTCTTCTTTAGTGTTTGTTCCAGCTCTAACATAGCACAGATCTTGGACTGCAGATCATTAAACAGGAGGGTAATTCATTTTTCTATAGGGGTTCATCTTGCATAATTAGCCTAAACCTAGGAGGCATACATATATATATATTTCTAAGTAACCAATTACACAACCACAATTTTTGTATCGACTGGCCGCCCCCTTTTGCATCCTTATGAGTTCCACATTGCATAAGTAGGAAAAAAAGACAGAGGTGCCAAGTGTATGTTGGACCGCTGGCTGTGTGATACTCCTGTTGTTTATTGCCTGATGAAGCGGGGATTTGCCTGCGAAACGCGTTGCCAGTTGTATCTAGGAGTATGCAAATAAATTTGGTATTGCTTTAATTGACAGCATCGTGTCTGTGTTGGGTGAGCTGGTCCACCACCGCCTCCTAATCATTTTTAACAATTTTAGTGAATTTTATCCTGTTGGCGCCTCTGTACATCTCTGCAGTTCTACAAGTCCACCCCTGGTGGTGGAGGGGTGCAACACCCTCTTTATCTCCTGTACACAGAGAGCGACTTCTTAGTCCTGAGTGGGGACAGGCCTAAACTCCTCACCTGCCTTAACCCCCTTGCCGTTACATTTCTGGCGGCAAGGGGGCAGCGCAGCACTTTTTTAAAAAAAAAATTTTTTTTAATCATGTAGCAAGCCGAGGGCTCGCTACATGATAGCCGCTGACAAGCGGCATCTCACTATCCACTCTGATCGCCTTCGGCGATCAGAGTAAGCAGGAAATCCCGTTCAGAACGGGATTTCCTGCTGGGCTTCCCCCGGTCGTCATGGACGGCGGGACGTCAGAGGGAATCCCGATCCACCCCTCAGCACTGCCTGGCACTGATTGGCCAGGCTGCGCAAGGGGTTTTGGGGGGGGGCGGCGCGGCGGGTAGCGGCGAATCGGCGGTGAGCGGCGGCGATCGGAAACTGCACGCAGCTAGCAAAGTGCTAGCTGCGTGCAGGAAAAAAAAATTGTGAAAATCGGCCCAGCGGGGCCTGAGAAATCCTCCTACGCAGGTTACCCCGAGCTGAGCTCGGGATAACCGGCAAGGAGGTTAACAGTGGTTGCCTTAGCGGTAACCCTGGTTTGTAAGTATAAATATTTACGTTTCATATTTTCATCTTTTTGCAATACATAATACACTATATTGGGCTCTCGGCTTTCTGTTTTATAAGTAGGAAAAACATTCATTTTGGCCAAATCAGTAATTGCGTACTGCTGAAAATTTATGACTTAGCAATAATTTCTTATAATTATTAAGGGGAATCTGAAGTGAAACAGATATGGCTCATATTTGTTTGTTTTTTTCTAAACAATGCAAATTGCCTGGCTGTCTGGCTGTCCTGCTGATCCTTATTAGACATAGACCCTGAACAAGCATGCGGACAGAGCCGGATTATGCACAAGGCAAACCTAAGTAGTTGCCTAGGGCCAGAAGAGAGTCTCGGGGCCTGGCGGATGCTAGCCCCCACCAAATCTGAAAAGCCAGATGATCATCAAAGGTGGGAAAAAACTGCTATCTTGCCTAGGGCCTCATATAATCCTTTTCTGCATGCAGATCAGATTTTTTTACCCAAGTCTGACTCGATTAACCACAAGCCAGGCAACTAGTATTGTTTAAAAGGAAATAAGTGTGGAAGCCACCATATCCGTCTCACTTAAGGCTCCCTTTTAATTCCTAGTACAGGCCAGGGCTGGAAAGCAAAATGTTGTCAACAAAATGGCATGAGAAGAGGCCCACAAATATAGAGGGTATGTGCTCATGAAAATAAAAATGAAAACAAAAAGTTCTGCCTCCCTCCTCCAGTGATGCATACAGGCTGGTGGCTCTCTGCTGAGAGAGATATTTAAAGTAATTTGTACACAACACTTTTGGCCAGTAATGGTCATAAGTTGTGGGTGCAATGGCTACAGGATGAAGAACGTCAATATAGGAAATAGCCTGCACTCCTTTTGGTTCTAGACTTTTGGTTCGGTTCAAGGTTTTGCTTTGGTTCAAGACTCTTTTCTGAAAGACAATAATATGATGAAGCCATAGGCCCTGCTGGGTGCTGGGTAAGCTGCAGCTACATGCAAGAAGCACTGAGTGAGTGTTTGAGGTCCCAGTGGAAGCCTATGGCTTAACTATATTGTTGTCCTTGAGAAAGGGGTCCTATATGTCACCAAAACATCAGGTTAGTAAATGTTGGGACACACAGAGGAGTGTAAGCTATTACCTTTATTGATGTCTTCAGAGAGAGAGCAACAGTAAGAGTTTTCCACCCCTCCCTATCTTCTTAATCCAACCAGCCAATGTGTCTTTCAACATCGGGGAAATTCCTTGTGGGCGGGGAGCAAGAAAGGTTCCTTTCTTGGAAAGTACCAATGCCAAAGGTCGATAAGCTCTGGGTTCTTTAATTGTCCCACTGGCCTAGTGGGCTGGGCATGCTCTGTTAAAACTAGGAGAGTGGGTTAAGTGCTACATACCGTAGTTGTTTTCTTAATGGGCTGATTAGAAAGTAGTCCAACCCAGCTAAAGACAAGACACAGAACATTTATATTGCACTTTTCTCCTGGCGGACTCAAAGCGCCAGAGCTGCAGCCACCAGGACATGCTCTATAGGCAGTAGCAGTGTAAGGGAGACTTGCCTAAGGTCTCCTACTGAATAGGTGCTGGCTTACTGAACAGGCAGAGCCAAGATTCGAACCCAGGTCTCCCATGTCAAAGGCAGAGCCCTTAACCAGTACATTATCCAGCCACCACAGAAGTGAAGTAGTCTTTTGTAGATTGCTTTTTTTCTTCTGAGTTTTATCCAAATATATGTTTTAACACCTTATTTGTAAAATATCTTTGGAGTTCCCAGCTAGCATGAAAATCCTCAAAATAAGGTTGATATTTCATTAAACTTACTTTTTAGAACTTCCTTAATTGCTTAGTGCCGAAAAGTAATTATCTCCTTGGGTAAAACTCAAGAGAAAAATTGTGAATAAGTGCTAAAGAGTTAAAATATTAAGTACCCCTATTGAATTACTGTCTGATCCTTTACTGAGAAACTTCTTAAATTGATATCTGAAGCTTAGGTTAGCAGAAAACAACTATAACAGGTCTTCTTGCTTAAAGGGACTCCAAGCAGTGCAGAAACTATGGAAAGATGCATATCATTTTAAAGCTCTCTTTCTCCTCTTTCCAATGATATATAAATCGCCGCCCTACGCCTTTTAGTTTTCGCTATTTTTGCTATTGAAATTGCCGCGGCCGCGATTTCAATCGCGAAAATAGAGAAAACTAAAAGGCGTAGGGCGACTATTTAGGTGTCGCCAGAAAGAGGAGAAAGAGAGCTTTAAAATGATATCCATCTTTCCATAGTTACTTGTATTACACAGGGCGACTTTTTCCTAAAGTCAGCAGCTCCATTCTGCTGAATGGAGCTGCTGACACTGGGGAAAGTGTCGTCCTGTGTAATACAAGTAACTGTGGAAAGATGGATATCATTTTAAAGCTCTCTTTCTCCTCTTTCCGACGACACCTAAATCGTCACCCTACGCCTTTTAGTTTTCTCTATTTTCGCGATTGAAATCGCGGCCGCGGCAATTTCAATTGCGAAAATAGCGAAAACTAAAAGGCGTAGGATGGCGGTTTATATATCATTGGAAAGAGGAGAAAGAGAGCTTTAAAATGATATGCATCTTTCCATAGTTTCTGCACTGCTCGGGGGCCCTTTAAATTCAGCACTTACTAAACATATTTTATTTATTTATTGTATTTATGAACCGCCAACATATTTAGGGGTGACATACAGCAATAAGACAACACAGGAATACATGCAAACCAGATCACTGTTTCAGGTGTCAGCCTTTCTTCAAGCTGTTTCAACCACTTGAAGAAAGGCTGACACCTGAAACAGCGGGCTGTCGCTGTATTACCACTTTTTAATGTTTCAATAAAAGAGCTTTTTTCATGCTTGGAAGTGCCAGCCTCCCATACGTTTTCTACATTGATTTGATCCAGAGGTGTGAGGATCTTTTGAGGCTTGGGCACCCTTATCCCTGCTTTGGAAGAGTGCCACTCTTTTTACCAGTGTCTTTATGCAAACCAGATCACACAGCACAGTATGAGTACAAGATAATGCTTAGTCAGTCACTGGATGGGAGCATGGAGATTAGAAAAGTCGAGTTCACGCAAGAGTTCACCCAGATCCATAGGATGGGTGTACAGTAATGGAGGTGCATGAACAGGTAGGAGACACAAGGAGGAGGACCCTTTCGAAGGTTTACAATCTAGAGGTAGAGGTAGGGACACGAAAAGTAGGGGACCAGAGTTCAGCTGCAGGTTTAGAGCACCAGTGAGGGGGGTAGGCCAGAGTGAAAAGGATCCCTTTTGGGGGCGGATCCCTTATGGGGAGAGGTAGGGAGTTTCATAGTGTTGGAGTAGCTCTTGAGAAGTCCTGGAGTCATGCATGGGACTGGGTGATGTGGGGGGCAGTCTGGTGAAGTTCATTGGAGGAGCGGAATGAGCGGTTAGGTGTGTACCTCTGAGTAAG